>NC_139937.1:7699408-8299408 GCF_963514095.1 Eutrigla gurnardus | reverse complement strand
TCACCCGAGCATGAACCCCGACACACACACACACACGCACACACACACACACACACACACACACACACACACACACACACACACACACACACACACACACACACACACACACACACACACACACACACACACACACACACTTGGTTAAGGAAGACAGGCATTGAGTGGGATGTTTTACAAACAATCACTGCAACGTAATCACTACGATATTGACCGAAGAGACTCTGGAGGAACACGCTGACAGCTCAATTTATTTGTGCTGTTTGAGTACACAACAGAAAAAAATCACATTTGCAGAGAAGCTGCTGCCTTTGACTGTAACTGGGAGTCCTCGTGGGCCAGCTGGCTAATGTGCACATGAACCTGTCGTTCTATAGTCATCCCTCTATCCATCAGCTCCTATTATAGGTAATACACTACAGGTTTACATACTTGTGTGTCTAAAAGATGTTGGTTTACATCTATTGAAATATAAAAAAAAAACACTGATGATGACAGTCTCCACAAAAGGAAGTATTCACATTTTTTAACTGAATGAAATGGAAAAGGTTTTCTTCCAGGAAATGTAAACGTAAGGTAGTTGAGGTTCCCATTTCAATCAATCTCTCGAGCTTTTAATATGGCTCCTTTAGGCAGGAGAGAACGATCTAACTGAACATCATTACACCTACAGTAGACTGTTGGATCTTGATTCTCTTCCAAAATAATTGCAGTGAGAAAGTAATCCGGGGCCAACTCCAGGAAACAAACTGCAACAAGTTTCCAGTAAAGAGACATCTGGAGTCTCCTCATCTGTCAGCCGCTCACAAAGGTACCTACAATCCCAACGGTAAGTCTGCTGCGCCGCACTTCAACTCAACTGCTACTAAGTGCCGCGGAGTCCCAGAGTAATCTAAAGCACAGGTTTAATGGTGCGTACGGTTTAGAAATGAACACAAGCTGCAATGCAAATGTTGAAGTGAAGGGAGGACACGTGCAGGAGCTCCACTGACACGCAATAGCAGACAAACAGCCTTCACATTCACTGGTGTAAATCCATCAAAATAAAAAAAAATGCCTCTCCTGTCGGGCCTAATCGAGTCTCACCTTGACAAAGTGGCCACAAGGGGCTCTACTTCCTATTATGATTGAGTGGCACACTCACAGACGCTCACACACACACAGTGTGTCCACTGAGACCTTTACAAAACACAACAACAATGTAGCTAAATCGGAGCATAGACAACAGCACAGTCTTGTCTAGAAGCTCACCTGTTTTTGCTCCGTGTATTTAAATGAAAGAGGTTAATAATCTGCTGTATCACTACTAATCTCTGAAAAACAACCACCTAGCTGGAGGCCTCTTCTATTACTGGAAGTATTATGGATGCTGATTATGGTCCATGTGGCCACTAGGTGGCTCTGAAGTGGATGGTAGTCATGATTCAACTGACTGAACCAATGATTCCAGGATCCAAGACACAACTTTATTTCCTCCAGACTTCCACTTCTGATGGATCATTATGCTTTTACTGAGGAAACCTGCACACGACTGTGGCAGTTGTTGTTCTGACTCAGTTTACTTCATAATTTTGCAGGAAGAGAGAAAAACTTCAGTTGGAACAAAATAAAAATGAAAATTAAGGAAAAAAAGATCCAAACAATACACTTGAATCCTGGCTTGCATTAATGAAGCAACTCATTACATGAAAAAGTCAGTCCACGACTGGTAATGAGAACCAGAATTATAATATGTGATTAGTGCAAAGATACAAACCCAGAATTTACATAGATACATTACTGATTGAGAAAATGTTCCTGATCAGACTTGGTCTTGAAGACCATAAATAGATAATGAAGCATAAAATCCCTCTAGAACAACAACATTCAATCTATTTCCAGTACTATTAAATAAAGGAGGAGCATACTGCACAAATGTTCTTTCACAACATTGCATCAAATTACTTTGGTAAACAATCTATTTGAAATACGTCAAACTGCAGGAAGTGTCTCATGCCCTCTATTAATAACTAGATTCAAAACATACATTTTTTTACATGAGGTGTGATGTCGGGCTGCATTGCCCTCTATATTCATAAATTCTTACCCTAGTCCTGCCAGATCAGACACCAGGTTGCCAAGGGCAGCAGCTGCAGCGAGAGGAGAAAGAGACATGATTATGGGTTGTATGGAGGGCGGCCAAAATGTACAAGACACAGAATATAATTTTTATTATATTTGAAACAGTAAAATGGACACAGCTGCAGCTAGACAGCCCACTCAGAGGAATTAACCCGAAGTCACCTGCTAAATTAATTCCCCTTAATATAAATATACAGAAGGAATGTTAGGAAGAGAATGTGGGTGTAGTGGAGGTAGTTATGAAGCGTGATATTAAGCCCCATAAGTAAGCCTCATAATCTTTTCTAAACATAAAAAAACTGCAAATGTGGGTATTTTTTATTTTTTTTACAATAACCATATACTGCTTATTTTTGTTGTTTTTGCACGGGATATAACAAACAACTGCAGGGAATTATTGGCTCTTGAAGGAGGTTTAGCGCTGCAATGCTGACACCCACACTGCCTTTATCTCGCTCCCTGAGCCAAATAACTTCCGCTGTAAACCGGAGCAGTAGAGCTGACTAATGACCTGACTGGCAGGAGCGGACCAGCGTGTCCTCGTCCTCAAGTCGGGAGATGCTGTGTTAAAGAATTTGATTGTACCTTCCTGTTAGTAGTGACTCCTAAAAGAGAATAAAGTCTGTGCTGTGCTCTTGTTCTCTGCTGTCCGTGACCCTGATTATTGCTGCAGCTGCTGCAGCGACACGGACACCCTCAAGGCAATGGAGGGAAAAAAAGCATCAGCACCATCTCTGCTCAGAAACAATCTCATCCATCCTTGGCAGGAGGTCTTAGGAGCTTCAATCCAACGGTCCTCCTGCTACTGTAGCAGCAATGTAACAACATATAATGTACCAAAACAAATCACCCACAGGGTGTGCACCAACATTATAAGCCGCTCTGTGCTGAGATTTAGGAATGTGTTGTTACTGTGTGTCCCAGCAGGCCAATAACCTTGCTGAATAAGGTCTCGCCTCCCTGCTGGAACGAAGCACAGGTTTGAGGTGTGTGTGTGTGTGTGTGTGTGTGTGTGTGTGTGTCAAACTTTTTTTTGCAATGTAATGTTATATTTAGAAGTTATATTAACATGTGACAAATGATGCACCAATGTAATGTATTTTTTGTCAAATTGAACTGTCTAGCTGCAGCAAACACTGAAACATGTCTTCTTCATATTCCCTATCCTATGGAGGATGACACTACTGACACACATTATCTCTCTTTGCTGTTGCATTTGTGATTGCCCAATAGATTACAGAAGAAATATTGTTTACACAGAAAACATGTAGCATAATGTGCTGTCATTACACACCGTACCTTGTACAAGCCCCCGAGGAGGCTGATCTAATGGAGAGCCTATCATTCTTGATTATGTGGTCAAGCGATCAAATTTAATTAGAAGCCAAGGTCGGCTGTCTGCCTTTAATTCACTGCTCTCTCAGCTTCTCGCCATGCATTACATCAACTCCACCTCCACAGGGCGGCGAGAGGTGCAATCACACTCTCACACCAAAACAAATAGCTCTGAAGCAGTTCCAAAGATATCGACAAGCAAGTAGCCGACACTGTAGCAACATTCATTGAGTGATAAAAGCATTGTGATTCGCCCAGCACGCTCGCTAATTAGCAAAAACAAAGATGCTGGTTTGAAAATGGGTTTGGTTTGGCTGAGTTTGGGCAAAAGGGAAATATGCAAGAGACTTTTTAATGAATGCAACCATTTTTCACAGAGACTTTCGAGACCTGCAGCAAAATCAGAGATACTCCCTGCATGTGTATTATACACCGGCAGCTATTGGTGGATAATTGGGCTGTTATTACTCAATTAAGGAAACTGGTCTTAAATCAAACCAGTAGAAGATAGAGGGAAAGATGTGAAGAAAAATAACCTGGAAGCATTTATTCAGTCTGTTGTGTTAATAGGATGCTATTAAAAGCTGCAAAGCTGTTTTAAAATCATATTAATGCAATATAAATACGAGAACCTAGAATTGTTCAAACGTGTGGGGATCCGCTCCAGGAAGAGCCTTAATTACCTGAGTTTTCATTCTTAATGGATATATTCCTATTTTGAGGTTTTTAGGTCATTTCCTGGGTTTACTGGCCCAGCTCAGCAGCAGACCATATCGAGTGTTGCAGCGTTCGTCTTCATCGTGCCAGCCGAGCCAGAGAACGTGTGATTGGTGGACTTGACTGCAGACTTGACACAAGTGCTAAATCACTCTGGACTGGGCCAGATAACTGCAGCCTTGTGATTTACACACCAGCACGTATCCCCATTGTAGCAGGAATGAGAAGCACTACCACTGCTGTGAAAATGGAGCCTGAGTGATCGAAACTAGGTTGAGAAAAGAACAGAAACTCTTTCTGTTTTTGGGCTGTGTGGCCGTGGGTTGTAGTTCCCTACATTTTTCTCAAATCACTCATTTACGGGGTTTGTCCTGCAGCTAGAGCTCACTGTCGGATCTCTTTATGCCGCTCAGAGAGTGGAAGTATAGCAGCTGTTAAACTACTATGGCTTTTCTGAAAAGGGGATTTGCACACAAAGGAGAAAATGTTCATTTAATTTAACATTTTCACCTTTGTGTGTAAATCCCATCGGGCCTGGAGTTGCTCCTCAAAATCCGAATCATCCATTCAGTGTAGGAGTTGCAGAATAAAAATGAACAAATGCATATTTAAATTGGCATTACTGGCATTGAATTGTAAATCTAGAAGTGCAGGATAAAGTGGAAAGCTTGTTTGACACAATAAGCACCTCAAAGTCTTTACACCCAAATCCATGGGCCCGTGTTTTAGTCTGCAGCTCTCCAGTGTAAAGAAATGCTTCAGGCTGCTCTGTGAGAGTTTCAACTTTGACCTCTCGAAGGCTGTGAGACAATTTGATCTTTTACAGCCGGGGCTGAGAGCAGCACACTGTTGGATTGTGGATTGTGTGGTCACAGGATTTGCCAGAAGATACAGCAATAGCTGTTTTTTACCAGCCTAAAACATGTAAATAAGCAACAGTGCTCCTGCTTCATTACATGCAGTTTAATGTCACATCAACTCAGTTTCTACCTGAAACGCTGAACAGGAAATGGTGGTAACATTTAAATGTGATGTATGATTATATGCATTAGAATCATTATCGAGGTCAGCCAGTCTCTCTCTCTCCTTTCCTTTCTCTAATATTATTCCACTAAAAATCTGTGTCACAGTAGTGTTGAAATTGTGACTTTATCATCAAAGTTTCATGATGAGACTGGGTCGACACTTCAATTGAAAATGCCTCCGTCTCTTTTGGTTTTAAAGAGTTGAGCGTCCGCTATGATTTGGCAAACCATCACTCTAATTAGGAAGTAGACAGGGAGTGTCAGAACCGTAACCGAGTCAGAGGTAAGCATTTGCTTGAAGATGTTTTGCCGAAACATGAGCAATTCATCGATGAATAGTAAAAGTGGAAATATGCTTGTGGAGAAACAAACAAAAATGATATGTATCAAAAATATAAATATGATTAGATATTAGGTTACATTAGGATCATGTGATTCCCTTACCTGCCATAGTTGAAATGCCAAGGACCACCCCGATGGATAACTCAATGTGTGTTCCCTGGGAGAAAGACATTATTGTTAATTTATAAGACAGGAAAGCATTCAATGTATTTCCATCATTCTTTAATATTAACCATCACTGCAAGCTGAGGGATCATAATCCAGAGATGACTCCTAAATTGAGACTAACTCTGAGTCACCACAAGAGGGAAATGTATGGTCTTTGATGTCATTATGTTTTTAACTGGATGGCAACTTCCCTGTTTAATGTCTTATTATATTGACTATACATCTATCTATTCTTTACTTTTTAAATTAAAAATTCAGATCCAAAATACTTCTACAGCATTTTAGCTTTTAGAAAGTCTGAGTCTATAATCTCAAAATCTACAACAGACTTTTATTGGAAGCTACCAATGGCTTTTTTTAAATGTCAAACAGTCAATGGTAGCTTCAAAAAGTCTACTTGTAGCTTTTCAGATTCTCAAGGAAGCGTTGTGTCTGTGAGTTAAAGGTTTCCTGGCATCTGTGCAGAGCTTTTATGGAAATCCGGCTGAGATCTTCAGGCAGGCTGCATTAGTTCCTCTCACATTAAATGCATTGAAAGAAGTACAGCCTGACCTTTATGAAAAAAATACCATTTGACTTAATGCATAAACATTACTCCAGCCTAAAAGCCTGATTATATTGATTTCAATGATTTTATGAAGAGAAGCAGATAAATAAATATTGTGTATTATATCTGCGTATTCTTCCTCTTTTGGTTATTTTCTGGTTTCTTGTGCATATTTTACTCTTCCATCTCCTTGTAGGCCTCCATAAGAATTCATCATCTCTGTGTTAAAAATAACCCAGCGCTGAAAGCACACTTTGAATTAAGTTGGAAACATATTTTACTCTTCCTTCTTTGAGCAGAATAAAACCGTTCCGCTGGGTTTAGGCTCAATAAGGAGGGGGGAGGCTGTGGCAGGAAAATTACTAAAACATTGTATTGTGTTGAAAAAGAAAAGGAAGGACTCTGAGAAACAACGACTGAGAGAATACAGGAACGATAGAGAGATACAAACACAGCAGCTTCAAACAAAAATAAAAAAGATGGATTTTTCTCCTTCACCTGCCATCCAAAGCTCCCTACAACATTATGAGTACATGCAACTCATGCTTTGTGCACGGTTTGATTTCCCCCGTGGAGTGAGTAACCGTCTACACCCACTGAGCTGCAGGGGAACACAGCTCTGCAGGACGCCGACACACTTACAGCAACAATCATGATGCAGTTGTCCAGGAACCCGAAGCCAACGAAAGGGATTGCATTGTGCAGCAGAACTGCAAAAAATAACAAACAAACAATAAATCTCCAGCAGACAACACAGCACGTATGCAGACTGGGTTTATGTCTACAGTGATAAATAACATAATTGAGCCTTGCGGAGCAAACAAAGAGAGATATGGGAACACTAGTTTACGAGACATAAAACACCCCTGTGCTCAGAAGATATGCTAATGCTGTGAAGCTGCTTTTGGGGGATGCTTGAAATATAGTGAAGATGGGAAAACAAAAAGTTATTAATTCATGCATATTTTTCAACATGATGCTGTAACAGATTGAAATGTGGAAGCATTTTACAAAAGCAGTGTTTAGTTTATTCTATATTCTTAATACAACTACGGACAGAAAACATATTAATAACACCCCAAAATGATTTAATAATGGGTTATCACATCATTTTTATCAATGGTAGAAGTCTTTTCCCAAACTGGGTTTCATCCTTGAAATAAAAAAAACGAACTCATCCTTTATTTTTTTTTGTGTTAATAGTGTCATAAATATCAAACAGCTCCATTTCCAGACCAAAGAGACCATCTGAATGTAAATTCTGCACAGAGTTATGTATTTGTGTGTGTGTGTGTGTGTGTGTAGACAAGTCACACGGTGTAATACACAGTTGGTGCAGTGAATTTGAAATGTCACAAAAAGCCCCAGGAGGGTTCCATCTATTCTAGATGAAGTTCAAGTAAAGTTCGATCCAGTTCAAATAAATGATCTGCAGAGAGGTGCCTACTTAAAGCATAATCACTGCTGATTAAAACTTTTCAATCACGCTGCCGGAGGCAAAAACTACTCAGTCATATCTTAAACACGGACTTTAGTTTTCACCGGGGCAATTTTGATTGAACTTCGAAGAGCTACTCCATCTCTTAGTGTTTAACAAACTACAAGTCTTTCTTGAGTGAAGCAATTCAGTGACAAGAGGGAGGCTATGACTGCATTTTAAACATCCAGCACAGCTTCTTCTTCTTTTTTTTAGATGCTCATGAACTGAACTTCAAAGTGTCCGTACAGCTTTAATAATGACGGGGATCAAGATGAAGATTTTTAATTTTCCAACTAGAACCCCTTATCACCCCCAGACTCGGCTGGAAATTGAAAGTCGATTCCTCTGGCTATATTAGTTCCAATTAATGCACTTTTTTATTTATTTTTTTTGGCTTTATGTAAAGCTGTTTGGGGAACATTTTTCAGTTTTGGTGCAGAAACTGTGATGAAAGAGGCATCCTAGAACACATCTTGTTGTCTGCTATTCAGTCCTCTTCTGTGCAGGTTCCTAACCCGAGCTCTGCTCTTGGTGCTCTTCATTTGGATCACATTGAACTACTGTACCTAATGTTATTTAATGAGATTTAGAGCTCTAGAGAGTCAAGTCTAAACCTCAGAAGTATCAGTTATAAGGATTGTTGAATGTTCAATTCATCTGTTTTTATGAAAATCCTTGACTTTTTCCATAGAAGTCATCCACACTCCACTCACAGTAAGAGAAAGCAAGGTAACATTCAGGGAACACAAAGACGTTGCTGTCTGGAGAAAAATCACAGGTGCTGTGTTTGATGCTGTTGCTCCTGCTTCCTATTTTAAAGTTGCAGTGTTTTCTTTATTGGAGGGCCAGAGCAGGAAAAACAGCATTTCAGGACAAGAGAAGCACTGAGCTTTAGAGGGGAGACTCCTCACGTGATGTCTCTGTCTTTACTTGTGTTCAAACATATAGAAACACAAGTTGATATGAACTGTATTGGTTAACCAGCCGCCGTTCCATCCTCTCAGCAGGAGGAGAGAGATGGGAGGTCATGTCAGTAACTGAGCAGTGCAGAGTGAAGCCTGCAGCTTTTAGTGGAGTGTGTGCAGGTGGATTACGTATGTGTGGGTGTGGGGACTTCCAGTTGCAATGAGATCTGCACACGCTATGGAGTGGAACTTCATTACAAGTGAAATGTATTTTTGGTAACATGATGGATTTTTTTTCTTCCTATCTTTGCTTTATGTGATAATTAACTGATGGATATTTTTTTATGTTCCCTGCTTTTCTTTTTTGTTGCATTTTTATGTTTCTTGTGTTTCTTTTTTTTTTAAATATCAGTTAATGTCTATTTATGAGTGTTCATGGAGTGCAGCAAGGCTATTAGTAGAAGCAAATTGGGATCTTATAAACCATAAACATAAATCAATACATTTATTATAAATAAAAGGTCATTAGCTGCCTAGATAAGCAACTGGACTGTTACTGTACAGCAGGTGGAGCACAAGTAGTCTGTTTGCAGTCTAGTCTGGACTCTTCGTTGTCTTGCTTGTGTGTGTGTGTGTGTGTGTGTGTGTGTGTGTGTGTGTGTGTGTGTGTGTGTGTGCGTGCTAACTGTGATGGACTCTCAAACACATGGCCGAGCATGACGGGGTAGCTCAATATTGTGTGAAAATGATGAATTACAGTTTATAATTTCCTCTCATCTTCCTCGTATAACCCTGTTAACCAGGTTCATGTACAGTATGATTGTGCTTCCTTTTTGAGACACCATGGAAACAAAGGATCAACAATGAACCAAATAGGACCTGCTCATTGATTTAGACAACATTTATAAATATTCCCAGTTCATTGTCAGTTAAATGTCAATCCAGGCAGTCATGCATGATTATTAAGCATTTCTTCTAATCAATACACTCATTCAATTGCCCGTCTACAAAAATAAAAAGGGTAAAATACACAAAGAAGCATCTCAAGACTCTAAATTCTGAGACACAGATAAAGAAATGAGATTTCTCACCATATCTTAGCTCTGCTGAAGTCGGTGGTGCAACTTCCAGCTGCCCTGGAAATGAAGAGAGGATGTGTTATAAAGCATCTGCATCTATATGGCCTGTTTTTCTATGGAGGGGAAAAGTCAGGATTAAATGTCAGACAGTTCTTAAATGGCAAAGCCTTTCAGCCAGGACCTTTTAAACACAGAGAGGCAGTGTAGGGAGAGAAGGGAGAGAAGGGAGAGAGGGGAGGACATTTTAGCAATGTGTCAGGAGAGATGAAAGGGAGCGACGGAGAGGAGCAAAGACCACCTCCCTCGGTGACAGACACAGATGAGGGCAAAAGTCAAATAAAAAAATGATAATTCTGCTGCCAATCAGGCCTTAGGGGAAGTCTGCTGGTCCAGTGATTTTAACTGGTGTGTGTGCGTGTGTGTGTGTGTGTGTGTGTGTGTGTGTGGTGACTGAACAGACAGAAAGAGGTCAAAGGTGTGAGAGATATTTGTTTTCCTGTCGCAATCGCAATTTGGACACTAAAGCTAATGGAAAACTGTTAAAGAGCTATCCATCTGTGACGAGAGTTTGAAGAACAAAGTAAGTGTCGGACTGGAAATGCCACATTAACACGGTCACCGAAGTGTGGCGTAAACACCTTCCTTAAAAACAAGGGATAACTGCTTTGGTTTTAAAGGGGCAGTGTGTAGGATTTACTGCCATAGAGGGTGCAGATTGCATCAGCTCGCCCCTCACTTTACATGACTGTCCAGACCCTTTCTGGGCTACTGAAGCAACATGGCGGTGCAACATGGTGGACTCTGTGAAGCGGACTCACTATAGATGCGGGTGATTATACACTCATGAAAAAAAAATAGTTATGGATATTAAATTCCATTTCTGCCAATAAATTCCATTAAATCCTACACACTGTTCCTTTAAGACTGAATAATTGATAGATAACTTCCTTCAGGCTCTGTGAAATTTAACTTGTTTTTCTAACATGATGAAGTCTCCATCACTTACAGATGCTGCTGCAGCACTGCGGGGGAAACCAGATCAGAGCAGATTAAGCCAGAAGTGTGACCAGAAAAACATTTACATATTCTCATTATAATACCACAGCGCATTACACTTCCATTGACATTTTCAGACTCCTCGTTGTTCTCTGGATCACACGCTTGGTCGAACATCCTTACAGTCAAGAGCCCTCTCATGTTATACATTTATAAAGAAAACTATACCAAACTACTTCACATCTCTTCTCTGATTTATATCTAGAAACTACGGTTCCAGTGACTACGTAACCTTAGACATCCCTCATGTACTGATGTTGGCAGGACTGGTTTCAGGTACTACGCACCTTTTAAATGGAACAAACTGCCCTCAGACTAGCATTCCCCTTGGAGATTTAAAGGGTATTCTAGGATTCTTGTTTTGCGTCCCTGTGAATATTTCTTGTTCTCGGACCTCGCTTGGAAAATAGATATTGATCTCAATTATATAAATTAAATAATGAATTAAAACTCAGGCAGCAGCATAAAAAAAACAAACATCTGCCTCCATCCTGTCTGCTGGCCCCGCCCCTTTCCAACTCCTCCTCGCTTCCTCCTTTACTTTCAGGACTCCGTGTCACATTACCAGCTTCGTGCTACAGTCTTCGGTTCAACCCTCGTCTCATGTTTCTGAAATGACGACGGACAACTGTTCGCCCCTTTCATCAGCAAGAGAGTAGAAAAAAACAAAAAAAACAACCCTGCTGACACATTCACAGAGACGCACGCACCAACATATGCTCACCATCATTGCTTACACACTGCCTCCAGCTTCAGCAGCACCTTGTGCATGGTGAAATACTGTCTGCTTCCAATTCCCTCCTGAACATTAACTCATTTCACAGGATTTAGGGGAAAAAATCCTCTCAGCTACAAAAGCAAAACATATCAAACCACGAGACAGGAACAAGCTGGCAGAGGTGAAGATCCCACACACTGAAGACGGATGTCTTCGGCAATCAATTACCAGAACACATTTCTTTCCATTTATTACCCATCCATGGGTTGTTCTAGGATTTAATTAAAGGCTTCCGATGGTCCTCCTGTGCTCATGTGTGAGTTGATGCAGCGAGTCTTCTGTGGTTATCAACCGCATTAAAAGTTTTCTCACTGAAACTTGCCTCCGGAAAGCTGATGCTGAATTGTTCTCAGCTGTTGTAAGATGTGTAAGAATTTAGGAATGAGAGAGTGTCACTAACCAACGGCACCATACCTGGGATCAAGAAATGAACCAATGCAACACATCAATGTGGCTCATATCAGGAGCCTGCTGCTATTTTCCCCATCACTTAAAAAGAATGAGGCCAAGGGAAAATGCGGCTGAGCCACCGTCTCATCACATTAAATATTTCCATTAACAAGATTGCAGAATCTCTTTTTCTCTCCCAATCCACCGGACTTCCTCCAGCTATTTATTAGAACTGTGATAGCTGACATGGCTGCTTATTGCCCCCAGAACTCCTCCGGTACAAAGTATTGATTGCATTGTATCTGAAATCCCTCAGAGTCGCTGTCCTTAGAGAATTCGATTGCAACAGACAGGGGAGGTGACGACATTTAAGGGGCTGTGACAAGTAGCTAACCGGGAGCATGATTAAATACCGTAGCAGCCATGTTTAATTCTTCTCAAACCTTTTCTCATCTTCAATCCACATCCTGCAGAATCACCTGTACTCTGTGTCTACTTTTGAAGAGTTACCATATATATATATTTATGCTGTTACAAAGTCTGATTCAGACTACACGATATCAGACCAATTCTAGCCTTGTGTCCGTGTGAGTTGGAATCGAGGAAATGGAGGAAAAATGTATTGAACTATGGCAACATCACCCCCCACTCTTTGATGTTTCAAGACCGAAATAGCAGAGGTACGTCAGCAATCTGCTGAGCATCAATGACATCACACTCATCGTGTGAATTGACCAGCACAGATGGGTCGGGGATCAAAGTGTAATCACAGCCAAGTCTCGACAACACTTTATGACTCTCGAATTAGACTCACATCGAGGTGCTCATTGCCAGAACATTTAAATATTGAAGTCGGGGAACGGGAGATTTTTCAGATTGACTTTGTTGGTTTATTCCCTCCTAAACTGCTTGCTGCTCTGAAATAGTCTGTTTGAAGAAGCAGCGCTATTTGATTGTTTGAAGGCGAGGTTAAAGTCCCACGTTCATGTCTTTGTTTTGCTGACAAATGCTTCATCCCACACTTTGTCTCTTGGTGTCGGTACAGTCTGAAATTGAAGTGTGAACAGCGTTTTGGAAATTGGAGAAATTGGCCAGCGAAGGAAGCGAAAAGCTAAGTTCTTTCTCATCAAAACAAAGTTATGATGAATACATGTCTGCAAGTCCATTTAGTCGCCTCTATGGAAATGATAAATAGAGGCGTATGATTTTCTGCAGATTCAGGTGTGAGTGTTACATCGGTAGAGACCATCAGATTATAAGTATATTGTGTGCGAATTCAAATCAGCAAACGGGAACAATAGAAGCCGATAGCTATTCATCAACCGCACGGCAACTTGCTATTCTCCGATGATTTATGAGAAGAAAAGAGCAAATTTCACAGAACACAGAATGTGGGTCAACACGTCAGGGACAGTAAGACAATGGGGGGAAAGTATGTTTGTAGCAGACCGTTTTAGGATGCAGTTCATTTGTTCTAGATCGGGTGATTAGATTTAGAATCTTGAGCGCTCTAATGCAGTTGAGTCCACGTTAAGCGTGATTTGCATACAAACATTCATTTGGAGGAAAGCCTCTATTTCTGTTTATCTGCCCCCCTTAACGTGTCTGGAGGACTTCTGAAGGCCACATCACAAATTAAAAGGCTCTGTCCGCTGAGGGGAAATGATAAGTATGCCACCAGTAAATACTGAATTAATGAATTGGTATATAACTGGGGGAAGAAAAATCACAGCACTGGGAAATGACGCCACACAAAGTGAAGCCTAAGGCGTAGCTGATTTGCAGCAAAGCCCCCCCTTGTGAGTTCAGTGCACTATGTTTAGCAGGTAGACAAATGTACACACACAGTATTCCCACAGTGCCAATTAAGGTAGCTGTGTAGGGCCTGAAACAAAACACAGAAACAGACCCTGAATCCTTAAAACCATCCCCCCTGACAAACGGCAAACCACTAGCGACAGCAGAAAAAGAAGAACATAGCATTGTTTCCTCTCGCCGTTAAAGTTGGCACCCAGTCAGTAGGAACAAATGACAAAGACAAGACGAGAAAAAAGAAACATTTATAATTCAGCAATAGGCTGCCTAAAAGACTCAGAGAGCCTCACATAAAAACTGCAGTTTACAATGAGTTCCCCTGTGTTTTCTGGCAAAACACACACAGATATGGTTCCTGGGGGACGATACAATTCACAAGAATGGTTACGACCAAAAACAACATAATAATAATAACACTTTTTTATGTATAAAACTTCCTCCCATGATGAATGTGAGGCGGGCTGACAGACTCACGTTCACAGTAATGGTTTTCAGTGCTGCTGGGGACAAAAGTGAAGCTGCTCTTCTATCATCCGTGCAAGTTAATTGCAGTTAACTAGATGCACCTGGCGTCGCGCATGTCAGCCATTGGTCATTAACAGCCAGCGGTACAAACACATGCACAGGTGTTTCACGTATTTGCACTAATTACAACCTCTGGAGGTCTGTTCAGGCATCTTCCTGCGGCATGCTGCAATGATTTCAATATCAGTTAGGGGAAGGGACGGTTGCTTAAACAGGGCGGCGTTGGCACGAACTACAGTGATGCAGTCAGCTTCATCTTTCAGATTGTGCAGGGCCATTTGCAATTTGCTATATCCAGGTGGTTTCGGCCCTGTAGAAGACGTTTACCTACCATACTGCTGGTAAACTACATATTGTACTGAACCTGCTGCATAAGTCCAGGACTTGAGTCAGCACTTTCTGTTTCCTGGACCAGGATTGTATCAGTTGGGACACACCCACTCTTATAGAGTTGACCTATAGAGTGAACGTATCTGTCCTACATTCAAACCTGAAACGTTTAATTTTGGAAGCTAGTGCAGATCAAACAGAGCTGTGAAGGAGAGTGAATACTGGATGGAAATATGACACATCCTTCAATATGTCTTTGAGGCCAAGTCAAGTCAATTTTCTAACTAAACTCAAAGTCTTACAAAGCAGTAAATACAGAGCTTGACAGGAACACAAACCTTAATAACCTTCTATTACCTGCTATAAATTGCTGACTTCAGTCTTGTGGGACTGCAGTGGAATCAGCAGCCATGGTGACTGTGTAGCAAGGTCAGTTACAGAAGCCTCTGGGGGGCCCAGGTACAAACCAAGGAGAAAGCTGGGAGGTGAGATGTGTACCGTAGTGTGTTTTGGTACATCTCATAGAAGTGTCAGAGGGAGGGACAGCATGGGAGTTGTGAGATTAGAGGAAGAAGAGGGTGAGTGAGGAGACGACAGAGCAAAAGAAATCAAGGAGTTTGAAGGTGACAAAAGAATGGGTTTGGCTTCAGAGGTCAGAGTATCTAATGAAAAATACAGAAAATGATCCACCCCTGTCTGTTATGCTCTCAAGATCATGACCTCCTGATTGAATGGGCAGGACGACAAAAACAAACACCACCTTGAATACCAAACACATCCCGTTGGGCATAATAATATTAGCTGGGCTCCTGTAGTTGCCGCATAATTTGATTCATGTCTTGATCCATCTGTCTATGTTTCACAAGAACGAACTGTCATATGTAGCAACCCCCATCTTTCATATCTTCTGAATCATACAATTATAATTGGTGCCACATTGACAACTGGACAATAGCCAATAGATACAGAGCTCAACTAAGACACGCCCACGCCCACACCGGAGGGGAAAACAACACATTGACTTTGTATTGTGGCTCCTTGTCACTCATCTTTGTCTGCTAGCAAACAAAATAAAAATGTCTAAAAGCCAGAAATAAGTTAATGTAAGCTGCCAAAAAAAAAAAGAAAAAAAGAGGAGTTTATTGCAGAAAATAAAGTGAAATGTTGAAGCTTTTACGCTCAGGCCTGACTAACATTAGCTTTTTACTTCTGGCGATTGCATTCACACGTCACTTGGTGAACAAAAGATGTAAGTATCATAAATGTTTGTTTTCTACAATAATCCAAAATACAATTAAAAAAAATTCCAATTGACTTTTTTGTCGAGGGAACAAAACAATGATGTCATCTTCCTGCCGACAATCAGCTAGCTTCCGAGCTTGAGCCTTTCATTCTGATCCTCTGTAATACAAACTGTCTTCCTTACCACCAGCAGCCTCTCTCTCTCTCTCTCTCTCTCTCTCTCTCTCTCTCTCTCTCTCTCATAACATCATCATCATCATCACTCTGCTTATTTGTTTCTTCATCATCGGAGATAGCAGGCATCATATTATGTTTTGGGGTTCGGCAGCCGCTGCAGTTGAAAAAAGTTTCCAATAAAAATCCACTCTCCCCTTCCACACGGAGGTTGATGAGTCATTAATGGGCAGCAGCTCTGTTGCTGGCAGCAAGTCAATAAATACACACGGCGTGTTATTACTGTCGCGTGTGATGAATGGTGTGTGTTTTCTGTTCACAAATGACCAGAAATATGTCACAGCAATAGAATCGACTATCTGGCTCGTTATTAACTCGAGTAGCGATTCGGAGAGAATGACTGTTGCCGTTTAGAAAGTCAAGTAACAGCATGACGGCAACATCACAACGGTGCAACAGGCAAATGTCCGACGCCGCTGATGACTGTTGGTTCACACCAGACTGGAGAGTCCCTTGTTTTAGTGCATTGTCCCAGCAGGTAAAATGTCCCTGTGGACTCACATTACGCAGCAGTGGGTCTGAATTAGCATGGAAATAGGACTGGATGAGCAAAGTTGCTCTCCTTTGTCCGTTGGTTCGGGCGAGAAGGCTATAATTTGAAAGGAGGTGAGAGAGGATATGGCGTCTCACTTTCAACATATAAAGTGGTCTATAACATCACAGGGTACTGTGAAAGCAATGCATTGAGCTCAGAAAATATGATGGCTCCCTTTGAAATACATGAACCTGAGGAGAGTATGAAAGCTTTGATCCTTCATTACACCTGCTGAATGTGGTTCAATACACGTTTAGGATGAAGACGAATTTGAAAGGGAAAGAAGAAAGGAAAAGACGGTTTGATAGGATTAGGGTGACGGAGGTGAAAAGTAATAAAGAACATCCAGACATCCATCCCCCCCACCCTTCATCTCGCTTCTCTTTCTCCTCTTCTGCATCTCCAGTCACCTTCCCCCTACAGTATACTTCTCCATGCTAGGAGCCACGGAGGGGAACTGCTTCCATCTCGTCTCCTCTCACGTTTTCCTTCTCACCAGCAGGCCTGTGGGAAAGCCACGTTAGTGTCGAGGATGTCACTGAGTCACCCGCTAGCTGATAATCACGGAGGCCAGATGGAGCAGAAGGACCGCCGGTCGCTCATTCAGTCATCGATCTGCTCCATTGCCATCTTTCTTCTCACCTCTCCTTTCCCTCATCTCTACTTTCTACTCATCTCTATGTTGTTCTCATCTTTACTTTCCCTCACCTCTACTTTCTTCTCATCTCTACTTTCTTCTCACCTCTCCTTTCCCTTATCTCAACTTTCTTCTCACCTCTACTTTCCCTTATATCTACTTTTCCTCATCTCTACTTTCTTCTTATCTCTACTTTCTTCTCCACCAGATTCTGTGAACGCGCCCGTGTCTTCTCTCATCGATAAACAGCATGGAGTACACGCTACACAGAGGTAGGCTGGCTAACTTACTCATCGATAGCAACTGCTAACGTCATGTAGCGTATGCCTAGCTTGAGGTGTGTGCCTGTGATATTGTAACATGCGTGAGGGGGGAGGTGGGATCTGTGGCGTGTGCACAAACTGTGAACTGCGCTGAGTGGACAGGATGATATGGGCGCGGTGGATTTTTGCAAAACAAACAACAGGCTCTACGTGCACGTAGAGGCACGTTTTTTTTCTAAAACCGGATGATTTATGTTGTTCTATGGGAGCATAGTGTCGGTTTCAGTGAATACGATCAAAAAAATGTTGCCGACTGCGACTTTCATTTGTATCTCTTTCTTTGCATCTCTACTTTCCATTATCTCTACATTCTTCTCATCTCTACTTTCCATTATCTCTACATTCTTCTCATCTCTACTTTCCTTTATCTCTACATTCTTCTCATCTCTACTTTCCTTTACCTCTACATTTTTCTCATCTCTACTTTCTTCTAATCTCTACTTTCCTTTATCTCTACTTTCTTCTCACCTCTACTTTCCTTTATCTCTACTTTCTTCTCACCTCTACTTTCCTTTATCTCTACTTTCTTCTAATCTCTACTTTCCTTTATCTCTACTTTCTCCTCACCTCTACTTTCTTCACATCTTTACTTTCTTCTCATCCAAGTGGACAGATTATGTGATTTAGTGACAGAATTTTCCCTCCAGCAAGTCGTTTAATTTCAACCACTACTCAAACATCGACGTGTATATAACAGACACATTAGTTGCTGTGCTTGATTTCAAACATGCATACAAAATGATAAAATAACGATGTTCTTATGTTCAGTAAATGTGATTTTGATTTGGTGAAAATGAATTAATGAAAGTGAAGTTAATATCCTCATCATATCTAGTGGACGCTCTTTTATTTCCTCTCTCTCTCTCTGTCATTGTTATACCCTCACAATGAAAAATCCACGAGAGCAATATCTACTGTATTAGCTATCTGATAATTAATTGTCTTATTACTCCAAATATTAATATTTCTTTGGTGCAAATGAATAATGAATAATAATCACTAATCTGGTGTCTGAGAGTGTTATAATCTTAAATGTGACCATTATAATCATCATCAAAATCCTGCTGTAGGTCAGAGAGGTCATCCAGCTGTGCTTCAGGGTGAGTATTATTCTAAACTGTTATTTCAATGAATAAAATCACAAAATATCTTTGATGCATCTCAGTTCATGTCTCTGAAACGCTCTATGTTGACATTTTGTTGATGTCACAAGCTCGGTTGTTCTTTCTGTCTTGAGGCAAACTAAAAAATTGTCCTAGAAGACTATTAAATATTTATACACTGTTGCCCATAAAGTTTGAATTTTGTTTTCAGACACACTCCTCTGTTTATTCCTATTTCAATGCATCAGTAATAACTTTTGACCAGGTACAAAGACTACATTATGTGTCACAATTATCCAGGTGAAATGAATTCATGCATAACTTTTGTTTGGTGCTATAAAAGACAAGACATGCAAATGACTCCAACTTTGATGTGTAGAGGTGATGTGTATCCTCTCAGTCTTCCAACACTCTTCAGATTACTGCATTTACAGCACTCTATGCACCATGACTCTGAGATGTAACAACAAACAAACCTCACAAGTTCACTGTTCTACTGAGTCTGCAGTCCTCCTCAGCTCAGAGTCTGAGAAATACAGAGTCTTTCAGGATCTTTCAACTCTGTGTTTTGATTTCACAGCTTTATTGTTCTGGCTGATTCACTTGTTTCCATCTCCAGCAACCGGCTGTTTTCAGCAAAAACCCTCTGATAAACAGATTGTATGCTACGTAGCAAACACCAAACAGCACACAGACAAAGTTAGCAGCTAGCTGGTGATGAACATAGTGGATTATGAATTAGCTAAAGAGGCAGAACCAAGTCAGAATTATCGGAAATATATTCTGCAAGAAATCCAGATGATGTGTAAATATATTAATTTAATCATTAATATTATTCAAGAGCAAAATGCAGAGTAAATGTGAATTAATTCAGTGAACATGGTGAAAAACAGCATGGCCTTCTTCCTGCACGTGACCCCATTAACCCCGATGACCGGCCAGCACAGAGATATGTCAGCGAGTCTCAGGCACAAACACACATCCACTTTTTCCTCACCATTCAGCAAACCTGCATATAAACATCAGGGAAATAAGGGTTTTCCCTCTGGCTAGAGAGATGATGGCTGCTGGCCTGTCTAAAAAAATCAATCTCTCAGCGGGCAAAACAGTGAGAGAGCGTGTCGAGCGGTCCAGCATTCACTGATTCAGCTCATCGGCGGGCCCGCACATACAGTAGGTAAGACAATCCCCAGGGTTTTTATAGCGTGAAGGTGAGGATGCTAGCGAGCTCCAGCCAGGCAGGAACCATAGCTGAGAGCAGAGGAAATGAATCCCCTCAGAAGTCACATTATTCTCTCATCTTTGGTTGAGGAAATATCAAGTTGTAAATCAACCCAGCAATGTCAATCTATTTGGTTGTTGTTGATAGAAAACCACCTCAGGCCCTCTGGTGAATTTCACAGGAAGGATGGAAGCTCTAAATATGTCTCTAAAGGTCATAATCTCTCCATTTTCATGCCACGCTGCGCGTCCGCTTTTTTAAAGAAGCATGATATTCTCTGATAAGCGCAACAATATCAAGCTCATGAGGGATTTAGCGCGGATTGCTCGGTGTAGATATTGCGCAGGGAATGCTTGCAGCATGTGGTCAGGATGCAATCAGCCACATCTGATGGGGAAAGATGATGTGCTATTAGGAGCTCCGATCGTGGACAATCTCACTGAAATGCCTCGTAATGATGGTCGGCTTCAATTTTGTGTCCGTTCCCCAGAGTGTGGATACAGAGTTGGAACCAGGCATTCCAAGTCAGGTGATTGACAAACTTTCTGTTTATTTTTCTTTTTTTTTATAGAAAACTCAATATCTTCTGTGCAATGAGGGAAACAATTTAATTGGAATTGAACAGGGTCAAATCCTCTTGGGCAATAAATATGGCTAAAGGTGAGAACACCAAATAGCAGTGGCCTGTTAATAAAACAGCACTGTTTATCTGTGTGGTAATGTAACCGCTAGATCACACTGTCAAGCTTCACAGCCATCGTCTTCACCGCCATCGCCACCATCCCTGTAATCACGTTTAACATCATTATCACTGACAAAACTACTTCTGCAGCCAAACATGTTCTGGCAGCCAGCAGAAGCATCACTATTTGATCATATATGGAGAGAAGGGACCGACTGCTATGACCCAATCAATCATGTAAGGAATCAATACCTTCACAGACAGCAGCATGCTTCCCTCCCCCTGTTATATTTATGTTTTTCACGCATGATTGTATCGAGTGATTTATGACACGCAAAGAAAAAAAACACTTCTTTATGTTTTTTCCTCCCCTAATCCTCTTTTGGCGAGGTAAAAAAAACAACAAAACCAAGCAGAACGATGGAAATTGTTGGTCTTAAAACAGACAAACAGATGGAAATTTTCAAGCCACAGTGTCAGGCATGCTTTTATTAACAACGGCAGTCTGGGCTGTTATTTGTGCACGCCGTTGCTAATTGTTATGTAGAGCCTCGTGTGCAGAGAAGAAACAGTACACACACACCATATTAACAGCAACGATGCATGTACGTTCAACATTCAGCAGTCTGACGCTATAGTTTACAGGAGCCTATATAGTACAGGGAGAGTCCAGCAGTGGTACTCATAAAATAAGAACAATCAAATTGTTGAGAGATTAGGGATTATTCTTACTTAGAACCTTCTGATACCAGGAATTTTTCAAGCTACCCTGCAGGGTTGGGAATCATTTGTCCATCATGAGACACTAGAATAAACAAAGCTCCACTGAAAACTCCACTTACTCCCCCACAACCCTGCAGAAACAAACAGGGTTTCATCCAAAATTCAAGGGCTCAGTGCAACGAAGCAGATATTTTAATCAATTTCAATATTAATGTTAATATATTAATATTATTTTCACTTAAGAAGTGAAAAGAGCATTGAGAATATTTTCTTTTTCTTTTTTTCTACGACAGTAGAGTTGCATTGCTCATTCAAATCCAATATCCAGCACTTTGGCAGGGAATGAAAAGCAAAGTCATTAGAGAATAATATGAGTTGAGTAAAGAGAGAAATATGGAGGGTGACGGGAGCTCAGAAGAGCACGCCACCAGAGAGAACCTCATGTTCTGCAGAGCATCTTCATCATCACTCACATCTATCCTCTATTCCCTTCTGTCATTTATTAATCGACCCACTTCCTTTTTATCTGCAGTCTCTTTTTATCGGTTCCTCCACTAGTCTCATCATTTCATTCTTACGATCCGTGTAACCGAACTAGTGATTTACTTTTGAAAAAAAAAAATGTGATACTGAACTGAAACATCCGAGTGTCCGTACAATTCATCACGACTCTACTAGTAGGTAGCGTGATACTGTATGCTACCCCCTACTGACAAAATGTGTGAAAGATGCTCATGGAATAGATATAGTAGTTATAATGGTGGCACACTGTATTGATCCTTACCAGTCTTGCAATTTTTTAAATTTTCCGTTACCCACCAGGAGACTAAAATCAAAGCTCTTAACCACACTAAAGGTTACTTCATTTTACAGCTGTAAACTGGAAGAGTAGCTCACGTCAGTAGTGATTACACTGATATGAATATCTAACTCCAGAGTTAACTGCTTGTCATTACTATCCAGTGAGTGATATGATGCAAAAACCAAATACCACCAATAATACGCATTTTATGATAGGATATTATGTCCAATGTTGTATATTATCACTTGTATTGTTTAAAAAGGATGGCTGAACTGTATAGCCATGCTGTATGCCACTTAATATGAACACATTGAATGCTTTACTGCATCACCTACCTTGAGCTATGGCTATGGACTCGAACCTGTGCAGTTCTCGCAGCAAACAGGTTCGCTCAGACGGATGGAGAGTATAAATAAACTCCTTGGCTCCCCGTGGAGAGTTGAGCGGCTCCACCGGCTCTTTCAGCGGGTGTGTGCCAAGGTTACACCGCTGCATCAGCATGGAGAGAGGAGGCTCCGAGGCGAACCGTGTTATAACGGGTGTTTGGTGGTTGCCGAGTCCGCCTGTGGCCAACCCAGTCCCGGCTCTCAGAGAGAGGGCGGGCCGTAGGACTCTCCGCAGGCTGGGCAGCATCGCTGGGATGGAGGGTAGAGAAATGCGCCGGGAACCTGATGGCGAACAACATAACAGGGCCTATTTAGGTCAGGCTACCACTTTCATCCCCAAAACACGTGACTTGCCGCTTATTAAAATCGTCTTTTGCAATCATTTTAAACAACCGCTGCAACGATGTCGCGATAACACCCGCGCGGAGACAGCTTGGGTTATTTAAGGACAAAAACGGCCAACACGATAACAACTACTAGATATTTTCACAACATAGTGACTCGGCCCATTTCAAACGCCCTTCTGGGAGAACAAAAAGTAGGAAAAGATGCGACAGCTGTCCGAAAATCAACTTGTCTCGTCGGACGCACCTCAGTCGACGCTCCGCTGTCCCGTCCAGCAACCTCCGCAGGGAACCTCGAAGCTGATCCGCCGCTCGCCTCTTGTTTCTCTACAGCAGCCGCTCGCAACCCCGGTCCGCTAACTCACTAGCAGGCTGTAGCATTCGTACAAATCACATATTTGCGGAGCGTAGATCCCGGCTGGTGTAACCTCTGGCTGACAGGATGGTGTGGGGAGGATGGGAGGGCACTTCGGCGGCCAGCAAGCCCCAGAATATTTTCCAATAGCAGCGCAGCTTTCCTCCGTGCGTAAGCGTGACGGCACAGGGAGGACGCACGCACATCCAGCAGCCTATACACGAGGACAGGAACAGCCAGTTGTGTGCCTGTAATACTACAGAACGGCTGAAAAAATACGATTCATTAATCCTGCATGTTTCCTAATTCTAATTGGCGAAATGTGTGGTAACTAGTGATATTTGAGCTACTCAGCCAGACTAAGGTCCACACCCCAGGAAAGTATGACACCATGTGGAAGCTATTCGTAAAATAGGAAGCCTGTGCACGAGGAAAGAGGAAAAAGGCGTTTGTTTTACTCAAAAGGGCCTTCTGTGCGAGTGTAGGAGACTAGACGCCTCAGGATGGGGGGAGGGAGCGACGAGAGCTCCCCCTGGTGGCCAAAACCAAGCACATCATCCGTTTACATCCTAATCGAAGGTAGTGAAGGCGTTAACCAGCCCATATAACTTCTGTTCAGTTATTGTTGAAACTGTATACATGACAATGTTTCCCACCCGCCCAATTTACAGACAGGGTCAGTGTAAAGCTTTTGTCAGAAGCAAAACATTGAATACACGACTCATTGTGCGAAAAGTTCAGTAATAAATGCGAGATTAATAAATAGATAAATAAATAAATACATAAGTATTCGGGGGTGGTTGTTTGATATGCTTGATACACAGAGGTTGCACATTGGTACATGCAAGAAGTCAGTGAGCCAAAGCAAAATTTATATTTTTTTATTATATTGCTAAAGCTGTCATTACACAAAAAAAATAACAACCTTTTACTTCTTGAAACAAACTGCATCATAGCCTGTTGAACTGTACAGGGACAGACAGAGAGGTCAACTCTCCTTGGAGGGAATATAAGCTAAAAACTAAACTAGAAACCAGGTTTGATTGTACTTTCAAACCCTCGCAAACTATAAACGTCTTATTCATAGGATATACTGGCATTTGGTAACTCTGATATAATATACATTTATGCTAACAATTTAAATATGTTGATAATATACGTTTTAGACAGGTGGACGGCCAGAAAAAAAAATATCAACAATATCAAGAAGTGAATGCTGGGTTTCCAGAAACATCTAAGCAGTAGCACTATCTTTGTTCTGTAGAAATTAAACAGCACAGGGTTATTTTGTACGCAAGTGGTTTGTGGTGCACAGAGATGATATATTTGCTTTTCAAATCATTAATAATCCCTTCTTTCGCTTTCATTTCTTCTATTGTACATTTGAATTACAATAAAAACACAGGACACTCGTCTAAAATATTGAAACAAAGTGGATTTTCATGCTTAGATGTCTTTGGAAAACGCAGGTCAGATTTAGCCAGACAATGTGGGCAGTGTGCCGTTTGGTCAAACCTTATACGACAGAATACCGACCAAATAAACTGTTCAATATCATTTTACCTGAAATAACTGGGGTACAAATATTTACATTTTAAATACCCCAAGGGGAAGCTAAAAAGTTTGCCTGTCATCATCTGTTCCAGCAAACTTCCTATCAGGGCCGTTATCGGTCCACTCTCAGGTCATCACTGCAAAATGTGCGCTAAACAGAAACGTTCATTTCTACAAATGATAAAATGATGATTCTGGAAAACTATATTCTGAAGAAAATACACTGTCTTGACGGAACTGAAACTGGTCTGGACTCAGCCCTGCATCATGCAAATACCATTTGTCCAAAAATGTGAACCCACATTAAAACCAAAACTTGTTTATATGTTTTATATACATGTTTCTGACTTCTAAATGTTAGAGGAACACTTCGCTGCTGTTCACATTTAAACCAGCCAGCATTTATGCAATTATTAAAATGCATATGTGTGTGAAATATAGGACTTAAATGAAGTGTAGCGGGACGGTATGAACATTTCACTGATGAAACAACAATTCATCAGATACGACATGCATGAATAGAGGAAACAACTTACTCTGATATCTTATATATGTATAAAAATAGGTTGAGAAAAAAAGATTTAAAGATAGTGAAGAAGAAAATAAATAGAAATTGTGAGAGTTCTTGGACTAACCTGTAAAAGCTTAATAACATTTACATCGTCATACATCTTAGTAGCCATGGTCTCACAGTGCTTGAACTGAAATGGAAATTAAAATACAGGCTTTGCCTAAGGGATACTAGTTGGCTTCAGCCTAAAGTCTTACAACGCTAACGTCTGAGGAAATCTCATATCTTATCGTCCAGAAAAAACTGAATATTTAAAATTGTACCTATGGTGACGTGACTCTTAA
This sequence comes from Eutrigla gurnardus, assembly GCF_963514095.1. Classification (NCBI taxonomy): domain Eukaryota; kingdom Metazoa; phylum Chordata; class Actinopteri; order Perciformes; family Triglidae; genus Eutrigla; species Eutrigla gurnardus. The sequence continues at coordinate 8,273,798 of NC_139937.1, read as the reverse complement.
ATTATACAATGATTTAGGTGTGATTTCATAATCTTTAGGGTAACAAAAACTATAGGTAGTGTCACCACCAGAATTGGAGTTGACAGATGCAAAAGCACATGAGCATGCACGCCACATGCGTTTCAAAGGCAATAAAAAGTTAAATATAACAGCAACTAGACAGAACGGGAAAAGCAGTATGGCAATACCAATTACAGCTTTCTACTCATAACTTTCAAAACATCAAAAATATTTGCCCTCACAAACTTCTAGAAAATGTTGAATAGTATACACACATTTCATTTACATTGAGTTTTGACATGGCACATCTGTACCTGGACATATATTTGTAATTTGATGAGCAATCAATGTGCAGAAGGTTGCAGTTTGGCTAATAAATGATAGAAAAAGAAGGGCTAATATATAAAGGCTATATGTATATATATACACATACATACATACACACATATATATGTATATATACATATACAAAAGGTAATGTGGGATGGATGATCACTGTATGGAATCAAGAAGCGTGAAACTTAATGATTGTGGCACCGTGGAGGAAATGCAGAGAGCGAGAAGCAGCAACACACTCCTCAGCAACAGAGACGTGCAAAATGATTTACAAATCATGTCAATACAAAAACAACTAAAACAGGACATAGCTTGTAGTGTCTGTTAATGGCACGGCATCAACCATGTGACGCTTGAGTCACAATGTCGTCTTGCACAACTTTGACTTCGGGCTGCAACACGAAACCAGTTTGTTTCCTTCTTGAGGACCTCTCTGTATTGGTCACACCTCTGGACGTCTCACGTATTTCCGTAGTTGAACTGTGAGTGGAAGACGACGCAGCACCTTCCGACAGACATCACGGTGTCCCCCCAAGTAAGCAGCCAATGCAATTCAGGAGGTGTGAAATGTTGCAGTCTACAGCGCACCATGAGCCATTGCGTTTGGAGTGCGTCTGAATATTGCTCTCTTAATGCTGTGAAGTACTTGCATTGGTTATTGGGCTCCTTCTGCCAAGTCACGAGGCAGTTACAATGCTAATTTGTCCCACGACGGTAGAACGCACTCCCCAAACACTGAGAGGTTGCAGATTATACACAGTGTCTTTCTACACTGAGACGAGGCAGACTCACTGTCCTTCAGGAGGAATATTCAATGCATGTGTATGTGAAATATGTCTTCACTGTCCTCTTAAGGAAATAAACATACTGTGTGGTAATGCTACTCTGGCTGTAACAAAAGACAAACTCATGTTTCACACTGTCATAACAGCTGTGGGCTCGGATTTGCAAAAACATTTTAGTGCTTAAGCCAAAAACCTTAATTTGAGGATCTAATTTCTTAGATCTTGTCCTTAAACTCATAAAAGGCTTGTATAATTACTCTTAAGAACTTACAAGGATTGACCACAAGGAGGCCTTTGTTCCACTTCAGATCCAAACCAATATTTTACAAACCTGGCTTTACATTATTTCTGAGGCATCACAAGCCAAATCAGAAAATGTGAACCTGAACAATAACATATTTTCTATACTGAGTCATTACAGATGGCTTCTGCAGTGAGGGATTCTCACAGCTGATAATTTACAGAATGAGAAAGGCAACATGTAGGACAGGTGTGGTAAATTTCTCATACTAGCACAAGAAGCCTTTTGATTCTGGACGTTGCGTTTCTATCAGCAACTTTTTTTCCACAGCTTTTGACCTCATGTTCGAACACAACGAGGGGAGGGCCTGAGCTCTCGTTTCTTGTGTCATGCCATCATGCGATGCGTGGTGCGGAGCGGTCGTTGGTGAGGGTCCTCTTGAGCTTGACCCCCTTGCGGATGGCCACAAGCATGTTACCTCCTAATTCTTCTCCTGCCTCCTGCCCTCCTCCCTCCTGGCCTATCTCAGTGTGAAGGTGCTGCTGGTTGGCCAGGGGTACAGTTGGAGGATTGGTTGTAGCCTGACCACTCCAGGACATCATCGGTAGCGTGCCAGCATCCTGCCCTGATACAAATGTTGGAAAATCCGGTCTCTCTTCTCCTCTTCCTCCTCCCACCTCCTCTGCACTTCTGCTCCCATTAACTGCTCCAGACATATCGGGCACCGTAGGGATTTTCACTGGGATGACAGGTGTACGAATAGGGATGGGGCCTGTGCCCACAGCCGAGCCTGACCGGCGGCTGGAAGGTTTCGAAGAGGGGGTGCGGCGGATTGTGGCAACCCCAGGGGTGACAATAACTGGACCGTGGCCTGTAGAATAGGAGCCAGAGGCATTATGGGAGCTGGATCCAGAATAAAATCCCTGATTTGAACAGGAGCCTGCAGTGATAAAACACAAATGATCATTTGAAAATGTTTTACTATTAATAAAAGGCATTTCAGTATATTATAGGGCCTTTGTAATCAAGGACATAATAAGAAATAAGAAAACAATAAAAAACAACATGAAGTTTTACATTTATTAGTTATTCCTACATGATATTTTACACATACATCAAGGAAGTAAAACTGGAAATATGTAAGTTTTTTAGTGCTGTCAACATTAACGCGTTAATCTTTGCTTTAATTATGAAATATTTAACGCGTTAATTTTTTTAACGAAATTAACGCAGCTGTGTTTTGTATTTCCCGTGGCGGCTGACGTAAGACCTATGACGATGTGTGCCGCAAAGCCGTTAGCCATCGTTTATTTTATTTTTTTAATTATCCCAGTAATTTGTCTGCGTGAGAAACACTAGATGTGCTGCTTTGTCCTCTGACAATGTAAACAGACTGGTCTGTCTCAGTAACGGGCTGAATGTAAAGGAGGACTAAGCTGACTTGTTGTTCTATGGAGTGAAAAGGATTTATCATTCTGACTTCACAGCAGAATATTTACTTGTTCTTTTTTCCATATTTGCATGTTCTATTGTGGACCTTTTTGAAATGTTCTGTTAGTGCATATAAGAAATATGCCTTTTTCAAGCTGACAGTCAATTTTGATGGCCTTGATGGTTTCTTTCTGCTATTTAACAATAGTATTTGAATTTAAATACTTCCTTTGTATTGATTTTACATAAATTCCATCATTTTGCATTTAAATATCCATCATAACATACTTTATTCTTAAGAAGAAAGAAAGCGATTAATTGCGATTAATTACGGCAAATTGTGCGATTAATTAGTTAATTTTTTTTAATCGATTGACAGCACTAAAGTTTTTACATCCAATTGTGTGCAGTGCAGTGTGTACCTACCTGTAGGGGTTGGAGGATAACCCCCAGTGTGGACAGGTGTGGGGGGATAGGGTCCTGCAGAGTAGGCCCCCTGTCCATGGTAAGGCGTCTGCGTGCTGGGCAGGCCGGCTGTGGAGGCCGGCCGTTTGCTCTGGAACATGAGTCGGTAGGACTGACTAATGTCACTGTTTCTGGGGATGGTGGAGGACTTGTCAAAGTCAGAGTGCTGCTGCTCAGGCTCCTGATCTCCGGCCATTGAGAAATAGTCATAGTCTGATACTGGAAAAAACAAATAGACAGCTTAACAAAGAGGATGTATGCTATGATAGTAGAGTATAGACTAGAGGAAGAGAAGGAGTTGAGCAGTGTACTTAAAAGTGGTGATCATCGGATTCTAGATTCAAGAGTGTTACCTTGTGATGGTATTGTGTCCTCAGAGCAGCAGGGTGTGTTGGTCTGTGTGCTGTAGCCACTGGAACACTGGATGGAGTCCCTACTGGACCTCTGGGTGTCCAGCTCAAGACCTCTGGCCAGAGCCAGAGCCAGTTCCTCATGGGCCTCAATATCAGCAGCCTGGAGCAATCACCAAATGAAAAAAACATTTGGTAAGACCATAAAGTCTCACTGACTGGATACAGCCAGGCACAACTCATTAAAGTCATTAAAATCATTAGGTACGACTCATGAAAGTCATAAAATGGGAACATAAAATGGTGGGAGGATCATTCATGTGGTCTAAATGCTAGCTGAATGTGAGGATGCCTGGAACTTAAGCAACACAGGCAAATGACCTATGTCAATGAGTTTTAGTCCTGTATTGGCAGAATTAAAAGGAAATTTAATGTTTGCCAAGTACTCATGTTTTCAAGCACAAAGACAAGACAGAATGTGTCAAATCATAAGGAATCCTTTAGATCCAACAACATAAACCAGCAAAATGTAAATCAGATGGATCAAAGATTAATGGAGCCAAGACTAGTATTCAGGCTTACAGCAAACTTCTCACAGGTTGCTGTAATGAACAGTGACTTATTAACACTACAAAAGTCTATTTGGTTCCAGAGTCTAAAGGGAGAATTGGAGGAAGGTAATAATACATACAAAGCTAAACAAAATTAAGAAGCATAGCACAAAAGTCAATATTTGCAATAAATAACAAAAGGATGAATGCCCGGCTTAAAGCCAGATTGGCCAAATGAAGGCAGGGCAGGTTTGGATGAGACAGAGACTAAATCTGACCTTGAGCGGTGCAGCCAACACAGTTCTGTGTTTCTCCTCCACTGATGCTGAGGTTTGTAGTGCAGCTGGAGCTGGCACTGAGGTGGATGTCAAGGCAGGGCCTGAGAAACGGTTGCTATCATGACTCACACTACCATGACTGTCCACTACGGCTGGGACCTCCTTGTCTTTCTTCCTCCTGAGTGTGTTGACCATGGGCCCGTCATAAGGACCTGGCTTAGCCCAGTCCTGGAAAGAAAGACATGTCAGGCATCGTTGTACTTCACGTTTTTTATGTGCTTTTGATGAGCACCTCAAAATCTCTGTCCCTTATTTTCAGCTGCAGTATAAAAGAAGCAAACTGATGAACAACAACATGGAAAAAATGAGCATGCATGTTGAACAAAAAAGGATGAGAACAAGTTGATCATCGAGAGCCGAGTGATGAACAAACCTTCCAACTGGGGACCCGTGATGAAGGCACCATGGAGCCCAACGTGCAGTTGAGAGGTTGGTCTGGCAGCAAGGCCGAGGCGGGACGTGACCATGAGCGAGTGGGGCAGGAGGACGTGGTGTATGATGAGGTGGAAGGAGGGAAGAAGGGAAAGGCGGTGCCTGACCCTGAGCCCAAACTTCCCCCATTGCTATGCATGTAGGGGGAGCTGGCTGGACTGTAGTGGTCAAAGCCATTGGACAACTGGATGTGTGCACATCGGTGGGAGGAGGGACGATAACAGAAACCAACGAAACAGAGCAAACACACAATGGGATAAATTACTGAAATGATACACAGTGGGAAATAAAAACAGACCACATAACTGAGAAGAAATCATTCAAAAAGGAACGCAAAAATAATAAAGAATCCATATTGATCATGTTCACACAGAACAAAGGAAATGGTCACAAATGCCGAACTGAATGAAAACTGGAGAAACTGATGCACATGCCGGAGAGTTTGGAGGCTTCTTTGAAATGTCTGCGATACACTTAAGTCGATGCAGTGTATAGCCAAGTTTGAAGTTAAGTATGAGGAAGCTGTGGCCCGTGTAATGCTGATACAACACAGACGTTTATGTGAAACAGGGGTGAGGTTTATGGTGGATGAGTGTTTCACCTGGTCAGTAGAGTGCTGAGGTGCACTAGCAGCAGCTAGAGGAGAGGGGCAGCTGCAGTCACTGTGGAGCTTCCCAGCCTCTGATACCTCAGAGGAACTGGTGCAAGCCTGGAACAGCGAGGGCAGCAGCAAGCAGGCAGTTGGATTAGACCAGAGGGAGGAGAGGGGGAGGGGGAGGGGGAAGGGGGGTGATGACAGACAGAGGGGAAGAATTGCAAAGACAGACATGTCAGCAGGTAGAAAGAGAGAAGCAGAGAGAAGCAGTTTGTTAAAGGGCGCAGGCAACTTTTCCACAGTTCTCAGCAGTTAGTAAGGAGGACAGCCAACTGTCTATAGAGGCTGTAGAGAAGGTGCACTGGGAGTAATACAAGCATTATTTGCATGGACATCAGCAGTGTTGGAACGTATTTAAAAATGGAAGCACAGGCAGAGTTCTGCTTCTTTAGGATGTTGGAAGTATCCTCACAAATTCAACATGTGTGACGCATGGTATTCCTAGTAGTCCAGGTTACTTTATCAACATTAAACTTGGAATTTCATTACATACATTTGCAAAATGAGAGAAATAGAGACAATATAGAGAGAGCACTGCCACACTTCTAGTGGTGATTGACAGGAATTTATTTTGTACAGGTCTAAACAACGCTTTGTTTTTTGGAAAAATTCTACTAATTATATATGCCTATGGGGAAATAATCTTTTTTCATGCTGCTGTGTAGAATGGGAATAGGAGAACATCACCCTCCATAAAGGTGGATATTTAAAATGGATGAAAATATAGGGGATTCCACACTAAGTGAAACCATGGCCTGGCCTTAGTGACCCTTGGATAAGGAATAAGCCCATTTAAGCCCCGTTTAGCCGCAAGACTGTTCTTTTTTAAACACAAACTACAGTTATTACACCAAGAATGAGTCCATGAGCGGGTTGCTTCTAGGTCTATTCTGTAATTGGGTCAGATATGGACTTGCCAAACCACCTACACTACATCATAAAAACTTGGAGTCTAGATATACCAATGTGTTCTGGACAGGGGAACTCTGGTTGCTGGCTTGCTCACAAAATGTCAGCCAGTGCAGCCACTTCTCATGGTTGATCTCAAACCACAAACCCCAAGCAGATAATCCTCTGGACGATCACATTGATAATTATCTGAAACCTTGTGTCAGATGGTTGGATAAATCTGACAGAATGAGACCTTCTGATAGAGACACACTCTCACGGCCTGTAAAAATATACTGTTGACACTGTAATATGTCATCTTACTGTGATACATTTAATGAAAATACAACACACAGCCTGCTCAAGCCAAACCACAGTCTGTCACAGCGGTCGACTCTTTAATAGCAGGATGGGGCTGACCTGTTTTGCCCTGGGCTAGAATGGAGGCAGACTAATTTCCTGAGCATTTATGGCATCATAATGCAGTAAAATGACTTCACCATGATTACATACACTAACTGCTGCCAGCTAACTGCCTCTCATAGTGGCTAGGGAGATGTGTGAGAAACGAGTTGTGTGGATTGCCGGTCTGGGGTTTTCTCTCCGTCTCTGACTAGAATGACTTGTAAATAATACAGCATATGTGATTTTTATAGTCTTGTTTCAACCATATGTACATACTTGGAGGCAAAATGATGGTTACGTGTGGGCAGCTTAGGGTTTTTCTTACCTTTGTTTCAGCGGCCATGGGCGAGGAGGATTTGCACGATGTGTATTGGTCGTGTGATGAAGAAATGAAGCCTGAGTCGTGGGAGGAGATACTAGAGAGCCGGGCGGGGGCCTGCTGGGGTAGCGTGGAGCTACGGTACCGATGGCGAGGGTGATGGTGGTGGAAGAGATGGTGTGAGGAAGAGGAGGAAGAAGAGGAGGAAGGAGAATGAGAGTGAGAGCCACTGGATCCCCTGGAGTCACTACTGTTAACGCTGTTCAGACTACTGTGAAAGGGGAAGGAGTGATGGATAAGGGGAGGACCAGAGGAAGGTGACAGGTGGGATAAAGAGAATCAAGTGCACCCAAAGGCATGGATTGAAGAATGAAGGTTTGATAAGAAAGATAAAAAGGAATAAAAGGGAGGGAATGAAGGCAGGGGATTGGGGAGAGACAGGGTGGGAAACAATTAACACAGCAAACCAAGATGCAGCAGGCAGTGACTTAGGCCAATCCAGTCAAACAAAAAAAATCAAAACAAACCAACATAAGAGGCGTGAAACCATAATGACAATAATTAAAGGCAGGAAATCACTGGATTTCATGCCATTGAAAATATTAACACAGGGCACTCATGAAAAGCAAATACAGTATAACCTCTTTGTCTAATTACAGACTTCAATGCTACAATTTGTGTATCTGAAGCAGATATAAAAATGGTATATTGCAAAATCGGGACTATGAAAAATACATACAATATGTACCAAATCATGAACAAACTTGACAATAAAATGCATAAGAACAAGACAATATAATAGCTTCAAGTACTTTAAATGAGTGACAATTATAAATCGCAAAGCATTAAAATCATAAAAGTGGCAGTCTCATGATGATTTGTGAATTCAAAAATCAACCATCTGAGGATCAAGAAAAAATGGCTTGTTGTGGACTACTTAAACGACTCCGCTATAGAGAGTTTAAAAGGAAAAGCCTTTAAATTGTGAAATCCAAGTTTTGATTCAATCACAGAAAACCCACAATCCCAAAATTGACAAATGCAAAGCAATACACAACCCAGGCATATCATAGCATTTCTTTCTTTGGACCAGAATAGTTCAGGGGAAATAAATCATTGGGAGACGCACATAAAGCAGGGAGGACAGGCAGTAGAAGACATGGTCTGAACAGCTACTAATCAGAAAGTAGGCTTTGTTGTCAATTCTTCAATATTCTCTTACCATTAATGCTTATTTTGTAATGAATTAATTGACTCACTATCACTTACAAAGAGAGGAGATGAAGCAGAGATTAAGAGAAAATCAGAATAAGAATATTGTTGAACTACTCTACACTGACCACTGGGTGGCAGAAAAATATTGGGCAACACAAGTTTTTCTCCATGACCATGTTCCCTACCACGGTGATATAAGCTATTTCTATAAGCATCAAAAGGCTCTACAGGACACATTTGCAGATCACTAGATCACTAGATCCTATGTGTATAAATGTCATGCTATAATATATTCTCTAACATGACCAAATAATACATTGTATGCCATTCCATCTCCTCATTCCTCAGTTATCAGAAATGGATGATCAAAAGAGCTGGATCAAATGAGTCCTGTGATTGACCGTAGGAGCATACCTGCACATGCTAGACTTCCTTGACATGGTGGTGCTGGGGGATGAGGGCGGCGTTTGATAAGACCAACCATAGTCTGAGCCTTTAAGGTCCAAGATCACCTGAGAGGGAGCAAAATATCAGTCATATGTCGTACTTGTGAAGAGGCATGGCTCTAACCACAGCTATATTTAATGCAAGGAAGATAACATCCCTTGAAAAAAAACCAAATCATACAGGACAGAAACAGTATGTATGGTGACAGTGGGATGAAAGTCAAATGCTCAAGTCTCATGTTTATATTTTTCCTCACCTGTTCACTAGCAGGGGGAAGCTTGTGCGGGTCAGAGGTCAGGGCTTTGAGGTCATCAGAGATAGCCTGGAGATGGGTGACCTCTCCCAACAAAGACATCTCCTCATCCTAAAAGAGAGAGCAGGGTGATAGAATGAGCTCTCATTCTAGAGTTTACACAGCAGTGAAAAATGTGCTCTTCAGGAAGCAGGATGGACAACAAAGAATAGCAGTGTGATGAAGAAGAGGGCATGAACATGCACCTTTCCAGTCATAGGGATTAAACAAAAAGCAAAGACACTGTGGAGTGAGGTGACTTTCTCTGATTTCTCTCTTTCTCCCCCAACGTACTCACCACTACAGGCCGCAGCATGGCTACGAAACAGCAGAACCTCTGTCTATCCTCGATGAGAGCCTTCCTCAGGGCCTGCTTCTCAGTCTCTTCCAACAGAATGTATTTATCACTGACATCCTGCATGGCACTGTCCAACTGGGGTTGGATATCACCACGACCTTTAGAAACCAAACAGACACACAAAATTAATATAAACATTAAAACAGATATTAAATTATTGCCAACTCACAATGAAACACACAATTGGTCCATTTACTATTTTACAATGTTTAAAAATCAAGGTACTGAGATCCATTTTACCAGTGAACAGACCAAACACTCCCTTTACCTTCCTACACAACATAAAGACTAGAAGGAATAGTTATGCTTCTCTTACTTCTGCCATACATGTTAATCTTTTCATCGCGGACGTTGCTATTGTCAGCATTTGAATGTCCCACTGCTTTTTGGCTCTCACCTCTGCATGAAGAGCCACTCTTGACATGGAGTGTTTCCTGTTACTTGTTATCTACTTTAGGCTAATCCGTTCCTCGACTTGGACTTCAATGCCTTATGCCGAGATAGCCAAAAACGGAGAACTTCTTAATCTCTCCGTTACTCTTTGACAAGCACGGTTTATAGAAAGGGTTAAGAGAGAATGTGCTTTCATGAATGACAAGTGTGCAAGGTATCCTAAGACCATCTGGTCCTTCTGCTGCCTATATGCGTCTTTGAATATACATATGTAAATCCAGGAAGGACTTAGGGCAATTACAGTCCCAAGGTGATAATGTTGTTCAACATTGTGGGTATTTGTGCTGCCTGTCACGTGCGGTTGCATGTATTTCTGTGGGTGAGTCTGCGATTTATAAGAGAGGATACCCTGAAGCCAAAGCAAGCCCTCTTGAGTTCTCTAAGGAGGCAGGAAGGCTGGCGACTGCCCAAGATGACATACAGTGGGCCTCAAAGGCATTATCTAACTACTTGACACACGCACACGCACACGCACACGCACACACACACACACACACACACACACACACACACACACAGATATATCAAGGTTAAACCCACAGTGAACAACTCTGTGGTCTTTCCGTCTGCTCTTGCATCTGGGCAAAGATAATAAACAGGCGTCCTTAGTTGGCATTTGACGTGCGGCTCCATAACATGCAAATCAGTAGTAAAGAAATGCAGATAGAGTTACGCAGGCAAATCATCTTCGCCTCAAATGTAAAACGATGCGGTGCGCTTTCCTCTCTGACAAGTCAGTGCAGTCTATACATGCATGTGGGAAGCTCCGTTTCCACAGCTTTATTTCTCCATCACACCACACCGCAATAGAAATTAAAATAAGGGCTTCTAGCACACACAGAGTTGCTGTAAAACCACACTCACTTTACTGTTATTTAGCACTATTACCACTAACACAACAGCTGACATTACTGAGAACTGACTAAATGTTTGGATCAATCAAACGCAGTGTGAATGTTGATATCGGGTAAAAAATGACACATTACTCTTAACTATGTATTGTGGTGGATTTAAGACAGTTTGTACTCAAAGGGCAATTACACAAGACTGTTTTTTTTTTTCATTCTTCCACTGAGTTTCCATATGGAGGGAATCCATTTATCAAGCCTGGTTTGGTGACTGTAATGCTGAGAGGAATGTGAGTTATGTGTGCACTTAAGGCGGTTCCTATTATATTACACTATGGAGACCATGATGGAGTAGGTGCAGTCTCTATCTTCAGTCTCATATAGATCCAAAGGCTACTTTTTGAGTAGAAAAATATACAATTACATTGCACAAGGTTTTGTGGAGAGCTGGCAGAATAACTGAGCCTGAGCGGAGTGAGACAGGCCTCAGTCATTAAGTCTTGTCTCCACTGCAGGACTAAACTCATTATTAATCACTTTCCTCCAGGAAAAAAATCATCATCTTTTTCCAACTCTTTGCCTAGGAAATTTGAATCAGGGCTGACATTTCAAATAATGTTTTAACAGTAGTTTATAAGCACCTGGTCAACTGTGATTGAAAGTTAAAACTACATTATTTATACCTGCCATGACAACAAGAGATACTTTGAGTGAATGTAACCTCTGCTGTAATGTTCAGGGATATATGTTGAGTAACATATCCGTTCCCTGTTAACATTTTCTCCATTTAAGACGAAAAAACATGTAAAAGATACTATGTAGTCACGAGAGAGAGAGAGAGAGAGAGAGAGAGAGAGAGAGAGAGAGAGAGAGAGAGAGAGAGAGAGAGAGAGAGAGAGAGAGAGAGAGAGAGAGAGAGAGAGAGAGAGAGATGATACCAGCACCACCCTACAAAAAGAGGAAAATACAGGCAGAGGGAAGGTTCTCTGTGGATACAGACAACACCATACACTTCCAGTGAGTTATAAGTGATGATTAAGAGGGATTATTTTTGTATCGTTTTTTTTTTAGGAAATTGGTACATATTATACTTTTACAATTTAGGCAAGTATTAGTAGCTTTTCATGTCCAAAAACCAGTGATGCTGTTGTATCTCCTATCTAAAGCGAGAGAGTATACTGTATTCTGGTTTTCTCCCACTAGATCAAGACTTGGCAGACTGTATTCTCAACAAAACCATAGTGGGTTTGGAAAGACGCTACTGTAAGTTGAGGCTTTTTGTCTGAGAAAGATGGAAAGCCCAATATTTTCTTTGTTGCCGTTTTGTAAGTGCCCATGGATATACTGAGCAGTGCTAAACATCATCACAATCATCTGATTTCATTGAGGCTCCCTGAGTAACATTCAAGTTTATCCCTTTAAAAGTTAATCTCAAGGTCATCAATTCCAAATATGCATACGCTCGTGAGTCGTGATACTAGGTCATGTGGAAACTTAACATAAAGGCAACATATTATGAACTACTTTCAACTAAAACACGTAATTGCAGGGACACACACACACACGCAGATAGACAAACACACTGAGACAAAGCAGGCACATCCTGGCATGAGATGTTAACTTGTGGTAAGCAGAGGAGTTATTAGTGCTGAACTGAAAACATTCCCATTGTCTGTGCCATAACTTGTGCATCTGTACTTGTGCAACTATGTGAATGGCACGGCCTTGATTGCTACTTCCTCTTTCTCTCCAACCACAGACGGACACTGAGGGTCATCGGAGGTCAATGGGCACTGACATCATTGTAAACAAATCCACCCTGAAACATATTCCACAAGGGCCCTTAGTGTTTAATTAAGGACTATTAGTGTCTGTGACACATAAATCTTTTGGATTCACACCCTAAGGCTGAGTCTGACTAGACGATAACATACGGTTGATGCACTTTACCAGTCAATTCAGACTCATCACATTATTAGGTTTTGTAGGTTACGATGCAACAGCCGGGGCCAGCAAGGAGAAGAAGTTCTGATATGGGTTGGGTTGAAAGACAAAGGGGACTCTCTTGAAGTGATGCAGACAAACAAATTATTGCTTGTACTCAAAATACTGTGCAGCACGTGTTCAGTAGACAAGTAGTTACAATGATTCCTTTTATCAGCTTTGCTGGGTTGTACAATTTATGAGAACGTTTTAGGTTAAAGACATTAAAATCGAATCTCAGATATCGGACTGATATTCTATGGTTGTTTTGACTAAAGTCAGCTTGCCAGCAAGGTGGGGGCCTGCACAGTCTCCACACATGTAGATTCATGTGCATGAACACAGAAATGAGTTTAGTTTCTTCAGCTTTCACATGACCAATGATTACATTACATTATGTTGCAGTCACAGGCTGTTACTTAGCAAGGCTAGGGTCTCAGGTCAGAAAAACACCCTCACAAGACACATATCAACACATAAGATATATGCTCGCCAACACAAGGAGACAGGTAGGGCTGTTATTTGTGTGCATTAATGGAATGCTCTGCCTTTAAGGAGCATGACTACAACTAGTATTTTGTACACTTGACTGAAATGTTGGGTGTATTTGTGTCATACAGAGGTCAGAGAGTATGTTAAGTTGTATTTGCTCACATGTGGGGGATTTATAGAAAACAAGGAAAGTAATATTGAGTATCCCACAATTGACCATAATCTGATGTCCAACTGGTTGCGTTAGGTGAACTATGGGGAGGAACTCTTCCCTGCCTAAAATATTAAAATACCTATCTAACCTACATTTAAATAACAAAAAGATTTCTGAATCATCCGCTCTGAATTACTTTTCATTTACAATTCTTCAGTGTGGACAGGTTGCAGTCAAAAGAATGGAACTCAAAAAAGCATTTCAAGCATAACAATTTCATCAAATTAGCATTTTGTGGCCACAATTCCTTTTATTGGTTTGTTGAGCAAAGGTGTAAAAACCTCTGGATCTCAAGTCTATTAATGCCTCTGCCTCATCTACTTTCCTCTCTTCCTTCTTCTGACCAGAGAATGTTTTTTCTATTACTGTGATACAGATTCATTGGAGAAATTCTCTTTTCTATTTAAACACTTAAGTGGGTAAGCCAAAAGCCTCAGTTATGGAGCGAACATTGGTTTCTTGTTCAATCTCCTTTTCAAGAACACGTCACTACTCCAGGTGGTAAACAACTCTGACCTAAAACTACAGACAGTGTATGAGAGGAGCCATAAGAAACAAATGAGAGTAGATAGAAGAGGCAACACTTTAAAACCTCTAGGGGTAAAGTAAAAACCTTTAGGGGACCACATCTTCAGAGACTATATATTTTATCTAGCCAATAAAGAGTGGCAACATTAAATCATAAACTGAATGTAGACGAGAGTTGCCATATCTGAGGAAGAAAATGCCAATATTTAGCAGCATCCACAGAAATGTAGTCTTTGCATAACACTCAATATCTATGGTGGCTCCTTCACAGTGCAAATACAAATGCCTAAGCAACAACCTGGACAATGTGTCTATTCCACAAACAGACTTACCCAGATTATCAGCTGCAGTGCAGCATAAGGAGAAGGATGGTATCAGAACGACATGGGGACAGGGAGAGGAAAAAGATCCAAGTCAACTGAAAGAGTGCCAGCACTTAATACTAATGCATCACCTAAAGGTGCAGTTGCCTGTTAAAAGCATCCAAGACAATGCACCAACATCTTTTTAAAGAAATACCACTATCAAGTGTTTCCCAACCAGTATCAGATGATACTTTATGCATTTATGCAAAACCAGGTGAATGGTAATCAAATTCATGCAGGCAGTAGGGGGATGACACAAGCCTTCAGTATTAGTAATATATTAATATTTGTTAGGCCGTTTAAAGTTAAATGTACTGCATTGTAGGAGTAAGTCAAACTGCTGATGTTTTCTTCTTTCATACACTTTTCTTGTACTTTTTCCTGATCACCCGTAGACATTTTGGATGTGAGACACCCACCTATTCAAACCTCTAATAATCAACATCCCTAAACATACTGTAAGAATATTTATCTAATTCCTTTTTTGTGTCTCTTGGTAGGTGAATGCGTATGTAGAACATGAGCCAAGAGAACTGTAGAAGGAAAAAGCCCCTGCCCTCTCACTGTGAGTGTTTACCATGTAAGGTGATGTTTAGCCTGACTAGATCTGCACAAGACTAATCAGTGAGTACAAGCTTCTTCATATAAACAATAAGGACAGTTTCCCATTTTCTTATTTGAAATACAAGCCGGCATTTTTCATCACAAGTTTCTTTATCTGAACTCTTTCATGATTTAAATAATCTGAATGATCTATTATTCCTGAAGTTGTATTCATGCCAATAAAGGTATTTAATCCAGTACAGCATAGATCAAACTAAACTAATATACTACCAAAGTTCAGATGCATATTACTGTTTATCCTTTGAGTAAATACTCAAGTTTTGTGCTGAATTTCGTGATGATTTTTATTTTATTTTTTTACCTTTCTTTGCTTTCTTTTGAAGTTTCAGCGTGTCTGATGACTTCCTCTTGATTTCCTGCCGGGCTCTTTTATACTCTGGTTCAGGTGGACAAGGGGAAAAAGTAAACTGTGTGAACATGTTAAGTTAAGGTACAATAAAGTGTTTCGTACTCTTGCAATTTACTGTGGGAGAGAATAATAAACAAACAAGCTGAATGTAAAACCTGGGCCTTTACACTGCTTTAAAATGTTGAAGAGTGATCTTAATGTCAAAGTTTATTTCTGGATTAGTATGTTAAGTTATATTCTCATGTGATAACATTAGTTTATCCTACCTTTAGCATGGTCCTTGTCCAAAATGTTGACTCCTCTTTTCCACTCCTCGATCTGTTCTTGTAGAGGGTTCATCAGTCCCTCCAGGAAGGCCCTGTGGAAACACCAGGACACGTCTAATCGAAGATCTGAATTCAACTTCATCCGTTAATCCTTTCAAGAGGATTCAAGGCTAACCTTTTAAAATGTAAACATATCACAATTGGAATTAATCTAAAACATTAACAGCTTGGCTTTACAACTTTCATAAATTATGTGTAAGTTTTACTGACCAATCATATGACTGAACAATCTATAACATTTAAAATATCCTGCTCTGCAGGGTATGTCAGTATATCTGTCACCTGATTATAAAGTTGCAGACAGACCCTCAGACTTAAAAATCATTAGGTCTGGTTTGACTTTCTATCCATACACTGCATGGTCCTGTCTGTCAATCATTAACGGGCAAAGAGAAAGGGGAAAAAAACAGACTGAGAGAAGAAAAAGTCTGCCCATGTCTGACTGTGCGTCACAGGAGGAAGTAAGAAGCTTGCGCAGTCATGTCTGTCAATCATTATCCAACTGTGTCAGTCTTGTATTTCAGATGTATTTGTGAGTGTGTTGAAGAGGCTGTGAGTATCAGAGGTAGGCAGCTGCAGGCTAACTGCATGAAACTAAAATTAGACTTCTCCCTCTTGCAGACATTTCTCCAAAGTGTGTGTGTGTGTGTGTGGTGACCACAGCCCCCCTGTGTACAGCCCCTGCTATGGAGATCCAAGTGGAATCTCTACTGAAATGCCAACTGAAATAAGAGAGCCCCTTGTCGAGAGGGAGAGAGAGAGAAGGAGAGAGAGAGTGACATGTAGTGTGTATGAGTGACAACACTGAAACATTACAGATGCTTGCATTGTCAGACAAATTGTCTCTTGACTAGCATTCCACTACATGGGGCATTCTCACCCACACACGCGCAAAATGTCAAGACATGGAAGATATGGTGAGATAATTTGAATGCAGCCCATTTTATTGGGAGTTGCACTGTTAGGGAAATGGTTAGGGTGGAAGTGAAGTGAGTTACTAACGCGGGAAACACTACAAAAGTACATTTATATCTTTGAAAATTTGAAAAGCTGCTAACAATTTTTTGTCAAAACTCAAAAATGACATTATAAGCAAATGTTGCATCATTTGAAAGTTGGAAGGGTTTTAGTGTGTGTGTAGAGGCGAGGTTTATGGGACATAATGAAGATCCCAGCCAATCGTTCAGCAGAATTGCACAAGAGAGTAATTCCAGATCCTGTATGTGGGTAAATATCAGTAGTAGTGTGGTTAGGAAGAAACAAAGAAAGAGCACACCGATACAGTATGTAATGTTGCTTACATGGAGAACTGTTTCAGCTTAGCCTCTATGCTGCGATGTCTCATACACATCCTGGTCAATGCTGATCCAATGTCTTTGGTCCCACCTGAAAGACACAAAATTACAAATTAATACTATTTAGTTAATGACACAGATTTCCATGAAAGTGAAAATAATAGATCCAGAATGATCCACTATTTGACTGAGACACTAAATATGGTATTTGTATTAATTGTCTGAATTGAATGATCATTAAATGAAAATTTGTAATAAACAGTGATCAATTTTGAGTCAACTTACCATTTCTTAGGCTACAGATGGATCATTTAGCAGTACCTCTAAATATTATACATTACTGGTGAAAACCCTTTAGTACAGCACTAAAATACAAAAAAATACACTCATCAGAATATTAAAATACATAAACTTAAATTCTGTAGTAATTTATTATAATGTAAAAAAAAATGCAACAGAAAATGTACAACAATTCATGGTACTTCTTGAAGCTATGAATGTAAAGCAGTATGGTAAGTATACTAAAGTATACACAAGTCAGAAAATGTTAATTAACTAACCATATACTAGACTGAGAGTGACTTTGCTGCTGGATAAAAAGAGATGGCTTGACTTTTTTAACTCACTGACCCCCCTCTTTCCACTGTGGAAATCAGCGGGAAACACTGAGTTATGAATTGCACTTATATATTCAGGTCAAGAGGAGGGCCGGGAAGTTGCAGCTAGAGCCCTGTAAATGTGCTTGAGGCAAGTGTCAGTTTCCTTCACACAGGCTAGCTAGCTGTCCGCTGGAAGCCCTCAGGCACTACAGTTAAGCAGGGACTTGACGTTGATTGACAGAACTATTGTCTGGCTTCTCAGTATGACTAGTCTGTATCTCTGTGGGGTTGAAGCACTACTGTGTGTGTGTGTGTGTGTGTGTGTGTGTGTGTGTGTGTGTGTGTGTGTGTGTGTGTGTGTGTGTGTGTATGTGTGTGTGTGTGTGTGTGTGTGTGTCTGTGAGAGAGAGAGAGAGAGAGATGGTGGGGGCACAGAGATCTTGTATAAACCTGTGTGAGTCCTTGCAACATTCTGTTCTGTGTACCAGAAGCAGAAAGATTCTCTCTCAGTTTGAGTGTGCATAGTGTGTGTGTGTGTGTGTGTGTGTTAGAGACAGTTTGGTTGCGATGATCTGATGTGAAGTGTGAATCCCCTCCAACAGAGCAAGCCATTCTGCTGTCAGCACAGTCCTGGCTGCATGCAGAGACACACACATGGAGAGGTCACTCACTCACACTCACTCACCACAATACACAAACACACACTGTCTTAAATTGTCTTTTACTATGTCAGAGGCTGGACAAAACAGATGCAAACGGCTGCTGATTTGGCCTACAACAATCACTCCTGGTGATTGGGGTGGTGCAAAAGAAAATATATCCTCTAAACAGGAAATCCTCACAGAACAGGAGGAAAGAATAAACTGAGATAGCGCCAGCCAAGCAAAATTACAGTAGTTAAGAAAAACAACATATTTGTGAAAATATGTGTGACATCTCCCACTGTATTTAAGACTTTCCTTCAACTATTATTGTGAGATTGTTGAAGCGACCCTATGTGAACCGTGTATCTTAGACTGAGCTGGAGTGGGGAAAAGATGGGCGCAAAGTTTGGAGCATATGTTCTGAATTACTGCTGAAATTCTAAATTCCACAGAATCACGTGTGAAGAAATGTTAACTAGACAAAATATTTTCTTGTGCATACATATGCCTAAATTGAAACAAGTTCCATGGATACCGGGAATCAATTGTTTATTGTCGTTGAATCGCAGTAAGACAAGTTTTGTGTTGAATCTCCTCTGCTTCTGTCTCTTCAACTGAGCTGTGTCTGACTGCTAGACTGAACCAAATTCATCAGCGTGCCAAAATATCTACCCTCGTCTCTACTCCAATACTAAGCCAGTGGAACAACCTCTGTAGTTGTTAGTCTTGGTCACTTCCAGACAATCTTTGTCTGTCCTGCTGTTCTAATAGACTACAATTAGCTCACTGTGTTATCGATTGCTTGGTAAAAAGAAGGCAAAGCAGAAATGAAAGCAACACAGAATTAAATGATTCTAGATGGCAAATTACAACTTTCTCATACCTTTCACAAATGCATCATTTAATGTCAGTCTCACTGAGCCCATTATGTCCTGGACATTTTCCCTCTATCCATTCATTTATCCACTTTTTACTGTGCATGCTTGTTATTGCAGAGGGTGTGGCTACTTCATGACATAAAAGACCTTTCTGTTATACAGCACCATAATGCTCACTCATTGCTGCATTGACTTGTTTAGTCATCCTATCCATCCATCTGCCCATCTCACCCTTACTATGACTGCTTGTTTTTCTAGAGGGTGTGGCTGATAGCTGCCAGAGTGTCACAAGGAGGCCACACAGCCAAAGAAGTAGGATTTAGTGCTGGCAAATGTTTTTCATTCGAAGGGCACTGTAGAGTTTTAGCCTGTGTAGTCAAAGAAGAGTTTGGTTTCAGTTGATTATTCTTATGCCAAGACTAAGCCACACTCTTTGACTTGATATCATGCAAATATGAGAACCAAATTATGCTCTTGGCTGTATACACAGATGTGCTGTTACGGATGTGATAGAAAGATTTAACTCATTTTATTGCACTACCATCATTTCCATATGAATAGAGTTCTACTGAATGGCACATTTCCTTTCACAGGATCATATTTGAAAAGAAAGTCTCTCTCAAGACGTGGATATGGCAAAAGAACTCCCATGCCATGAGCCTAAACGGGCAAGTCCAGGTAAACTAGTTGCAACTTAAACAGTTTACACCATGATAATCATGAGAAAAACCTTTTGTTGAATACAAATAATTCAGCAATACCACATATTTGATGTGACAGACTTATGTTTTGCCCTCTCACAGCAGGTAGCTAGTCAGTGTGGCCTCTGCCATGGCTGCCAGTTACCATGGAAACAGTGTATGCAAGTATGTCTGTGTATTGTGTGTGCCTGCAACACTCTGACTTCGGCTCCAATAGTGTTACAATGTTAGGACCCTTTTGGGACCTGTAGGACAAATTCAATATTTTTTTCTGCATTTTCTGATGGTACAATGGTCTAATAATCCAATGTAAAATATGCGACTCTTGTATTTGATTGAGCATATTTTTGCCATATTGTTATAGTGAAATTGTTAGCAATAATATTTCAACCATATCTATTGCAGCCATTACAAGCTCATACATCACATGTGGTCAAAATAAGTCTTAAGGTCAAAGAGGATACAAGGGCCAATTTGCCCTGTTTGTGGAAAGTCTGTTTCTCTCCAGATGAATTTGGCTATAACACACATCGTCTACTCTGTCTAGCTCCGGGTGACCCCTGGATAGAAATAGCTCCATTGGCAGCTCCAGTTGTCAACCACACACAGTGACACACACAAAACCAAGCTTCAATTGCTTCACGGAGCAGCCATACCGCTCTGTGTGTGTGTGTGTGTGTGTGTGGTAGCATATCTGGCTGTCAGTAGAAATAGCTGCCGTGTGAGATGGTTGTTTCGGAGGATTGTAATTATCCCTGCTCCGCAAACACACCATTCAAAAAACACACACATGCAC
This sequence comes from Eutrigla gurnardus, assembly GCF_963514095.1. Classification (NCBI taxonomy): domain Eukaryota; kingdom Metazoa; phylum Chordata; class Actinopteri; order Perciformes; family Triglidae; genus Eutrigla; species Eutrigla gurnardus. The sequence goes on along the minus strand of NC_139937.1, from coordinate 8,253,195 downwards.
TTACACTATGAGCGTTGACTGTTTGGTGCATCTGTGTATGAATTATGCTAAACGGATATCTTTCTTTGCTAAAACCTAGTGAGCAAGTAGGCAGCACTAGTATCTTTGAACAAAACATTTGGTTAGTGTTTAAAAAGAACACCAACCGTCCTAGGCCGAGCCAATCAAAGATGTCCCACAGTAGAGGGAGTATATAGCAGGCTATAAAGTCAATGGTTTGTCTAGCAGCTGTTTATTAATTGTCTGTCAGGCTGTGGTACTGAGAAACCACTACTCATATATCCCTATTAAAGATGTGTGTCTCGGGCAGTGATCCTTCAGCTTTCTATGGGAACTAGTGTCTCAATGTTTTATAGGGATATTTGTGACAGAGATGATAGTTTTCTGTCAGTGTGTGTGTGAGAGAGTGAGGGTATTGCAGTTTGATGTTGAGCTGCCAAGTCTGTCTCTGTCCCCGACCTCATTCCAGACTGTTCCTTGGAATGTCACACTATGCTGACAAAGAGTGTGTGTGTCTGTGTGCATTTAGCATTTTGTAAGAAAGTAGAAAGGGGACTTCCAAAGGACAGTGGATTAAAGGCTTCATGTATTAATGTATTGGAAACGTATCAGAAATGTGCATTTATTAATAGCTCTCATTATGATGCGTAGCCTGTATAGTTCTATAATATAGACATCCTGTGAGTGTGGACATTATTTTTTTCCACTAGTCTTGCAATTAACTCCAAATTGAGAATTCCAGCTATCAATTTAATGGTATTTCCCTCTGTATGTGACCCAAACTACAAACTATGCAGTCTGAAATGCCTGACTGTTGTTATTACAACTAAGATATTTTCTTTTAACCTGCCATATTTGTATGTTCTATGCAAAAATACATAGTTCAAAAAGGATACTAATGTATAAATCCTGTGGTTTGCTTTTCCTCAATATGATCCATAGTTCATTTCTGGTACACACACACAGAAGAAAGTGTGAAACACACTGAGCCACTCTGCATCTTGACACAGATCTCAGCCGGTCATTAGAGGATGGAGGGAAAGCTGATATGAAGAGAGAAACATGAGTGATTGAGGTAGGAGGAGAGTGGAAAGAAGGGAGGGAATGGTCAGAAAAGTTAAATGTCTACAGTAAATAATCATATAAAAAGGACAGAAAAGGGAACAAAACACTTCAGGGCAAAAGGGGAGAAGGGAAATGGAGAAAGAGAGGGTGAATTGGCAAGGGTAGTTTAGACATGAAGATCAGAGAGGCTTTCTGGCCAAAACCAACTCTGTAGGGCACCAGATGGTCTCTGTTAACTACGGGCCAGTGGTTACACTGATAAGAGAGTGGGACCATACAGCTGGATACAGACACACGCATGCAGACGCTCACCCAGCTGGACAGAGGTAAGGAGATCTGTTCACTAGCTAATTAGAGGGCTGGAGAAAACACCAAAGCTACATCCACACTAAGCCGTTTAAATTTAAGAACGCATCTTTTCATTTAGCTGGCCTCCAATCGAACACAGCTAGGGGGATTCACACCAAAAAATGAGCGGTGACATTATTTCAAAATGTTGATGTACATTTGCATGGCTTCATGCTAAGTAGCAGTAATATTAAAATACCAAGATTTCATTGTCAACAATTTACACTGCTGATTACACAATATTGTTTTCAGTTGCCTGTATTTCTTGTCAGACCACGGCAACTATTACAATGACAGTCTTGACTGGAAAAGTGCAAGAGAAACATAGAATTACGTCAAATTAAAAATTCATACTATTTTAGGTGCCTGCCAACAGAATCAAAACCAATTCAATGTGCTACTCTGTGTAAAATGATTGAGGGTTCCGATCTTTCTCAGACTGCTCATGTATGACGTCTTGGAAAACATACCACGCACACTTAGCTGAGGAGTTGGCATGTCCAGATGGAGCCACCCAAATAACACACAGGCTAGAATTTCATTCATCGATGTTTATTGCTGCCCTTGTCAGTCAGGTAGTTTACTGTACGTAGTTTACTATTGCATTTTTCAATAAACGACAAACTAAGTGGGTGATTGTACTACTATGAAGGAGATATGTGGGGCTAAGAATCTGCATGGCGTCCAAAGTCAAGGGCTTATTATAGTCTGCTCTAATAGTTGGCCTTGGGAATGAAGCTCTCCTCTTCATTCATCAATAGCTGCTGACAGAAAGTCAGCTTGCCCTGTCTACCCACACACATACACTCGACAGTCAGCAAGTCTCGCCTCAATGGGCACCAACACATGCAAATGTGTGGGCAAGAACACACACACACACACACACACACACACACACACACACACACACACACACACACACACACACACACACACACACACACACACACACACACACACACACACACACACACACACACACACACACACACACACACACACACACACACACACACACACACACACACACACACACGCTACAGTGTGGCCACTGCTGACACACAAAAACTCTGGACTGTCTGACTACGTCTCCCAACAGCTGTCATCCAAAGACAGGAGAAGGAAAAAGAAGAGAGCACAGGTGTTGAGAAGAAAACAGTAAATTGATGAGGACTATGTTAAGATACTGTAAAAATTATGTAAGTGTACAATTGGAAAAAAGGTTTACCTGTATTGAGACATAGTTTGGTTGATAGGTGATAAAGCTGTGTAATAAGAAATGATTATTATATATCATTAATTAATTAATGCTGTATCCACTGATTTAACTTTGTACTCTTTAGGAACCTCTTGTGACAGGTTATAGCTTTGTATGGTAATAGCACAATTTACTTTGTGTGGGAAATTAGATAAAGTATAAACACCAGTGTGAAGCAGAAACTAAAACATTCACATTGGTTAAAATGTGCTGACATTAACCATGATGGCAAAAAGAATGACATCAAAAGAACCAGTACTGAATCTGTAACATCAGCACTGGTAAAGTATAACAATATTTTCATTTGCATGACGGCTCTGTAGCTTAGTGACAACATATATCAACACTGGTTATGGGCCAACAAGGTTATAACACTGACTGCAATTTATTCTACGAGGATATTCAAAATCCGCATTGTTCAAAACAACCAATAGAGACTAATTGTAAACTGTAGTTGTTAATGTGTGTCAGTGTGCCACTGCATTGCAGTGAAATGCACCCTGAATAGTAATGCATGAGACTCCCCGGCCTTACCCTTGTCTCCTTCACATTGCTCTCTGCTCCTGAAGGCTGTTACTCCCCTCCTCTCTCCTCATGTGCTTCTATTTTTCCCTCCATTTCTGCTCTGATCTCGTTTTTTCTTTCTTTTTCTCTCTGCTTGCCCTCCCAATTTACAACACTATTCTCATCCCTTCCTTCCTCCATCTTGCAACTCACATCTCTCTTCCTCGCTTCTCACCACCTGCCTGCACTCCTCCACTCTATTCTGTCATCTCCCAATCGGTGCGGAAAGTACGAGAAGCGTAAAGATTCATTACAGGGACAAATGAGTGATGTATAAAGAGATTATTTAGAAATGTGGCACTTTTAAAGAAACCTTAGAGATTAGTAATGGTTAAAGCCTTCATAATGATGAATGGTGTACAACATTACACCAAACACAAATACAAAATATTTGTGTTGACATAATGCTGACTGCAAAATCGAGAAAAATGTGAAGAAACGAAAAACAAGGGGAAACATGTATATACACTGTATGTCGATTTTTAGTTCAAATAAAGGCAAAGAGAGAATATAGATGATATAGAGGAGTAATTTGAGTGTGCCAGTATTTATGTAGGTCTGTGTACTTCTGCCGTGTGAATGCTAATGAGGTCTTGAGGTCGCGGATAAACAAGAAAAGATAGCTGACAAGTGCACCTATTGCTCTGTGTGCCTCCGTCTTTGCCATTTGGATGCTTACCGAGCTACTGTTTCTCTAGATCCCTTTTCTGTTATTCTCCTCCTCTTTCACTCTGTCTGTCTGAAAGCACTGTGGTATGAATAGATACTAAAGCAATGGATGGGAACCAATTAGGTTTAGAAGAAATCTCTTCTACAAAATGTCACCATCCTTTTTCCTGTCACACTGTGGTGCGCTGCGTGAGTCAGTTTACACATCCGCTGCTGAATATTCAGTCCATATTGACAGAGAAAAGGTGACTTCCATTTGCCCGGTGGGCTACATCATCACTAAAACTTTCAAAATGATGCATCAGAGATCTCTCACTGGAACAATGACATGGGTAATACATCTAGCATATTTTGGGGTGCCAATTCTTACATACAGATGCTTATGAAGAATGTATCTTTCCAATGCATTGGTGTCTATTATTGCACTGCTGCTATTCTATAATGGTTGCCAAACACCTTAGGTAGTGTCTGTTTAATAAAAGTAGATTCAAAAAGTAAATGTTTGGATAAAGTATGGCTGTTAAGACTTAAAGCATTATTTCATTAATTGAGGTAAGAACTAAATGAGGATGACTTCAGCCCAGGCATTACAAAGCATCTCCATTGAAGATGTCGGAGGTCTGCTGGTGTCTACAGTGTGAGTCTTCAGACTTTCATCGAATGGCATGAAGTAAATATCCTTGCCAGGGAAAGTAAACAGTATGGCACTTCTGCATGGAGACAAATTGTTAAGCAGAGGAGTACTCTATGGTAGTGGGATCTCACATGCTGCCCAACAGGAGAGAGTAATAGAAATGATTGAGAATGAGTACACAAGAAAAGTACCAGGGTGGTCCCTGGACAGAAATCCTAAGATAACAAACCGTCTCCAGGCAGACTTGATATATGGTAATTTATGCTGCTGACTTACTGTACTTTTACAGTGCTATGTCATAACTGCACATGTGGCCTCAGCTGCAGATCACAATGCAAATGTAGGTCATGGAGGAATTTCATCCCCCCCTCTCTCCTTATTCTACTGTATTCCTTTGATTTCGTCTTTGAAGCTGTTCTCTCTCTGGTCTAGTTGTTCTCTATTGTATACTCCAATCTTTCTGGGTTCAGTTTAGATTTGTTTTCTCTCTTTCTGCTTTCTTTATGCATTGGCTTAGTCCTCTGTTCCCACCCCTGGTCTCTGTCAATAGTACCATAATGTTAACACGGTGCCTGAGTTAATCCAGTCCGTAAGCAGTTGGCCAGTTCAATGAACGGTCAAAGTGAGGACAGAAATAAATGCTCCAAGTGAAGCAGAGAATATCCCATGGGAAAGTACATGATGGAAATGCATTTTGGCACATCCTTGCAAATCCCATTTCTACTGACTGAGTGAGAAATGTGAAAAAAATACTTGCAACAACATATTAAATGTCAAACATCACTCATCTTAATAATAAAAACCCTGCACGGTCCCTATTATCTCGATATTTTCCATATACAGTAGCAGTTAACATCTGATTACCGCTAGGTCTTCAGAGCTGCATGTTGAGGGACACAGTTAGTTATTGGATCTTAAGTGGAATTATGGACAATGTGTATTTAGGCAAAATGCACGCGCTGTGGCATGCACAGATACAAATACACAGGTTTTTGATGTTATGCTAAATCCAAGGCCAGTGGACTTTGAGACAACATGAATCAACACAGGTGGCATTGCATTTCTGCTTGATCAGCATTCAAGAAATCAGATGATGTGAGAACAATTAATCAGTTGTTGTAATAGAACTGGCAATATGGTGCTTAATTTACTGATAGCCAGTGCCAGCATACTATTGTACGCAGCATGTAACAGCTCAACAGCATTTAAAAGTCTGCTGCACACAATATAACAGTACAAGAGGGTTTAAGCTTAAGATGACCAGAGAGAAACAGAGAAAGAAAGAGAACAAGAGAGAGAATAGATTATGCCAGAGCCCAGCTCTTTTCTTGGGTGCCCCACTTTCTCTCTAATCTTCCTTTCTGGTCTGACACACATTCCACAGACAGACAGACAGAAAGGATTTACTAGGACCTCTACCAATGAACTGAATGCATTGCTTTTTGGTTAGAGTATTGCCATCATTATGGGGTCTTTGCAGAACTGAGAAGGAGTAGCTATGATAACTGCAATTTAAAACAATGAAACCACGGACCCCAATAAATTTAAAAGCCACATTTATAATCACATATTTCTAAATGCACTGGACAAATGAGACACTGTTTGGTCAGTACAGACCAGCATTACATCAGCATATGGTCAGAACTCGCAAAAAGTCAGATGTCGTTGTTAATCATTTGCAGTGAAGAGGACAGGGTATCATATTTCCACTGGAACAACTGAACAAAGTGAAGCCTGAGTCATGGGGTCTGAGTCACGTACATCATGCCTGCATTATTACATTACTGCCTTACTAAATTGCAGACAGGTTTTAGGTCCAAATATCACCTACGTAGGTCTGAACCAAATATAACCTTAAAAAATATGAGGATACAAGGATATGAATGCAAAATGTTTGATGTGCATGGACAGGTGGAAACCTGCTGCACAGAAGCCCGGCGAAGGGCCGTGTCTGGCTGTGTAACATCGCTTTGGCCGTGCAGACACTCCATGACAACACCTTCTATCCATGTTAATGCTATTATGAACAGCTGTTGTTGGGAACAGGGAGAAATGATAAACGATAGAAACAAAAGAAATACGGATCATCACTCAATAAGTCAAGATATAATAATCTTAGCGACAATTATTGGATTAGTGGATGGTTGAACCTTCCTACTGCAGTTTAAGGCCCAAAATTAAAATTGACATCAAAGCAATTAAGAGGAAACATCAAAATTAGACCTTCAGCAATGAAGACGATATTTAATGAAAGTGACTTTCAAAAGTGTAATAAAACGATGAACCTTTGGTTGTTCAGGGGAAATGCATCCCTAAACACACTATACTTGTTATTAGAAACAATACAGCAGTCTGAGGTATAATTAACAGACACATGAAAGCAACTTGCCACTTAGCAAACAGGGTACCAAATGTGTACGTGAATGTGCCTGTGACCTTTCCTTTCGCTGTAGGGAGAAAGACTGGGAGGCCTTGAGTCTGGGAGATACTGGTGATAATTTAAACCAGACACACACTTGAGAGACTGAACTGTTTGTCAGTACAACACAACACTGCCTTGTTTGCAATAATGACCACCAGATTACATCTACCATGTGTGTGTCTGAGCCTTTGCATGCATATATGGCATATATACAGTATGTGTGTGTGTGTGTGTGTGTGTGTGTGTGTGTGTGTGTGTGTGTGTGTGTGTGTGTGTGTGTGTGCACTTGAGTATGTCTAAGTGCCCTCTATACTGTCAAATAGTTAGGGACATTCTCCACCCTCCACTCTGTCGCCCCACATCCATCCGCCCGCCCGTGCGCACACACACACATAAGGCCGCACTCTTCACACAAACACATCATTCATTCAGAGTGTTTTATGGAGTGTCTATGGGATGATAGGGAACAATCCAGACACTGAAAGCTAACTGAGTCAAACCTCTGACTGACTAACTTGAATGGACAGAACATAATCATTACTTATCTATCTATCAACCAAAACAATGGCTGTATTATCTCACACATTCAATGATAAACTCACACATATTAGATCTATTTAAAGGACGCCAGGCAACATGCTTGTTCAGCACTTTCATCACAATCATTATTCCGAAATGTTTTAAAAACCCTTTAGCTTAAAATTATTACTGAAATATTAATTAGAATTTATGCACAGTATGAGGTCACCTTAGATTATTCTAACAGAATAAAGTTTTTCCAGTGACTGAGAAGGATTAAATGAGGTAACACTTGGTCCAAGTTCACCTTAATGGTCATGATGCAGCAGATGGCTCTCCTGCCCAGTCACACAACAAGCACGGATGGTATCCCACTGTGCATACGTGTGAGAGAATTACTTTCTGATCAAAAAATATGTTAAGCATCTAATCTAAAAGCTAAAGTATGTTGTGCATTTACAGCTGGAGTGCATTGAATGCCATTATTGGCCAAACTGATTAAATCAGTTGACTTTAGTTGCTGTGGCACTCTATGTTGCTGATGATGTTGTTGTCACAGAATGGCTGTGTATGCATCGGGTCCTGACAACCTGGACACAGACAGATGGTGAGGGTGAAGATACAGAGGAGAGGAGGACGGGAGAGGAAACAAAATGAGAACAAAAACAAGGTGAGAAAGTGGGGGAGACTATGGAGAGATAGGAAGGGAACAGAGGAAAGCAGACAGGCAACCTTTAATGTCTTTGCTTCTTGGGAAAGTAAACAGGTACTTTTGACAAGGGGAACGGGAAACAAGTTACGTCAGCAGGCTTCCAAAGTCTTCTTCAACATAAAAATCAATGCATTTAGAGGTAAACCTTCAAGACACAAAGTTAGACCGGATTAATCCTCTGAGCCAAGACAGTATTTGGTCTCTAACCAAGGCCTTGGGAAGGCAGAGCACTGCTTCTTGGAGTGTAAGCTATGAAATGCAGTGAGTCTGTAAGTGCATGCATGGAGGTATAGAACAAAAGCTGACTGTGTTGGGTCACAGCCTGTCTGCTGGGATGTGGTCATGTGTTAATGTGTTCGATGTTTACTTTTACAGAGATAGAAACCTAAAATTAGCACGCACAGTCACAACACATACACTTGTGAGGTAGACACAAAAAGACGCACGTAGGCCCGTGCTTTTAGGTAGACAAATTAGTATACACACGCAGTCAGCAGACAGATGAAATTACATGCACACACTTAGAACACTTGTGTGTTTGGAGGAAACTCGTCCAGACTGTCTTCAATTTCAGGAACACACACAGACACACACAGACAGACAGACAAGATGTTATCAGCCCAGGGATTAAATATCACTTCATATAAGTGGTGAATATTTAGGAAATACCAACAATGGAGATCAAACAGTAATGGCCATAATACATGTAAAAAATACAACACAATTGTCTGTTGTTTTTGTTGAGTGTTTTCTTTGTCATGGACAATGGCAGGACATTTTTAAGCAGGCCACCAATGTCAGGTTTCACAAGTATTCCAATATATTGAGGTCAAATCCCTCGAGACAACTGACGCCAAGGCTTCCTCAAACCAAATATAAACAAGTCCGCCAATGTGTTTTTTTCCCACCAAAAAGGAGTATCAATTTGGCAACTTGCTTAATAAAGGCCTATCAAAGCACCTCATCTTTTAATCCTTTTGTTGCTGTGCTTTTATATAACGTTACAAGTTTTGCCAGATTGCACCCCAAATTTATATCATTTAACTACAAAGGAAAAAAACAACAACATACATTCGAAAAATACAAAAGACAAAAAAAAAAGGAATTACTTTGAAGTTCTTTTGCCAAAGAAATGCTGTATGAATTTGGCTTTGCACACATGTCAGATGTTCCAAATCCAAAGCTCACTGGTCTAACCGGGTTCATGTTCAAACAAAAACAGAGAGCAAACAGTGCTAAAATCCACAAACACTTGTGTGGCCATACAATGAAGGCACGCACAGTCAAGTGTAAAGTGGATTCTCTGATTGCTTTCTGGGGAAACTCAAAAGGTGTTTGGCCTACACTGTGTCTCAAAAACATGTTCATCCCCTCTCTCTCTCCTAGAGAGAGAATGCCCTTTTTGTTTCACACATACAAACACACATTTTTTTTGCTTAATTAAATGACAAGGGCATTTTGGAGCCCAACTCTGAGTTTGCAATGTCAGTGGACAGATGTTGGTATTTAAGCAGATGTTTGCAGCTAGATTTTTCAAAGACACTTCCTTATATTTTCTCTGCTATTGTGTTTTATGGTCTACCATCAAATGTGACATAAAGCTTTTTGGCCTATAAATTGGTGCTTAAATTCTGCTAAAACAGCAGAAGGAAAGACGAGCACAAAATCAGACTGATGAATTTGAGAGGGCTACAAAAATGCAGTTTAGCCAGATTATTGGGTTCCTACTTATGCTCTATATGTGTGCTTGTGCACACAAGGTTCTACAAGCTTGAATAAGTCTGTGAGTCTATACGCGAGTCTGTGTTTATGACCCATTAACTAATTTAATTGATGGTTCCAGTGATCTGTAAGATTCCCAGGATGGGGTTTGGGTGAACAGAAAGGAACAGAGGGTGGATTGAGAGGTAACAAGCTCGTCCAGGGGATGGGATCTAGGTCTGAGCTGGGCAGAGGACAGGAAATGTACTAGGCCAGGCTGGTCTTGGACTTAAACTGGGAAAAGAGGACAGAGCCCTGTCAGAGAGGGCATTGAGACATTGGGTTAGTTCAGGATCTAAAGCTGCTCTGTAACAGAGGCCAAGCCACGAACTGAGAGGGCCAAAGAGGAAAGGGACTGATTTTTTTTCTTTTCGTGGAGTTGTATGGGGGTCTGTCCATGGCAGAGCACACAAAGCCTGCTTAGAGAAATGAGCAAAATACAAACAGACTTTGACTGAAAACTGCTCCACAAAAGTCTTGAGTTTAGTGTATGCCAAGTTTGTTTTAGAAAGCCAGTGTGTCCGTAACAGTTCAACAGAGATTGTTGCTTCTGTCGTGGAGCCTCTCAAGTAAAAGTACGTCTGCATGCACGTAAAACTTGCTGGATTATCAAGCGTTACTGTGAGCAGCTCAAAAGGAAAGGGTCACGATGAAACCTGAATTTCTTTACTTTAACTATAACAGACTGGATGTGTTCTACTTCACAGTAATTATATGGCCCAGCGTCACTCAGTAAAAGGGGATGAGAGGGCAGGAACAGAGGCCTCATTGAGAAACAGGGCATGCATATGTACACACTCAGAGACAAGAATACGTGTAGCATGTGTAACACACACACACACACACACACACACACACACACACACACACACACACACACACACACACACACACACACACACACACACACACACACACACACACACACACACACACACACACACACACACACACACACACACACACACACACACACACACACACACACAATCAAACACACTATTTCTCACTTCTCTCTGACTCATTCAGACTCAAAGATTAGATTACAGAGATCTACAGTATCTAGTTTATGTATACACTAATTACCAACACTTCCACTTATAATCGTCAAAGTATCACTTACCGAGACTAAAAACTTAAAAAGAGTGATAATACGTGAATGTTATCTATGCCTGTAATAGTAAGAGGCATAGATAACAGATAACAGCTTCTACCCTGCATTAGCAGAGGCACCAAGTGAATTAGCAGAGTTACCAAGTGAATGACCAGATGACTGAAATGGTAGGTAAATCTTCACAGACATCTGGGCTGTACAGCCCAACTTACCCTGGATATCTGCTAAACACAGCAACACAGCGTGGGCAACTATTTTACAATATGCATCTGTTGTCTGTGAGTTTTCATTTACCCTTTTTTCTGTTTCAGAGATATGTTATTTCAAAATGTACAAATAATACACTGCAGTTCAAATTGAAGAACATACGGTACGCACCTAAATTGGAAGTTATTTTCAGGGGCTGAACTCCTTGTAGGCACACAAGGGCCTCAGTGGAACTAAGCTATTCCATAAGGAGGGGCGGCATTGATGTTAATGGGAGATGTTATACAATGGGCTGAAGCTAGGCAGTGTATAGAGGTCAGAAAGATGTAGAACAGCTTACTTTGTCACAACTAGAAGCAAGCTGGAAAAAATGGAGTAATGAGAAAACTTGGCAAGGGTAATTGAACATGTGTACCGGTATAGTAAACACTGGATTATTTTTACAGGATTGATTACTTTCATAAAAAAAACACAACTATTCCCAGTATTCACGATTATTCGTTCATTGTGAGAAAAAAAGCTAATTTACTGGAGATTTTTATCTGTGATTTAGCATCAGACCAAGTACAACACACCTTGAGCATCTCAATTCCATAACCCCCATCCTCTGCCTCTCCACATCTACTGAGAGACAAATCATTACATTTTTATAAATACTGCATCTTACGCTGACATACTGGGCTGCTTCCAGTCAACATAATAGTGATGTTTATGTATGTTGATATTTTGTTTTTCACCAATAAAGCAGTGAGATAGTCTTCCTGTAATAAATACAAATTAAAAATAGGTGCAGTCACACAGGGACAGACACCAGGGTAACAAAGAAGAAAACCCGATAAGATAATGATTTGGCTCCCGCTCCCGGATGTGCTGTGGAAAAGTGAAGAAGATTTTGTTGGAACAATAGTTTATCTGACATCCAGCAGGAAAAGTGAACTGCAGTCAGTGAGCTGCAGGCTGTAAAGCCTCGCTAACATGCTCAATCCACAGAGCCCTGAAGCTATGCTACCGCTAATACACAGGGCCCTATTCCCCAATGGATTCAAAGTTTTATAACACAGAAATATCCGAATAGCACCAATTTTAATAAAGCACTCCACGTGGGCCTCAGCAAAAAACCCATCAAGTGTGAAGTAGATTGGATGAGTGGTTCTTGAAATAAGTGGAGACCACACAGAGAGACAGGGATTCCTTGCTTTACGATTAGATGAAAACATGACTGCAATAATTACAACCATGGGCAGCATTCAACTGATGATGATTCATTCATTATCCTTGCTCAAAACAATCTCAATAACTGGATAGGTGACTAGAGGATTCAAGCAATTAAACATGTTTGTACAACACATTAACCTTTTTAGGTCTAGATCTAACAGGCTTCTACATGCTGGCTCTGTGGCAGGTGTCTATGTCATTTCTGCAGAGCCAGACGTGTCCAAACAGACTCAACACTAGAGCTGCTGACAGAGCCCCTGGGATTAATAAACTATAAACAGGCACACACACGCATGCACGCACACACACACGCACGCACGCACACACACACGCACGCACGCACACACAGTCGACACACTGTGACATACTAACATACTGTATATGAACACACACAAATACTCACTCTACATGCTCAGACAGTGTCCTGGCAGCTGCCAACCAACATGCGACACAGCTTTGGTTATTTTTATAACTGTGAACAAAATATTATGCTATGGGTGGTGTGAGAAATCTGTTGTTGCGTGTACGTGAATGCAGTTTTTTTGAACATACAATAAACATGACCATGGTTTTCAACGTCTCTGAGATTTAAAGACGGGTCAATGGAAGCCTCAAACAAGCCATCTAATTATGTCTCAAACAGGTAAATACTCACTCTACATAAAAGGGATGTCTAGTAACCTTAGGTCGGTCATAATGAACTTCGACTTAATAGAAGTTAACAGCCCTTCAGAATATACTTTTATATAATTGTCTGTTTCTTGTCCAACTATATGCACATCTTGGAAACGGTCAAAATTACATTACCATATTATTTTTAACATCTGCTCTGCTTGTCTGGTCTGACCTCATCTCACTGTGAAGCCTGGTTGCAATCAGCTGTTTCACCATGGCTGACTCGAAAAAAGAAATCTCACTACTCACCCACTCAGTCACTCTCACACTCACTTGGTGAATGGAATACCACAAAGAGGTAGCATTGAACACAGAAACACACACACACGTTAAAAAAACTGCATACACACAGGCATGCAGAAACAGACACATACACAAACCTATTATAAGCAGAAGGAAACTATGATGAAAGTATAATTTGATATAACAGGGGGAAGAGGATCTACATGGAAAATGACGAAACAAGAGAAAGGATTATTATTTCCCTTCTCTTCTGCTTCAGTGTCTGCTCTCTCTTTATCCATCTCTCTTCACAAAATTCAATAGGATCCACAGTGAATTCACATTTTGAGGGAGATGATAATGAGGTAAGGGAATTATTGACTCTATGTGAGCCATGCTGCTCATTTAACTGGATTAGTTTAACCAAAATGAAGATGAACCGATTCCTACAAATGCTAAAAGTGTGTCTTTAACTACATTTTAAGTACTTCAATGTTTCCATTTTAGAATGGAGCCCTATGCAGGATGGCTATGCGTGTCAGGGGCAAGAATAGTTGCGTGATCAAATCATAGCACCGTCATCTGAAAGCTAATTGAATTGTGAGATAACTAAAGATCCCCTATTCCAATGCTTGAAGCATCACATTTTCACTTTCAGCAAATTCACAGACACTTCTTGGTAACACAGCTTTTTTGTAAATCCCCTGGACTTGATATCTGACTATCAAATAACACCCAAAAAGTGTTTAATCACATGAGTTTGAATCTAATAGAGCCATTCTACCTATAAGAGCAAACAATGGCACACCGCTTTGAGGCAGAAGCAACACTGTCTGTTTGTCTGTTTCGCCTCTATGGACAGGTTCATGGTTGGATAATAGATAGAACAGAGTACACAAGGTAAAAAGAAAGGCCATCCATAACAAGAAAGAGAAGAAAGGGCTGCAAAAAGTGGCAAAAGTAGATGGTAGAAAGTGTGACAGATTAACAAGGATAAAATGAGAGACCCAAAAGGAATGTATTCTTGAATTCAGTTCCTCAGTTATTGAGTGAGAGGATCTGTGTGAAGACAGCGAACAAACCAAATTTAAAGAGACTTGACGATGTGGCCTAATCTTCTGTCACAAGAATTGCTGCAGGCAAGACAACTCTTACCATGTTAAGTCTAAAAATTCAACAAGTTCCTGTCATGGATAAAGAAAGGTGTTTGTTAAACATTTTTGGAAAAGGCTGTTGTTGATATGACACAGTGACATAAAACACTACGCATACAAACACTAAAATCGATCTCTCTTTCCAAAAAGATCTCTTCTCAGCCCTTTTTATTCCGTCAAGAATGCTTTACAATTACATTTCGTTTTTAAGGTGATATTTTGGTTTGTGTGCTAATGTTGTTTTTCTCACCTCTACAGCACAAACATTATTCAGGGCTTGGAGCTGACATTGTGAACTAGCTTAAATGATTAACCGGTGTTGAAAGTGTGATCAGGTCACTTCTTGAGAAACTTGCTTCAGAAAAGCCAGACAACAAGTGTTTTAGACCATTCTGAAAAAAAGGTAATTTTGCCAACGCTAAGCTGTCGATACTCATAACCTACAGTTGAAATACACAAAGTTACAAAAACAAAAGAGGAAGACAGAAAACTGATGAATAAATTTAGACAGGAATAGGATATATGATGATGATCGGGACATGGGCAGCTTAATTTGAAGGGTTGAAAAAGTAACAATAAACCCTGACATTCTAAGAAAAAAAAACTGAAAAAGTATTTCTCAGGTAACATAGAAAGAAAAAAAACGATGTAGCCGTTTAAAACACAGCTGGTAAACAAGTCGAAATGAGAGGCACTGGGGAGATGCCAAAGCACACTCCAAAGTACTTTATCAGACTGAGAGAACAAGGCAAAGTGAACCTGTTGTACACTGAGTCCAAATCTGAACAGACCCCAATAGAGCAGAACAAAGCAAAAACAGGTGGTTTTGGCTGTGAATGTGCACATTTAAAACTAAATACAAAATAAATAAATAAATAAATACATATTTGCTGTATATATTCAATGTCAGCTCCATTAGACTCTGAATTGTTGAATACAATAGTGAAAAAGAAGGTCTTGTGGGGAAACTCAAGTCTTTCTTTTAATCAAACTACTCTTGGCATTCCAGTTATTGAATGCCAGGCTGTAAACTATTAAGCTGGACTTTACAATTCTTGAGAATCATTTTTGTACTACAAATCAATCCTTGCTTCTTAACCCTCGTTTATTTTCTATCCCCGACTATTCTGTCATTTTTAACCTGGTCCATGTAATCCAAAAGCTGGCCCAGTATCCCAAGTTTGCAGGATGTATCCTCTGTTCATCTTTATGAATACATCTGGTTTTCACAAATTAGTTATAAACACAAACAACATGCAACAGCTGATCATTTTATGAAGCTACAGACTCGTTGGACTGTTTCCAAAACTCATTCAAAGGTTTTTACGACACCACAGGGATTAGCTCATATAATGAGCATTTGCTGGTGTTTACACTGGAAGATTCTTTCACAATCCCGGTGTGTTTTGCATGGAACTATAGTATTACTGCTGACAAATGCTTATCAGCATAAATTAACATGTATATTTTATTCAACAGCCACTTGCATTAATTAAGATAAGAATGGTTATATTGTGGTGTACTTGGTTTGGAAATATTGGCTATTACACGAGGAAGAGTGAAAATAGATAAATGGGTCAACTAGCTTCACCTGAATCAAATGATGACATACACAATAATATCAAGGATGTAACAAGGACACAATCTTTGAAAATACAACTCCTGATTAGGAATGAGAGAGCAACTCCAACAGCCTGTCAACACTGATAATGACATTGTGTGAGTTACATTCTAATTTGATAACAGTGGAACTAAATATTCTTGCCAGGAAGATATGAAAAAAGTCATGAATAGGCCATAGGTGTTTACATTTTTATAAATAAAAGAGAAACCTTGGGCAAAGTTAAAGCTCCTGTTAATTAGGTGTTTTCACGTTACTTTAGTGTCTTTTAATAGCCTGAACTAAATAAATCATTGAGGTATTTTGGAAGAGTTGTTTGAAGAGTCTGAACTCACCTTTCACATATTTAACCTATGACATAAATTAAACAACTGCTGTGGTGAGCTAAACAGATCACGAATGGGGTTTCAAAATACTGGGAGGCCAAAATTCATGTTGGGAGTTTTTGGATCCACTGAGGAAAATTACTTTCTTTTCTAGACTTTGTTCTTTAGCAAAAGCCTAACAATGACAGTGATGTAACAAAGCTCTTTGATACAAACCCTGGTGGCATGAATGGCAAATAGTCCTGTATTCTGTTGGTATTCAAGACTTGAAATGTATTCAAGGAATGGAGTGAAAACATCTTATGCAGTGTTGGTATAAGACAGATGGGTCAAATTCATGACTTGCTTGGGGTTGCCGATGTCATAATTGGAAAATAATGTTTAATTACTACTTAATCATGTCCAGGTTTGATCTATGCTGGGAACTGAGTGAACTGAAAATGAACTGATCTTTAAATATAAAGTACAACCAGAAAAAAACTCCTTATAAGATGTTT
Organism: Eutrigla gurnardus; assembly: GCF_963514095.1. Lineage (NCBI taxonomy): Eukaryota > Metazoa > Chordata > Actinopteri > Perciformes > Triglidae > Eutrigla > Eutrigla gurnardus. The sequence goes on along the minus strand of NC_139937.1, from coordinate 8,236,212 downwards.
GGTATGCACATTTCACATAAATGCCCAAGCAGAAACAACATTGCAGTCCAAGGTTCAAGTTTGGAAAAAAGTGTCTTTTAAGCTTCTGATCATGCTGCTTCAGTGATACGACTGATAAAAGAGTCCCAGGGTAACTTTCATCTAAACACCTATAAACATAACTGCTGTCACATATCAAAGTCTAGAGATCAACCCTTGGATTTTTATGAGCTCCCATCACTGCCAATATCTTTAAGGTTCTACAACAGTCCAACCATTTTCAAAGGCAGCCGAAAGATGTTTCTCCTGATTGAGAGACCAAATAACCTTTAACAAGCATTGTCAAATTCCTGGTTACTTTTATATTTGTGCGCCTTTATTATCATCATCATAGAGGAGCATTAATAGTTGGTGGGTTGTATGGTGTGGTGGATGGCTCTTTCCTTTTTCACTTCAGTGGAGACACAGGAGGACAAGAAGCAAGGAGATAGAGAAAGATAGAAAGGATGAAGGAAAGAAGTCATCATCGTGTATAATGTGGTCTCAATAGCCTCTGGCTAATCATGATGAGCAAACAGAAAATGGTGCATCTCTCAGGACTAGCTAATATCTGATCTAGACACAAAACCATGCAGATGCTCATAAACATCAAAGCTACTGTAGCAAGCATACACACAGAGACCCACATGAGCCATGGTGTATGTTGCTCTTCTGCTTTGAAGGTGAACAATACAGTAAGATGATATCTTCACTGAGACGTGGAGGCTACCCCGGGCACGTCTAGAGGTCCTTTCCATCTGAATAAACTGTTTTATACAGTAGATGCCAACACAGCAGTTTGGTTTCGTGAAAATGACTCCTCTGTAAAATGGATAAACCAATTATAATGTTTTTAAAAAGATTTCATGGACTATTGTGGGACTATTCATGGACAATTGTGGCCTCAAATTATATAAAATTTGTCATGCATCTGAGCTACCAGAAACCACAAAAAATGATATTGTTTTATTTCTAGTATCTTCAAGTTAACTTGAGAGGTAATGGAAAACATTTTCTTTCAGACTCAACTCTGCTGCTTTAAAGCAACTGTGCAGAAACCAAGACAAACATGTGGTGACCTTACAGTGTACCTCACCAGTCTGAGGAAGAAGGTTAGGAAAACATTATCTGTATTCCAGGTAATCAAGCCTCATTATAATACCTTGGTACGATTATCATGTGGACAGGTTATCTATCTGTGATACATATAGCAATATGTCAGCCAATATATCACATTATCCATACTTGCCAACTGTACAGCGAAGCCAGAGCAACAGAGCACAAAAATGATAACGGTGTCACAGGATAGTGCTAACCTAAGATATAATATGTAGAGAATGGGGAGAGAAAGTGATGAAAGAGCAGATGAAAGATGACGCAACACTCTTCAGCTGGCTGAATCCGACTCCTTCCCAGCAAACATTTCTCTTTCTCTCTGAAGAAAATGGGGTGATGAATGTCTGTGCCGGTGTCAGTTCCTATTAATAGTATTAATAGTATTGAGCAGGGCTCAAAGTTTCAAAGCTAGAGAGGGATGAAATCTCTCACTCTCTCTTGTTTCCCCTTTCATATGCATACAGAGTTGAAGCAGACTACTGGAGAGTACAGATGTAGCAGAGGTGGAGTATATGTGGGGGTAGGGGGCAAAAAGCAGGGGAAAGGAAGTGGGGGCAGATATTGAAGACAAAGCCAGCAGCAGAGCTTCAAACAGAATAGTGACGGATTCGCTACCCATACGATAAAGCAAACAACCCACAGAACATCTTGGCTCAGTGTGGTGAACAACTGGACGTGCACAGTGAGGCTACACAGACAGACATACTGACACATAGGTGCCCAGACACACATACTGTTTAACAGTGAGTTAACTCATTTAACCCTGCCTGTGCTACACGGTGTCTATCAAGACTGAAAAGGACACCTTTAAGAGAGCAGGAGTAGTGTTGCAGCAGAAGGCCACTATTCATACACGCAAGTATATAACTATGTGTGCATATTCCTACCTCGTGAGTTAGTAGCCAAGTCAGCCACTTTCTGAAAGGCATCGAGGAAAGCCGCCACAGCAACCACCGTCGCCCTAGGGGGAAAGAAGAAGACAGTGATTCAGTATGAAGTAGTAAAGTAATAAGTAAATAAAATAGTAAGCATAACTTTGATTCAGTGTTCAAGGCTACACACTGATCAACTGGTGGCTGATCAACTTCAGCAATTACACACAAGTGTTGGCAGGCAAAGACATAAACTGATCAGATGAACACGTAACAGAACTTCTTTGAAAGATAGAGAAAACCTTTCTTTTTGCATGTGTATGCACATATGCGATGATGAAACTTGTGATGCATTTGAAATTGTAATTGCGTAGGATAGTGTCTGTACATGGAAGTAAATTCAAACCTAAACATTCCCTGCTGTGCGAGGAATGTCAACGTCTGCCGCTAGAATTTGTCCGGCTCAGCAGAGCAGCTCTTGAGCCGAATTTGCTGCACTTACAGGTCAATGAAAGGATGTGGGATCTAGTCTGTTGCTCTAAAATGGAAAAAGGGCTTGTGGGAAGTTCACAACTCATACCTGCTTCTGTCATCTTGTATGGTGTACCAAGTATTTATAAATTGCAGTAGAAAATAATACTTAAATTCAATCTGTCATGAAAAAAAGGAGTGGAAGCTTGGTGTAAGATTACTTTCTGTTTTACTCATTACAGACACCATCTTGCTGGTATCCCGACAACATGGCAAAAGGTCGTCTCATTGGCTGTTGCTGACTGGGTAACTGGCAAATACTGAGTCACCTACTTTGGAAACAACAGCCCTCTCGTGATTAAGATCACAGGTATGGAGATGACCCTCTTGGTATGTGTATGCATGTGTGCACATGCATGTGATTACTGATCTCCTTAACAAAGACAAGACTACCTACCAGTCACGCATGCTAAAAAAAGAAAAAAAGAAAATGAATAATTACCTTTCCAAAGTACGATCGGCCAAAAGAGCATGTTTGTTCTAACCCTGAATACCTTCATTTGTAAACACTTGTAATCTTCCACAGCCCAACAGAAAACCATCATAAGTCAACTTGGGAAATTCCATAAACAGTCCAGAGAGGTATCTTTCACAACTGGGCAAAACAATAGCTGAATATTGGTTGATGTGGAAGTACGAATATGTTTTTAATTTATGTGTATCTAAAGAAACATGCCAGGCAATGGCAGGAGTGCTCCTGATACATACCCACTGGGGTGGGTTGATATTCTTGTATCAGGGGAATGTATCAGTTTTACTAATCAAAGTCTGTTCACAGATCTTGGGGAGTACTACTTTATATGTGAGGCATTGAGGCAGCAGTGGATGAGGCTGAACACGGCAATTTTGAAAAGAATCTGGGGGTGTGGAGTTAGAAAGAAGACCTTACCAGACCTCTGTAGCCCGCTCTTAATCTCTGCTTGAGAAGAGCGGCTAAGGTCTACATTAGCCACACAACACACCCATATCTCTGACCAAACCGTTGGCAGTTGAGTGGCAATGTGGGTAACGTAGGCGCCAGGTTTGGACAATGAAGAAGAATGCATGAAATAAAAAAAGATAACATCTCTGGTTCTGCAGCATCAATTTTGGTGCTTTTTAAAAACTGTCTATTGTGAATGCAACAATGTTATACAAGTGCAGTGCTAAATTGGTGGAGTCGTTTTTTTGATGCAATTCTTTTGGGCAACCCAGGACCAGTGCAAACCACAGAACCACTGTGTTGTGCACTCTCAAAATGACTAACGTAAGGAAAAGATTTAAAATAGACTGAAGGTTTATTGTTCTTAGAATGTGCTTCTAATACTGAGTGGCACAGTACATTTACAGTATTTCCTCAACTGTAAAGAGTATTAAAGTGGTTTGTTTAAATATTTGTGTGAATATCTCAGAAAAGCTACAAGCTTGTAAGAAAGATAACAGAACAGAATGCAACTGATCAACAAGCCTAATCCAAAATGTTGTTTCAGGCCTAAATATTCCTCTACATTAGACTGAGGTCTTAGCATTCAGTTTATGCCAGAACCTCCTTTATCACTCAAAAACTTCATATAATTGGCTAATAAGTGCGGTGTTGTTGCAGAGCTGACCAGAAGATCCATGGGTGTGTCCTGCAAATGGAAAAGGAAACATGCGTGCAGGCACACACAGATTCCTTTCTATTTAAAGCCCAGTGCAGCCACCAGAGCAACCTCCAACTGATATCTGGCTCCACTAATTTATACCATGTACACATTTGCCTGAGGATTATACTTTACATGCACTTGCAGCAGAGTTTTGTTCAGGCAAGTTTAATTTATTAATCCAAAACAGGTTTGTGTGGGAAGTGGTTTTAACAGGAGCGTACTTTTAGTATCAATGGCTCCAGCCCAGCACAATGTGCACAAGTTTACAATTACAAGCCATGATCATCTGCTGTAATCTGTTCCATGTTTATACGAGATAAATGCCAAACCATTAAACCAGTTCACTACATTTTCAACTGCTATCACTACGACTTTGGAGAGGCTGTCAACAAAAGAGGGGGAAATCTAATATACAACAAAACATTCTAAATATTTTTTTAAATTGTCTGGCTCAATTGAGAGTGAAATTAGGTAAACTCCTAACAAATAAATAAATACTAAGTTGCACTAAAGGCAAAATAATCAGGTTTTTATTTCAGTTCCGACTGTAAGCCAAAAAAGGCAAAAGATTTCTGTGGCTGTAGAAAAATTGCTACAAGCCTTCGGCACTGCACAATGCTCAAACAATGACCAGCCTGCTGGCCTTAAAATCTGCAAACACCCCAGTCCTGGAGTCAAGACAAATGACTTTAACATCTATTCCACAAGGCCTTGGCCAATCTAAACTCCCCATAGACCCTGGCGTAGTAAAGCAGAGTGCTCTTTCTGACAATGATATATTCAGCACTGCTGCCCCCATCTATTCTTAGATCAACAGAAACTGGAATGTAACTGTAGTAAATCTGAATTATAGAAATAGGTTGAGTTCAACTCCACTTGTTTGACACAACATACCAAAAGTCATGACAGGATAGTGGGCTTTGAGTGCGCCCTTTTTAATCTTTTTGTCCACAGTCTAAACCTTTTAGGGCTCCTAGTTGAGCCCAAAAACGTTTTAAAACCATACAGTTCAGAAGCTGAATTTGAAGGTTTGAGGTGGTCCGTTTCTTCATAAAATCAACTTCTGAAGCAGAAGGAGGGAGGCCTGTGTGTACCCTGAGCTCTGCAGCTGCATCAACCATGATCCACTAAGCAGACCAAACACTGACAAGTTAAAAGAGGACTGTGATTAGAAATCAGCTAGCCTATATTCCACCCTGCCCTCTTTCTTCAAAGCTGTTATGTGCACTTGCATGTGTGTGTGTGTGTGTGTGTGTGTGTGTGTGTGTGTGTGTGTGTGTGTGTGTGAGAGAGAGAGAGAGATGGTGGCTTAAAACCAGAATGGGCTGCAAAACACCATATTTGGACCAAAAGATGACAGAACAGGCCCAACACTGTAATTGGTTGATTTCCTAGTTGCTTTGTGAGAGGGGAGCGGAGGGTCTAAATTACAGAGTAGTTTGCCGTAGGACGTCATTACACAGACAGACATATGCCGCCCGCTACCACTACTGGATAGTCACTTATCCAGCCCGGGGAGGGAAGGTGGGTGTACTTGTGTTTTACTATGTGTGTGTGTGTGTGTGTGTGTGTGTGTGTGTGTGTGTGTGTGCGTGTGTGTGTGTGTGTGTGCGTGCGTGTGTGTGTGTATCCTTCTATGTAGCCAAGTCCCCAAGCAGATTAAAGAAGTATTTGGGTAGGGGGTTATGTACTAGTCGAAAGGGCTAGTCTTGGTGTGAAGGAAGATAGTCAGATACACTCGTAGCCACGATACAAAAACAGATTTCATTATTTTACAGTGTTTTGTTTCATCAAAACATTGGTTAATTATTTAATCATTTTCTGCATCCTGGCTAGGAGCGTGCGATTATCTTTTTCTTCACACGTCTGTACTTTCATCGTGGTCAGCACCTCTCCAATACTGGTGTGTTCCTCCTCTCTCTAATTCTGAAGGGGCTAGTGTGGCCAACGTTTTAGTTGCTGGAGACAGGCTTCAAAGCAGACAAAAAAAGCCTTATTTGTAGGTCACCATGAGCAAGCCCAGATAGCAGCACTCTTATTAGCTCTACAGCAGCAAGGGCATCGTTACAGACAACCATATGCCACAACTACTGCAACCTCGAGTGTAAGCCAAGCTTTATCGGGCAAAAGCTAGCCTAAAATACTGATACACGGTCAATCTTTCTCTTACACTCCTCAAATCCTGTAAAGAAGGAACTGGGAGCAGTATTTGATTAATCCTAATAGAGCAGAAAAGTGTAATGTGATGCTGTAAATTTACAAAATGGCAAGTACAGGAGAGCGATTATACATTCAAACAGTTACATATTAGACAAAAGGCAACTTTTCACAAGCACCGTCATCAATAAGCTGCTACTAACCTACTATGAGTGGATAAAAGGATTTCACTGACATACTGTAGGTTCAACTCACCTTTTCACCAGGACAATTACTGGTAGATATGTTATTTTATCATTGCCCTGGTACCCAGACACAGTCATCTTACTGTCAAACAACCAGTCATTAGCAACAAGGCCACAAATACTCCCCAGAGCTTTAGCATGGCAGGGTCACATATTTAACCCCTGCATGATGGAGACACTTGAATAACATATCACCATTAATCAGCCTTAATACTGAGAAAATGGAATAAGGGGACAGTGAGTGGCCCCTGGAAAGTATTATTAAGTCCTTGAGCCTTTATACAACTGTCACTATTAGTCTTTCTCAGGACACGTGGACACTTAAATGGCTAGAAAACTGCCATGCATTGTTAATCAAAGAATCATTTAGACCACGGGACATCCACATTTACAGTACTTGCTGGACAATAAGCTTTTATTTCAGCTGTCACAAATTGTTTGTCTCCTGACACGTGTCCACTTAAAACCAACTAGGTGAAGTGGCTAGGATTGGCATCCATTGTTAGCAAAAGATTTGGAATAATTTTGACAGGAGGTGTGCAGATTTATAGCATCAGAAATACAAATTAAATCAGGCTTAAAGACGACTGAATTAGGGGAGAAGGACACATAATGACCTCTGGACAATATTGTGAAGAGATTGGACTTTTATGTAGACTGTCATTGCTTGTTACTGTAACGACACGTTGACACTTTAAAACTTCCTCAGAAGGGAATTGACACTGACAACTGTACTTACAAATGTAAAAGCCCATATAGAGTACAACATCAGTGGATAGCATTTTTGGTGTATAGGTGAGTCATGGGGGTTATAAGAAATGTTATGCAACAATCATAGTGGTATGTCCCTATAGTCAGGAAATGTTGTAGTCAAAATATATTGAATCAAATTAATGCATGTTTCCATCCACTACTGTAATGTAAATTGGAATAGTATCCTAAGAGTGTCCTCTTATTTAGAGAAAAATACAAATATGTTGTATGTGTACATAAACATCGTCTCACCTGAGCTGCGACTGCAGTTTGCCAGCCTTGGTGATAAAGTCCTCCCAAATAGGGTAGCTGCTCTGTGGGGGGAAAAACAAACACAAAATGACACAATCGCCAGAACAGCTTTCACAATTCTGACAGTTACATAACCATTCGATCATCATGACGACAAACTGATGCCTCACCTCACCTGCAGGGCTAAACTGAACTAATCCGGTTATATCGCCCTAAAAAAAAATAACATTAGACCTGATGGAATAACGGATGAATAATTGTTCAGCAGAGTCGTATTCAACTAAAGATCACAAAGTTTGGTTTGAACAGAAAATAACTTAAAAATCCCTTCCAAATGTTCAACTTTGCCAGCTGGCTTTAAGTTTGCTCCTATTTTGTTTAACATTATACGTTATCTGCTAATGGGAGAATAGAATAGACACCGTCATGTCCTGCATGGGATGGGTAGCAAAATGGGTCACTGGCCTCTTTTGGAAAGATCCCCACACAACAAGAGCATTAATGCATGGTATAATGAGCCTGGTTCCCGATGGGAACCCAATTCAGGTCCTGGGCTGAAAATAGTTGAGGAGCCTTCTATCGAAAACCATCGCAGGGAACTGGTGGCCTCATGCATCGACGTAGTAAGCCGGCACCAAAAGATGTGATGAATATCCCATGAGCACATGTTTGTCACTGATGTGCCACTAGTTTCAGGGGTCTGTGGAATGTCATGCTATGCTGTCAAACATTACACCCAACAACCAACTCAACTCTCAGTACCTTCTTTCTTTCACTCTTATCTCCCCGACATCACTTTTTTCGACATCTGTGCCACTTTTTGTCACTTATCTCTGCTCTCTCTCTCTAAAGCGGCCACCGCCATCAGCTCAAACACTCCAGCACCACGACAAAAAAAAAGGGGAGCTCCTTCTGCATTTCTCCTTTCATTTCTTATTCGTCTTGTCGACAGCTTCGGTTTAGCGAGCTGTCACTTTAGTTTTCGAGTATACACAACCCCATCTGTAGCACTCGATAGGAAATAGACATGACTGGAAATGTGTGTAGGGAGAGACAAAACAAACACACTATGCATTTGGATATTTTCACAGGATTTTACAGGCAGCATAGTTGCCAGACAGTTAAGAGAATTTGGAAAAATGAACTACCCTAGTCAAGTGAGACATGGGACACTGAGAAGTGCTGAATGTGAAATATTCACAACAAACTTTGTTTAGTCCAGCAGATGGATGGATGGATGGATGGCCATTTGACCTACACATGTCAAAGCCTTCAGACCCTGCGGGTACTTTTCTATCCTGACAGCTACATTCCCAGAATTCCTTCCGGCAAATACAACAGCTGGGGAATTACTAATTGTCTCATCGACCAAGCTGTAAGAGATGGCAAAAAAAAAAAAATAGCTGCCCTGGTTTTGATATTGCTGCGTTAATTTCAACCTGGAACAAACGGACGTAAAAAAAAAAAATAGGAGGATGTGTCTTTTTCAATAGAGTACAATGGAAGGGTTGGAGAAGAGTGCATTATAATATAATAGAATTAGCTAGCTACCGCAAAACGGAACTGTAGGTAGCAACACTACACACTAAAAGCTACGGACCGAGCTATCATGACGTTGGAATTAATGCCTCAAATGTACTTAACTCCACTGCATGTATTTATCGCCGTCTACGGTTGGTACGGAATTCAGTTTGGTTCCAAAGTGTGACGCAAAGTTACCGGCGAACGTTACATTGCCGTTTGTTTGACCGAACGTAACTATTAACGTTAGCTAGGTCATCTGTTGGAGGAAAGCCCCATTAAGGTTAACGTAGACAGATGTTTAGGAGGAAATGTAGCTGGCTGGGTGAGATTAGTTCGCTAAACAGCTGTAGGGTAGCGTGGGTTGCGCGTTGCGAAGTTCGTTTGTCTTTACCTTCATGTCTCCGATAACAGTTTGGAAGAGTCCTCCAAGCGCGCTGCATTCCTTCTCGATAACAGCCTCCATTTTCAGGACCAACTCCAGTGGTCAGTCCGGACTCAGTGAGCCGCTTTTTTTCAGTTGGCCACCTCCTCTCTCCGGGAAAAAAAAAACAAATACTCCCAAAAATATGAACACAAAGCCCGCGTGTAAGATTCTGTTGTTCCGGAATCGGCGAACGACAACTTTTAAGTCAAAGACGTAAAGAAAACACAGCTCGGCTCTGCCGCTCGGGTGCACCGTTTACTTCAAATCAAAAGAAGCTGTTGGGACGAGAGAGACATTTAAATCCCCCTCTCCCCTCCACGCCGCCTCGTTCATACCCATGGCCGGGCCGTGAAGATATTCTTCGGCAATGTGCAGGTCGAAACTAGAAAAAATCCCAACGTTAGGCTGGCAACGTTATTTCGTATTTTGACAGGTAAATGCCGACGCGCACGGTTGTTCTTCCTGCCTTCTCAACACTGACTGAGAGAGAGGGAGAGGAAAAAAACGAGAGGAGAAACAAGCATCAAGTCTCCGACCGATCAAGGAAAAACTATACATTTCCGGTTTACTATTCTACACCAAAATAAAACATTTGATTAATGGAAGCTTCAAAGTGATGAAGGGACAAGGGAGACAATTATATGCAATATTCTGGAAATGGAAAGTTAGGCAATTAGCATTTGACTGAAGTTAGGAACACAGTTATCCTAGACTCTCAAAGGGGCAGTTGTTGTATCACAATTCACAAACAGCAGTGTGTGAATGTAACACAAATCAAACATAAAAAAGCCTGACGAGAAAGTGTTTTCACTTTTTTTTTTTTTTTTACTTTACTCTTACATTTTTAAAACTTGGTTGTGACTTATTGTGAAAGAATACACACGATACTTCCGGTATTATTCTGTCTAACTTGACTCATGATGGGAGACGAAGGTGAGCAATAGTGAATGCGCGCAGGGGAAGTAAAGTGCGTTCATAGGTTGTCTGATGTTTTTTTCATTAGCACCGCAGAAAACAACGCTAAAACAGCGGCTGGATGTATGGGCTAAATTACTTTTGTTATTCAGATAACAAAGTATTTGCTTACCTGTGCAGCATGATATAAGCTAAGCAAAAATATTGTACAGCACCACCACTTGTTTTGTTGATTCAACATTTTACTATTTATGTATAAACATTGGCTAAATATTGGAAGGTTGAGCAGTTGTAGATAACGGGCGACATCTAGTGGCTGCCATTAAAAATTACCACAACAAATTAATGCAGGGCGTTCAACAGTAACATGATGTTATAAAAACGTTAGTCATCCAAATAAAGAAAATAATGATGTTATAATTGCAGCTGTTTTTTTTTGTTTTTTTTATTGTGTAAAGGGCTATAGAAAATTAAACCGTAACTGTTACTAGCGCCGACCTTTGTCAGACTCTTCCACATTAGCCTGACAAACTTCTCAGCAGCAAATGATATACATGTATTATGCACTAAAACTATAGAGGTCAAAATCTCTGCTATGGAAGCAATTGCAAGAAGTTGTCTGCTCAAACCCCATCAACAATCTCTAGTCTTGTCATAAAATACAGGGTCACCTTTAGTCAAAGGGAAATTGCTGACTTGGTCAAGCGTGCAACCTGAGGAATCATGTGGGAAACAATACCGCCTAGGTAGGGACACTGTTGTAGGTCCAAGTATATCCGTCAAGCCCATATGGATAGGAATTGAAATGTTGACTTTGGCGACTCCTAGTGGTAGCATAAAAAAATCGCACCGTGGCAGCTACCAATGCACCCTCTAATGATATAAAAGACAACAGCTTCTTTTTCTTCAAAACCTTTATTTCTGTAGTTCTAGAATTAATGCATTTAAAATGTCAAAAATAGTGAGCAGGTGTCAAAAAATATAAATCAAAAACTATTTTTGAATTAATTACACATAACAGCCTATTGCAAACAAAATCATACAGTAAATACAACTAATAAATCATATCGCATGATAGTTATTGATTTAGGATTTTTATGATGCATCAATTCAGTTACAATGAGGGTCAAACCCCATAGACACACTACAATACATACTTAAATTATGCATCAGTAGATAAAGATCACTGTTTGAAATACAGTAGCTGACAAAAGCCTTTTTTCTGTATTGAGGATTCGATTAAATGATTAGTTTAAAGTCGAACTCAACAGTGACAAATTTATTCAAATGATATTTATCAGTAGTCACACTGGAGTTAACCACACAGGACAGCACTCAAACAGTTTAAAAAGTCACAGATATTATTATTATTATTATTATAAGATATATTATGTACAATAGTTCAAATATTGTTAAAAACATGTCAAGTCGGATAATACAGTTTGATAAAAAAGCTCACAAGAAATTTAAACTTTGAAATTCAATCATCAGATCAACTTACATTTTAAATAGTGGCCACAGAAAAATGTAACGACAGTCAGTCGCGTTAAAGCTAGAGTGAGTTGACAGCTCCTTAGCACCAAGGTAACTGGACGACAGCGAAAACAATCATGTTGCCTTTTAGGCTTTGTCAAACAAATTGCGCCATCTAGTTAAAATGTGTTCTGCTGTGAATAACCTGTCAGCAACAAGCACATGTTTTTCTGGGAAATATGTCCCTCCAATAAGGATGTGACTCAGGAAATGGGGCAATATTAAAATCTTTCAAAAATAATTGCACCATCACGTTAATATTCTGCTCTGCATAGCCTATGAGCAACATACATGGGCATGTCGTTGTGGTATCTGAAATGGGAAATATTCCCTCCAATGAGGATGTTACTCAGGAAATGGGGCAATATTTGTATGATTAACGAAGTGGGCAAAAAGAACAAAAGACAAAGCCATAACTCTCACAAGCATTGCTTACATCTTGCAAAAGTACTCAAATCAAATACAAGGTTATGTTAACAGCTGAACCGCTATTCTTCAGCCCCGTCCTCAAAATATCTTGAAATCCAAGTTTGAATCTACCCGAATCAAATCCTTTCATTATCTCATAAGAGAGTATTATTTTTCAGAAACATACAATTTGTCAACTATGTTTTTCTTTTGACGATGGAAGTTTCCCATCAGGAAAGAACAAAACTAAACAGCAGTGTGGAAAATGGAGTTTTGAGTGGAGAGGCTAATATTTCTAATACATGCTGAAGTCACGTAGCAGTTATGAAACTAGTTTGTGCTGGTTTTCAAGGTTGCATCCTCCACCTTTTGAAGCCCATCACCATACTGCAGCTGTAGCATAGTGTCACCACAAATGCAAATATCTGCGATAAAAAAAGGACAAAAGAGGGGAGGGAGAGAGAGAGAGAGATAGAGAGAGAGAGAGCAAAGAAAACGGTCGGTAAGAAAAACCCAGATTGTTTTAACTCACATGTGCTTAGTACAACTTCATTAGCTTTCATTACATTGCGAGTTCCAACAGCCTTATCGCAAGATGTCTTTGTTCTTCTAATCAGCAGCTACGAAGACCTACCTTAACCTCGCGTTACCCGACATAACCTGCTATATTCCTGTCAAAGAGAAGCTAGCACTTGTATCAGACTGTTTTATGAGCTGGCAGCAATAGGCAAACACGCAATAATCTGTATATTTTATGACCTTTCACATAATGAATAGGTGCATGCAATTATTTAAACCCCCCGATAAGACAGAGACAGAAGTTTAGGGAGCAGGGACATGAGTGCATTATGATACTTTATATTAAAAATGTGCAAATTATGCATGCTCTGTGTTGCAGGATTCATCTGAAAAGATATATGGCACTCACCGTGGCTGCCACATTAATACTGTATTGCTTGTCATTCAGGACTGTGAATATATTGCCCCGAGGGTAGGTTATACACATGACAGTGTCAGTGCTGTTAGGCAGTGGCTTGATGTAGGCTCCTCCATTGGCTGCCGTAGTCGCTGCCTCCAACACAAAGGCGGCAAAGTAGAAAACCAAAGCTATAAAATGGTAAATCACATCCTGAGGGAAAAAGAAGAGACAATGTGTTGGAAGTAAAAACAAGAAAAAGTTAAAACGTGACTTTTATCCCATTCAGTAATTCAGTCAGAGAAATAGCTGCAGTGGTGGCTGAAGCTACGTGGACTTTAGCATTGACATAACCGAGCAGGCTCTCTCTCACAGAAGGAAGCTTTCACATCAATTATAAAGCACAACACTGAGACACATCAAACAGGGCAAAGGAAAGAACCAGGGAATACAATCACAGTGAAAAGCTGAAGATTGAATATTGAACATCCTTTTAAGAAAGAAATAGGTGGACAGACACAGAGGGAGAGGGAGAGGCCGTGTCACAGAGTCACGAAGGTTAATGAGAGTTTGTGTTGTCGACTCTGCCGGCCTGGCGGGAGTACAGGCAGGCCTTTGTTGCTTTTTGGTGTGAGCTCATCATCCCTGTCACTCATTGTTCGACCGAAAACAAACAACCCCTCAAGCCCGGCTACTCCTGGGAGCAGGGCCTGGGTCCGAGGCAAGGCTGGTTCTGTCCGAGAGCCCAGAAATAGCATAGAGTACACTACAATGACATAACACGGCACAGGATCTCACTTTCTTTCTTGTATTATGGATATATTTATAGTAGTTAATGCACTAATGGAAGATGGGAAATATGCAAATTTAATGTTTATGCTTGAAAACTGTTCATCAATTAAAGTTGTCGATGGATTGGATCGTTGCAGCTCTATTTCACTGTTGTGTTATGTTATGTATGCACATTTCCACGTTAAATCCTGACCCAAGTAGCTCGACTCAACTAGCTCAAATGAAAAATGCCACAGTTGGACTCTCAGGGATCACCAACAGCTTTCAAAATGTACAAGTTTATAGCCTAAAGTTGGCATTATGATGCAACTTCTAAAAAGAGAGAGCCAGCTTCTAACGATTCAAAAGATTTGTTCGTACGCCATTCACTGTAACAACTCGTCTGCGGCCTACACCGCTGGCACCTGATCAGTCCGAACATGGAAATAAAAGTTGCCAGTAGACATTATTCTGTTTAATTTAGATCGTTAAAATGTTTGAGTCATGTTCAGATGAGGAAGTGTAACTGCTTATGCTGCAATTATTGGCAAAAAGCTTTATGTGATCCAACACGAGAGCTAATACATAAATGATCTGCCTCAGTGTGCAGTTAGATTATTACACTGAAGGAAACATTTTTACGACTTTAGTGAGCACCTGTTTTAAATAATCCCTCCAGTTATTGTTATAGAGGTTATACAATCCTAAAATGAGTCTATAGTCTAGATTATTATGTGTCTTTTTTCTGTGACAAACATGACATTTAAAAAAAAAGTTTTAGAACAATGACAGACACACACCCACATCACTGATGCATGAAATCTAAGATTTCACACGTTGCTGTGAGTAATAATAATGTCACAATACCTCAAACGTGAATCTGTGAGGCCACACTTGCCGTGTGGTGGTGAGTGAAATGTGAAATCACGAGTGAATTTTTTTTTGTTCCTCAAAGTGGAAACTACATAATAGCTACAATGAAAAGTAGACTTCAAAATATTATGCATATAATGGATATCAGCTTTTATTTCCATACATTAAAATCAATAATCTACAATAGAGTTACTAAAACCAGCCATGTATTAGACTATGACATTAATGTGCTTTGGTACCGTTGGCTAACTTCCATAAAGCATTCGATGCTTGATTTGTTGACAGTTTATAGCGCGAGTTGATTTGAAATACTGCTATGAGACCAACTTTGAGTTTTGCCACTGAACCATACCTCTGACTTTTACACCCACAAAATAAACAGTTGCTGCCATGACAACATTATCAAACACTGGCAGACGTCTTAAGACGGTTCCCTGAGGAGTTGTAGACCTCTGGTAGAGCTACGGCATGTTCTTTCTATGAGTGGCTCCCTCGTGTTGTTCATGCCATGCATGCGTGTAGACGTGGGCACACATGCAGCAAACTTCTAGCAAACATGCATGTAAACAATACTGCATTTGAAATAACTTAAAAACTGTTTGATGATCAGTTTTGCTCGAGTTTGGCCCAACATCCATTAACCAGTGAAATGCAAGAGGCCTTTTCATTTTAATCTGACTCAATGAACTCCAGCGCATTCACAACGCTATGCATTTAGAGGTGCTGATATTTTAATGTGTATTGCCGTTTGCTGCATGGTTATGGCTGCTCTGATTGATCAGCCACTGATCGTTACCAGCTAATGTTCATTCTAAACGGTTTGAGTGGCGGTCTCCATGCCATGTCAAGGCCAATTAAGAAGAGGTGGCGCATCAGTCGTGAATTGACACGTTTTCCGTACTCACCTGCTCACCTCACCCGCTCCCACATGCTCCTTAATTCCAGTTGGTTAACATGAGCACCAAGAGGAAGCTATTAATTAACCCACAGACCGACATGCATAACCGGTCTAAATGTTCTCAGTGGTCAACTGATTATCACACACAATGCATTTTGGTGAGTAACACTGATTCAGGGAGGATGACTGAATGGATGGAAAGACGTCCTAGCCTGAAAAGTTCACTTATCTACAGCTCACCAAGAAATTCCAGTCAGCGTTGACGCGGTCGGCGAGGCCAGTGACGAGGAACGTGAGGTAGGCGGAGGAGAGGAAGAAGGTGGTGAGGGAGACAAACATCACCCAACCCTGCAGCAGAGGCACGGGCACATTGGAGGAAGCCACCAGGATCCATACCAGACCACCAAATAACTGGGGACAAAATCAAACACTCATAACTGGGGACAAAATCAAACACTCATATTGGTCATTATGTCTCAGTGGACACATTTCTGTCATTACAGCTATTTATGACGCACTGAGGAGACATCAGATATAATAACCACATATATCTTTACCGGTAAGGGGTATTGTACTTTTCAATACTCAATGTAGTACTGAGCCATACCCCTCTGTTTGCCAAATCTAAAATCTGCATGCCTCTCTGAAAGGAAATCTTTGGCCGGCTGTGTCTCACAGGTGCATCGAGAATCAAGGATCCAAGGCAGAGTCACTGTTATGTTTGATATGGTTAAACGACACCGTTCCCATCTGAAGGCCTACCTATGCAGGACGCAGCTGCAAAGAGATAAGCATTCAAATCATAGCAAGTTTAGATAGCATGTAAAGACACTTATATTGTGCTATTCACTAGCATTTGTCAGGCCAACAACACTGACTGGACTAATGCAACAGGTGTTCTGACCCCGTCTTGGAGACATGGCTCGAGGCCACATGCCCTTGATCTGGCTGGCAAGCGAAAGCAACAAAAAAAAGAACGGCCTCAAGCCTCAGTCCGCACAGCACAGAGCAAAGACCTACAACTTAGAAGTCGCACGGGACTTGAACAACACAGGAGGCCATTAATTATTAATAGAGACTTCAGCTTTTGCAGAGAAGCCTACTTCAAGAATACAACATAAATCATGTATCTACTAATAATAATAAAAAAAACAACTATATCGAAACTTACAATTTCTACACAGACGAGGGCTCCAGAGTAAGTTCTCAACACCTCCAGTCCCAAAGGAAGAGAAATGGTTGGCGCTGGAAACGAGGTGGCAGCGGGATTAGCGGCTGGTTCCGACATCTCTGTATCTCCCTCTCTCTCGGCTCTCTGACTCCCCCTCTCCTCTGGCTCTCACCCTCCGTCTCCCACTACACGGACTCCGTTCAACAAAGGACGGGAGCAGCGGGGGGAAATTCCTCCGGCGTCGAGTGTCCCCCAAACAGGTCGGACAGGTGCAGGTGCCACTCCCTGGAAACCCAACGCTGCATTCAGGGACCTCGCGGAAAGCTCCTACATTCCCACATCCGTTTTATAAATCCCATGTGTAACGTGTGAGAAATGATGGGATACAAGGATTTAAGAGGTTTTAATTGATTGTGATGGTCACTTGAATACATAGAGTAAGACTCAATACAACTCACAAATTAAAAACAACTGCTTCTAAAGATCATAATCCGTGGGCAAACTACTTTTTTAAATTATCATAGCATTCTATAATATAGTATGATTATACTATTATTCACTCTTTAAGAATGGTGATCACGCTCAGATATTGTACTTATACTCCACTACACCACAGCTTCAGCTTGTATTGCTTTTTCTGATTATTGTTTGCCATACCCTTCCTAAAATGTCTCCAAATGTGGGGATTTTGATTAGAAATTGTCTGATAAATCCATGAAGTGTTCCTTTATGGGTTGAGAAAATGATCCTACTTCCAAACTAAATAAACCATTAAAGCCTGTTGGATCAGCTGGAACATGCTGGAACAAATCTGAAACCTGTTTTTTAATTACCTACATACATTTGATGAACATGTGACGATCTCACAATATGATGCAGATTAAACTATCTAACAGTATATAGAGTACCGGTAGTTTAAATTAAAACAACCACATCTACAGCAGTTAAAGGCAACATGCACATTCATGCAAAAGTCATCTGAATCCAAAAACATCATAGCAGTTTAACACTGTAAGGGACCATTTTACTGCATTACTTTTAACATACTTAAAACATACGTGGGTTTTGAATGCAAGACTTTTACTTGTAGATGAGTATTTTTTACAGTGTGGTATTTACTTTACTTAATGATCTGAACACCAGCTGCTTATATGAGCAACACTGGCAGGATGAAGCCAATAAAATGTGGACGAGTCATATAACTTAGATAAGAATTCATTTATAGGTAGAAGTTGCAGTACAATAGAGGGAGGCTATAAATACCCATTACCCCTAATGAACGACTAACAGTTATATTTTCATGTCTGTCCAGACGACCCATGAACTGACACGAATGTGTATTAATTTGAATGCCAATGAATAGATTTTTGGCAGAATAAACCTGCTGTCTGCATCAGACGTTGGTGAGGTAGTACATCAATTATGTCATAGAAGACATCAGGGTGTGTTTATAATGATGGAACACCACAGACGGATCACTCCTTTACTCCTCCTTTATACGTTTTTTTATGCTCTCCACGCCCTTAAAGTAAATTCTAGATAACTCATGTAAACTAATTGTTCACATTATAGAGGCACATGCTCATCCTGTAGTTCTGGTAAATCCAACGCCAACGGAGGGCAGGTGTTTTTTTTTAACTTTTTTACACTTGGGAGACTCACAATAAGTTTATTGTGGTGAATAAAGGGATACCTAATGATTTTTGATAATTGTATTTAAGTGCAAAATGCAAAGTGATACCAGTATGCTACCATGGTAGGTTAAAGCATATTTTGCTGATTATGGTATTATTGTGAATCGCCAGGTAATCCAGACATAACATTTTAATATAATCCGATGCCTAGACACCACACAGCTCAGAAACATTAATGAGAGCATAAAAAATAACATAGTTGGAGTCCTGAGTGTCGTGTCATTGATTTCTTTTTTAACACTTAGAAACAACACTGTGCACTGATTAACCTCCTCGGTGCAGGAGAAAATGAGTTTGAAAAGTAAATATTAGCTTAAAGCTTTGAGTTAACAGAGGAGGGAGGATAACTTATTTCCAAAAGGAAATAAGCAACAAACACCACAAAAAATATGGATCTGAAACATTAGGTGTATTTTTTTTGGGGGGGGGGGGGGGGGGGGGGGGGGGGGGGGGGGTTTGTTGTTGTGTTTTTAGATCAAATGGTAAAAGTGCTTTGTTACATCAGTTGGAAAAAAATGTCTTCTAAGCCACAGTTAATGTTTAGCTAGGACGTGGCTTATGTGAACCAATGTTGATGTAACCTCTTAAAGGGCACTGAGCTTTGTTCACTTCAGTGTGGCTGGAAGTCAGAATCCATACGACCAACATTAGACCCCTGCATCCTTCTTTTGTGCTAATCTGCTGATTCTCAAGTTTTTTTCAATGAGGCATTCTTCAGACTTTGGGAGATTTAAATGAGAAAATTGCGAAATATAAAAGGAGTCAATCCATGGTTCTATTTTCCAGGTTTTCATTGTTTATTTTTCAGTGGAAGAAAACATTAAGAAGATACAACATTGCGCGTTACACTTTTTTGTGTGTTGCTTTGAATAACTATTAATTCATAAAAGCAGGAACAGAACATGTAATGTGAAGATTAAAAAAAAAAAAATGGACAAATCACATTTACATTTTTGCTTTTTAGTTCAGAAAATACATTCGAAAAATAAACCCTAAAGTGAAAGTATATTTGACACTAGGGTAACTATCATCAGATTATAAAAAAAAGAAAACCCGGGGGCATCAACTGAAAGACAAAAAAGGACCTCAATCCTCACACACCCATGAATATTTTCTATCACAAACCACGTCATTGAATTTCTTTGAAGAACGTATGATCTCAACACAATCCTCATTGTTTCTATTATTGGGCTCCCCCTCTTTCCAGAATTCATCAGATGTAAAATCGGTCCCATCGACCCACTTCCACTTTTTCTCTTCCTCTTTGTCAGAGAGACCGATCCAGATAAGTGAATAC
Source organism: Eutrigla gurnardus (assembly GCF_963514095.1). NCBI lineage: Eukaryota > Metazoa > Chordata > Actinopteri > Perciformes > Triglidae > Eutrigla > Eutrigla gurnardus. The sequence goes on along the minus strand of NC_139937.1, from coordinate 8,216,219 downwards.
ACTTTGCTGACAAAAGTAATCTCTTCTATTGTGGTTACAATCGCCAGGTCTGCTCCTCTCTCTTTACAGTCTTTTCTGCTGTTGTCCCAGGATTTAGTCGTTCCTTGAGGAGAGAAATAGTAGCACTTGTCTCCGAATGGTTTCCATCCTTGGTGGCAAGATTTTCCTAGAGACAGCAGTACAAGTGTATTTTAGGTTTTGTGTTCCTGAAACTGTTTTAAGCTAAGATTTGGGGAAGCAGGGAACAAGCTTTGTGAGCTTAAACGACCAGTGTTACTACAGGCAGCCGGACTTTAACAACAAGTGCACCCAGAACCTGCTTCTAGCTTTGGATGCAGACGTGATTTGATATCAATGCACAAACTGCAATGGCCTTTATTAGAGTAAATTTAGATAAAATAACCAACACTGTGATTTGCACAAGGTTGAATGACCTAAACCTGCAGCAACTTAACAGTCTCATAGTGTTTGCATACCGTTTCAACACAAATGGCAGTGAACGGTAGTCTGGTTTTCACCATACTAAGGTCAATCTTTTAAGATTGAACATTAGTCTGGGGAAGCTGCGCTTTGTTTCTACTGCTCAAGAGGCGGGATCAATGGGCATCGTTCAAATGACTCCGTACGCAATTGGATAGTCCTACAACCAATCAGAGCGTGCCAGGAGAGAATGGCCATTTCTGATTGGAGCCAAAGATTCTGGCAATGTAACAGCGAAAGTAAGCCTGAGGGTGTCCAGCCTAAACTGCCGAGCGAAATCCAAATTTCCCGGAAGTTCAGGCAGGGTTCACCCAGCCTAAGTGAACGGTGGTTAAAACAGTTAAACTACTAAAGTATACACTGCAGACACTGATGCACACAATATGTGTTGAAGATGGGAAATCTCTGCTAATGGAGTGAAGTCAGAATTAGACATCCCATTAAGACGAGGCTCTCAAAGTTTGAAAGTACGATCTTTCAATGTGTCCACCTTTTTCGTTTTAAAACGAGACGTAAAGCGATAAGGTCTTAAATTTGCACTTGCGGACTGATGCTATGGTTTCATGTCAAATTCAAAAAGTCAAAATGGAAATTAATAAACAGCTTTGTTCTTGTGTGTGTTGCTTCTGTTAATACCACCACTACTGTTAATGCTACTACTGGTATACCATACTACCAACACCAAATGCAGTTGGAACCCAAGGGCCTGGGCTGCACGAGATTTCTGCCTAAAAGCCTATTAAGGCAGTTTTTTCTCGCCACTGTCGCTGTAACGCTTGCCCCTGGGTGTTATTGGGACTTTGAAATTGTGTTGACTCTTGAAATTTTGAGCGTATTCTAGTCCTGCTCAATGTGTTAAGTGTCCTGAGATGACTTCTGTTGTGATTTGACACTATAAATAAAATTGAATTGAATTGAAGAGGAGTTTGGATATTCTTCCTATTCGCAATTGGCATTTCTGATATCCACAAGGTTATCCTTCCTCGGAAAAATGACATCACATTTCATGCGGAGGTTGTATTTGTCTTTTCAGATATCCACAATTGCATTTGTGATATCTCGAGTGAACATTGTGGATACAGTGCCTTGAAAAAGTATTCATACCCCTTGAACTTTTTCACATTTTGTCACTCTACAACCCCAAACTTAAATGTATTTTATTGAGATTTTATGTGATAGACCAACACAAAGTAACACATAATTGTGAAGTGGAACGAAAATGATACATGGTTTACAAAAATTTAAGCAAATAAAAATCTGAAAAGTGTGGTGTGCATTTGTATTCAGCCCCCCTGTGTCAATACTTTGTAAAGCCACCTTTCGCTGCAATTACAGCTGCAAGTCTTTTGGGGTATGTCTCTACCAGCTTTGCACATCTAGAGACTGAAATTTTTGCCCATTCTTCTTTGCAAAATAGCTCAAGCTCAACCAGATTGGATGGAGAGCGTCTGTGAGCAGAAACTTTCAAGTCTTGCAGAGATTCTCAATTGGATTTAGGTCTGGACTTTGACTGGGCCATTCTAACACATGAATATTCTTTGATCTAAACCATTCCATTGTAGCTCTGGCTGTATGTTTAGGGTCATTGTCTTGCTGGAAGGTGAATCTCCTTCCCAGTCTCAAGTCTTTTGCAGCCTCCAACAGGTTTTCTTCCAGGATAGCCCTGTATTTAGCTCCATCCATCCTCCCATCAACTCTGACCAGCTTCCCTGTCCCTGCTGAAGAAAAGCATCCCCACAGCATGAGGCTGCCACCACCATGTTTCACAGTGGGGATGGTGTGTTCAGGGTGATGAGCAGTGTTACTTTTCCGCCACACATAGCGCTTTGCATTCAGGCCAAAAAGTTCAACTTTGGTCTCGTCTGACCAGAGCACCTTCTTCCACATGTTTGCTGTGTCCCCAACATGGCTTGTGGCGGGACTTCTTATGTCTGTTTTTCAACAATGGCTTTCTTCTTGCTACTCTTCCATAAAGGCCAGATTTGTGGAGTACACAACTTATAGTTGTCCTGTGGACAGATTCTCCCACCTGAGCTGTGGATTTCTGCAACTCCTCCAGAGTGAACATGGGCCTCTTGGCAGCTCCTCTCACTAGTGCTCTCCTCGCTCAGTCTGTCAGTTTAGGTGGATGGCCATGTCTTGGTAGGTTAGCAGTTGTGGCATACTTCTTCCATTTTTGGATGATGGATTGAACAGTGCTCTTTGAGATGTTCAAAGCTTTGGATATTTTTTTGTAACCTAACCCTGCTTTAAACTTCTCCACAACGTTTTCCCTGACCTGTCTGGTGAGTTCCTTGGTCTTCATGAAGCTCTTTGTTGACTAGTGTTCTCTAACAAAGCACTGAGGCCTTCACAGAACAGTTGTATTTATACTGATACTAAATTACACACAGGTGGACTCTATTAACTAATTAGGTGACTTCTGAAGGCAACTGATTGCACTGCATTTTATTTAGGGGTATCAGAGTAGAGGGGGCTGAATACAAATGCACACCACACTTTTCAGATTTTTATTTGCTTAAATTTTTGTAAATCATGTATCATTTTCATTCCACTTCACAATTATGTGTTACTTTGTGTTGGTCTATCACATACAATCTCAATAAAATACATTTAAGTTTGTGGTTGTAGAGTGACAAAATGTGAAAAAGTTCAAGGGGTATGAATACTTTTTCAAGGCACTGTATATGCAATATAATTCCTTCCTGGAAGAACTCACATTTCAGATACCGTATCTACAAACGCAACGGTTGCCAGTCGTAATTGTATTCAGATATCCATATTGTACTTTTAAATATCCAACGGGATTGCTGGTGTTAACTTCCATAAATCCAACAGAGCAGGACAGGTTTAGGAATGTTTGCCTTTCCTCTAATATGTCTGCGTCTTCCACACAGGAAGTGCTGTCATCAACGACACTTCTTCCATAATATTGATTCTCTATAATGTGTTAACACAAAGACCAAGCGTCAGTGTGTTGCAAAGACTCCCAAGCTCCAGTGTCATGCAGTGAGCCTGCACTCGGTTCAATATTTCCTACAGGACCGCAAACCATATTGTAGTTGTAGTTAGAATTTACAGTTGTACGGATTATCTTTCACTTTGGTGCAAGCAGCCTGCTGTTTACATAACGTTGACTTCGAAAGTTGCTATTTTGGATACAAGACTGTTGTCTGTGACATTCAGTAGTTTTGTTTAACAAGAGGCAGCACGAGACATTTAAGACCAGTTGGATTCAGCGAGGCGAACAATTGAATGGATGACCTTAAATTACTTAGTTAGAATTACTAATCTCATTATCCCTTGTGTTTAATGGAGTACGCTTCTAGCCACTCAAGTCTCTTGCCATTTGATAATGAACCTCTATCTTGTTCTGTTTCCTTTCTTAGCAGTGAATCCAAATCAAAGAAGACTACAGTCGAGATAGTTAGTTCAAGGCCATTTCTTACCCGTTTTGTTGAGAGTCAATCCGTTGACCTCCTCTTGCAGCTTATCTCGACTTGCAGCCAAAGCTTGGTATTGGCTCTGCAGCGCCTCCATCTCTTTTGTCAGGTTGCGGTTATTAATCTGCAGTTGGTCCCGCTCATCTATCAGAGAGTCTTTGTCTATACTCAGGCTGTAGATCAGGGTTTCACATTTTGAGTCTCGATGACTGATAGCACTGGAAACTGCAACAAGTGAGAAAGCGTGAATTCTAAGTGATCACTGCTATAGCGAGTTAAACCAAAACGGATTTGCTGATTGACTTTGAGTGTTCAATTGGAGTTTATTTTTTGCTGTGTACTTATTGTGATTGTTAAGGCAGTGCTGTACTTACTGTGGGCCACCACGCCTAAGATCAAAATCAGCAGAAGAAACCCCAGACACACTGCAGCAGCTCCAATCCACCACACTGATCCACACAATGTTCACAATGAGGAAAAACACAAATAAACAATCCAGATGGGCCATTTAGCTCAATGGTACAATTAGCAGTAAGTTGTCCCTATGTAGCTAGAAATGCTACATCATATAGAAAGAACTTTGAATTGCCTTGTTGTTGAAAGGTGCTATAGAAATACAGTTGCCTTGCCTTGCCTACTATTCTGACAGTGAGTGTTATACTGAATATTGGCAAGAACGTGGTTAGAAGTGTATTCTTACCAGACAGTTGAGGTCGCCATCCATACGTCCATCTGTTGCCAGTAGCCATCAGGTTCACACTATCTTCCCCAACCTCCCCTGACTTGCTGCCCATTGCCACTGACATCTGCCAAATTTGTGGTCAGAGTGTCTGTGCTGTGTCAGTTGTTTTAAGCTTCGATGAGTTGCTGACAGTGCAAAGACAAATGGGTGTGGAGGATATGTTCGTTTTTTGTTGAAGAAAACCCCTTGGCTTGGACTTTCATTTCAAGCAAAACACTGAGAATTATTTTCCTATTAGTTGTGAATTACAATAATCTTTTGTTGAGATTACTTGCACATCCATTGCGTCCACCATTATAACTTCACAATTGTATGCTTGTAATTGTGCATCGGTGTACAGCAGCAGTGTATTTTAAGCGATGACTTAGTTTCTTTTATTTGTGTCAGGATTGTGGACGGAGCCTTTAAGAATGGCATAGTGACACAATAGTCAGCAAAACTCTTACTTCCTGTTTACATAACAGGATGTTAGCCTGTGATTGGACAATTGTCCCTATTATAAGAAATGGATATTTTATCACTTTCCAAACCATTAACAACAACCCCTTCAGGACTAAACGTTAACACTGCAACTTTTATGCTTAAATGTTTGAAAGATTATTGATGCTAGTGGGTTGTAAGGAGACAGCATTATTAGGTCAAAGTGTTTTAATGAAGTATCATTTTTTTCTTTAATATGAAGCCATCAGCATGTCCCCATCTAGAGGCCCAAAGGTGCACACCATGTAGTCATTTAGAAAGTTAAATAATCACATTTCCTAAAAATAGTTGGAAGTTGACAACTTCCCCCAAAAAAGGAGGAAGTATTTCTTTGGTTGGGGAAATAGAGAAAAGGCCTTTGAGTGTGGACAGTTTATACGATTTCATCATCATGTTATCAAGGTGAAAATCCTCCAGTTTTAACTACCATAATCGAATTAAGCCCAGACAGGAACTAGAATTTTTTTTTTTAACCTGTTATCCTGTGCACTTTGCATCTTGCAAGGTATTTTTGTGATTGGTGTCTGCCTGGGACAAAATCAATCAAAACTAATTCCACTGGGAAAAAAGGAGGAAAATAACAAAGATGACTGCTAAGTTATCTTCTAGTATAAATGCATACACAGTGTGCTGTTAGCAATCGTTAGCGAACACATAGAGCTTGTATAGATTGCAGTGAAAATCGAATCATACAAACACTCAGCTTTTTTGTTGTGTGCGAAGCTAACTGAGCACCGAACTGGTACGCCAGGTTTGTTTGCCAACAGTGCAGGCTTACAGTTGCTCACTGAATTACATGTTTCTTCCTCACATTATATTAGAATTAGAATGAACTCATTGGAATTTCTATGGTAAAAAAATATCCAGTCAAAAAAGACATAGTTCTTCAGTATTCAACAATACAATATGATAATAATAGTGAGACCACTAACACAAATTGAACACAAATTTATGTTTAGATTTTCCTAATTGTACTTTTACTCTCTATTTGTGTGGCTTGCTATTTGCAATCATGCTTTGTTTAGTAAAACTGCGTTTATGTTTCGTTCTTGTTTGGAGGAAGATTTTATATGGTCAAACTCTCAATATACACTTTTTAATTATATGAAGAAATCATCTGATAACTGTTTATTGATCTTCATATTTCATTAATGTTATGTTATATCAGATCAGAGAAGTTATCCATAACAGGTACAATGTGTTTCACATACACGTGTAACTCAGTGACACTTCCCCATTCTCAAAACTGCATTTTTCTTCACTGACAGGCTTATTCAGTTGAATCAGGCATTCGCCCATGAAGTCATCTTCGCCATTCAAACCTCCGTCTTCGTCCCAGACCTCGATCTTCAGGACGTCGCTTTGGGCATTCTTGAAGACAAACCACTGTTTAAACACAGCGGTCTGCTTGTTGTCAATGACTGGGCTCGTCCTCGTTACATTGCCAACCGTCATCTACATTGAATTAAAGTAGATATAATTTATTTTTAGAACAGCAGTGACACAATGAAACAAACATTATTGCTCCACTCATTTCCCCATGCTTGTATTTCAAGGTCATTTTACAGCTTTTTGTTCTCAAAACTGATCGGCCTTATAAAACATTAATGATCTTTCAACTCGCCCATTATCACCTGCAAACTACGACTACTTACTCACTCATGTAAAGAGATGGAGATGTCCTACCTTAACATACGTGTCTGGGAGAGAGAAAAAATCTCCACCACGTAGATAGGACGAATTCAGAAAGACATTTGCAGTTTTTCCTTTGCGTTCATCGTTGGTGGCTTCAGAATGGAAGAATGCGATCAACAGCATGGAAGCAACACAAGCAGCACCCTTCATCCTCACTCTTCACTTCGTCGCCTGAACGTGGGAGACAGAGAGCGAGACGGCTGTGCAGACAGGTAGAAGCTGTAATGTCATCTGCCAAAGAGATGGAGGGCAGGGCGTATGTGGGTATGACAAGCTCCGATGATTTGCGTAGAACAGCGTGCACACTTACTTGGGTGAAGGGAACACAAATCAAGGTGCAAGAGTTTGAATGATATGCCTTCAGTGGGACTTTTCATAGGTCCTTCCTCATTCTTTAGACATTTCATTTTACAGCTAAAATCTAATTTTATTCCAAGAAATGTAATTTGAGGTGTGATAACTGTAAGAAATCATGAAGTTAGTACTGTTTGCTTTCGTGCAGGTGTTCGCCTAAAGCAAGATCACAAGTTCGAAACTAAGATGAGAATTCAAAGGCAATACTGGTTTGGTTATTAAACCTGTAAATTAAAATCCAGTCCCCAGCCAGCAGTGTTGCAGAATTTGCACACCTGAGCTTAAAAAACAATACAAACCAACTTGCACAGACCGCTTTGCTAACCAAACTATTTGTATCGCTTGTTCTATATAAACTAGAGCTTCAACAATCAGCTGATTCAGTTTATTTTAACCAAGAATCCATGAGAGACAGTGGATAAAAAGGCTTCCCAAGTGAATCAAATGCACAAATACAAGCATTCGATGACATTAGGAAGACGGGAAAAGCTTAGATGATCGGCTGTCTGTGATGGGTAACGCCCCTGCTTCATTATTTAAGGAAAGCAACATTATGTGATTATGCAGGCACAATTTATTTAATTTTTTTTTAATAATATAAATTGCCAATTCAACACAACAAACGTCTATCTCTTTTGCATGGACGTCTAAATGTTTCATTGACTTATGACGATGCTAAGGCAGGCGTCATCGTTCCTTCTCCTCGTCCTCCTCCTCCTCCTCCACCACCTCTTCTCCTGCTCTTCGGGAACTCGCAGATGAAAAACATGGTGGCTTCACACTCCACGTGACTCCATGTCCCAGTGCTGAGCAGCTCCACACAGCCTGAGTTTGTGGTGGGAGATTGTGTGGAGACGAGCTCCTCCTCTTGGCTCCAAGCAGCAAAACCCTGCAGAGGACTGAAGTCTGCATAAACATGACCGCTTGTTCCATTCTTATTAAAAAAAAACACACACACACAGAGAGAGAGAGAGAGAGAGAGGGGGGGGGGGGGATAATTAGAGACCCTAGATACTCATCCTCCTTAAGAAAACGATGGCAAAAGGGGACAAAAGTACCAAAAGTGTGTGTGTGTGTGTGTGTGTGTGTGTGTGTCCTCATGCATCTGATGGGGATCACTCACTGTGTCCTTGCTTTGAGCCTGCACTCCTATATAAACTCCTGTCAGTCCTGCCTGCCTGACGTAGTCTGCCATTAGAAGGTTGGCGTTGCTGGTTTTTGGCATGGCCAGGCTGCCTCCTCTCAGCTTGCAATTCATTGAAGCATCTCTGAACCTCTTGGGCTCCTTCACCAGCAGGTAGTACCTCTCTTCTGTTTCCTTCAGCCCCAAGATGACTGCAGGGGACAGGGCGAAGGGTTAAAGGTCTTCACAAGTATGGTTATTTATTTTTTCCATCACAATCAACGAAAATGTTTTCTAAAATGTATATTTAAAGTAAAAAACATCAAAGAAACTACACAAAAAGATGTATTTAGTAAAAAAAAAAAAAAAAAAGGATAAAATGTAATAAAACAAAGAAACAAAACAGGTAAAACAAAACCAGTGGGGCAGTGTGATGTGCCATTGACACTTTTCAAACATTGTTATGGGTGTTTTATCTGTGTACCATAAGTTTTTGCATCAAGTTCACCCACATGACTGGCAGGGCATTGATGGTACATATAAATAAATAAATAAATAAATAATATATAGAAATAGAAATAAGGACATATATTTAGATATATTTAGATATATTACTACATATTTTTTATATTAAGAAATGCAACAATGTAAGGGAAGGGAATATGAAGAAAAAGAAAAAGGAAACAAAGAAAGACTAAATATTAGGTAGCAAAACATCATGTTTCTTCTTATATGGCCTAAATATTATGAACTCAATACAGCGTTTCCCTTTTTATCTTGAGCTGCATGTTATAGTCTCCCTGTTAACCCATATATAATTTATATCTATCAAACCCCTCAGCGCTCACCGTTCTTCACAAACTTGACAGCGTTCCTCAGCTTGCCTACATTGATGTCCAGCTGTCCAACAACCTTCCTGTACCTGCCGCAGTCACATGTTGTACCTGGTGGATTAAACCAATCATCACATGATTTGAGTGTGTACAGATTTTCATAGCACCTTCCTGCATCCTGACTGTGACAAAACGGCACCACGGTATATTAGTGTCAGACTTTACAGTGGAGCACCACTTTGTATATGCTTTGAAAGAGTTGACACGTCCTGCTGCACGGCAAAACCCATCTCCACCCCAGCCTTGGGTTATTTTCATTCAACAACCAAAGGACTTTTATGATATGTACACAGGATAATCAGAACATGGTAGAATGGTGACATTTTTCTTAAGCCTGTGGCCATCAGCCAGCGTTTGGTATCGTGGTGATGCTCTGCCAGGTTTATTCTGCAACCGTCATCTCCTCTTGCTTGCCGCAGGGCTGTTTGCATTCAGCCTCGTTTTCAGCAAGTGAAACACATGATCATGTGGATTGAGGTCAGACAATTCCAGTGTTTTGACCCTAAAAAAAGCTCCTTGTTTGCCTGGTCTGTATGTTTAAGACCATTGTCCTGCTGCCGGGTCATAAAATCAGGGGATTATTGTATCTATAAAATGTGCCACAACATTTTTAAAAATAAAGGTCAGCATTTCAACCTCATCGAGATAATTTTATTTCAATTCCCGTGTGCTGGAGTACACGACCAAAACTCTGTCTAGACTGGTTATTTTATGAATGTAAAATTGCTGCATCATCACCATCATGTTTGTCTGAGAGGAGCAGAATGTCTGGTATTGTCATATAGGATTTGAAAAAAGCAATGTCTGCATGCTGTAGACTCACTCACCTGGTTTCCCTTTTAGACCAGAGGCCCCCTTCAAGCCTGTATCACCATGGTTACCTACAGAGCAGTAGAAATCACGTGTGGGACAATGCTAGCATCCTGGTAATTCACTTTTTCTTGTTTTCAATCACTTACAATAACACTCTACTATCTACCTACTGATAATTCAACATGCTTCTTGTGTTTTTAGACAACATTGTGATGCAGTTACAACAGATTACCACCAGATGGCTGTATCATACATAAAACATTTTCAACATGGCTGCACACAGGTAGAGAGTTACTCAGGTCAAATTTTGACCTTTTGTCAGCCAGATTTAATTGTTCCAAATAAATCTCAACATGATCACACACATCGTTTTTGATATATAGAGATGTGGGTCAATTGTAACTTTTGTGTGTAAATGTTATTCAGAACATATTCACTTATTCTACTGAGGAAACTAAGTGTGTTTTTGGGGAAGTGGGCTGTGAATAGGCTGGTTTTATATGAGGAAATATCCTACCTGTACAATCTGATCAGCCTGACTGGCTTTTGTGATGGAATAAACACTGTGAATAGTCAACATTTCTGTACTCCGCTGCCAGGATAGACGCCCAGGGGGTTATTAAGACAAAATGCTACCAGACAGGCAGTGTCCCCTTTGGAGGCATAAAGTAAAATTCAACCCAAACAGTCCTGCTGTAGTTAGATGGTTGGTTTTCCACATTACAAACTTTACCTGGCTTCAGATCGTTGCTCTTTTGCCTAAGGAAATCGTAAGCCCCATAACCACTAATAATAACCAGAAATATCCGGAGCATTGTAGCAGTTATAAAGGGACACTAGCTCATGTATCATAATAACCCTTACTGTATCTTGAATGAATGCCAATTTCAATAAGGTAGGCAAAGAAATTAAACCGATTTTCTGTGAGTGAGCCTGTAACATGCAATTCAGTTAAAGAGTTGCAGAATTTCAGTTTGTGATTCTACTAACACCGACATTTCCCTAAAAGTGTGTGTTTTTTCTTCTTCTCTAGGTGTTTTATGAGCTACAAGCGCTCAGGATCAAGAGAAATCCAAACCTGTGACCTCACTCCATTGCCTGAGATGGCTGATGCACAGCCACTTTCCTGTAAGTGTATTAAACATAATGAATACTGAGAAAAGTGAATGCCTAGAGAGGCAGGGGAACACGACTGCTCATAAAAATAAAAATAAAGATAGAAATAGTTTCAGCCACCCTGGGCTAAGCAGCTGTATGACCTCATACTGTAGGCTTATGGTTTCTTCTATCTTTGTATGGGATCTAAAACATAAAAGAATGGGCAAACATTCCTCCTTGTGTGTATGGGACTTATTATGTTTGCCGATTTGTGCAGAAATGTCCATTCTACTTATTTTAATATTTTGAGATTATGATTATGGAGCTGCAGTCCAGGCTGAGGAGGAGTTCAGGAAACTATAATTCTTCTTTAAGGCAATTATAAAGACATTAAAATCCTGTAGAAACCTCACAGCTACATTTTTGACATTTTTTAGCCTGTTGTTGACGACTACAGACACGCTGAAAAGTGTCACAACCTTCAGTTAAGGACACATTTAGACACGCGACAGTCCTTCAATCTTTCTCTCATTTTGTAAATATGTTTTTTTCCCACAGGACACTGAGGATGGGAGATTATTCCCTAGTTGCACTGTCCCATTTGATTTATTGTGGACAATCTATATGAATTGATGCTAATGAAACCAAAACATCTATGTTTACAGAGCATGGGGTTGATTGTAGAAAATGATAGAGAAGGAGACAGTTTTTTTTAAAAAGTGCTCATAGAAATATTTGAGTTTTTGTTACCTTTGTCTCCAAAAGGCCCCATCTTTCCTATGTGGCCCACCTCTCCTTCAAGCCCCATCTCTCCTAAGGCTCCTGAGGAGGAGAGAGGAGGACGAATATAAGGAGAGGATTCAAGGTATTTGAAACATTGTTAAGAAATCTCATCAGCTCTTTGAGATTATGACTCTCCAATACAGAGTGCATAATATACAGAATAGTAAACACAATACGCATCATTTTATAGCCTAATCAATAAAAGTGCATGCTCTCAGAGATTGCGAGCCCTGGGGCTTTTCACCCCCAAAAAACGCTGCATGGTTCGGTTCCAATCGATACTGTTATTGCTATTATTATTATGCCATTCAAATAATTTAGAGGGAGAAATGCTGATTGATTATGGGCACAATCTAAAGTTTTCTTTGTTGAGAGGCTCTTTGTGGAGTGAAGACAGTCTGTTTGAAAGTGTGCATTGGTGCAGGTTTGGCTGTTTTTGTCAAACTGGAGGAAATGCATGCATTTATTATTTATGTAGCCTACATCATTTTGTTACTCTCTGTTTATTTGATTCATGTATAAAGTTTGTAACCAACAATGATCTGGAGGATCTGATTACTCTCATCTGTCACTCCACAAGCCTATTATGGCTGCTCTCGTTAGGTATTAAAAGAGAATATCTGAGTGTGGGAGAGAGAGATTGTGTGTGTGTGTGTGTGTGTGTGTGTGTGTGTGTGTGTGTGTGTGTGTGTGTGTGTGTGCGTGTGTGTGTGTGTGTGTGTGTGTGTGTGTGTGTGTGTGTGTGTGTGTGTGTGTGTGTGTGTCTGTGTGTGTGCGGGAACTACTCAGAAGACTGAGGCTTTCTGCCAGCACTTGAATGAGTATTTCCTCAGGAAACTATTCAACTGGAAATTGATGGGGTTTGAAATACTTAGTGACACATTAGAGGGATTTGACACACACACACACACACACACACACACACACACACACACACACACACACACACACACACACACACACACACACCTATTCACTACCATTTCCCACTTTCTCATGTTGGTTTTCTACTCGATGATTTGTGAGGCATGTTGGCAGAGGCTGTGAGGTCTTATGGATTGTGTGAGGTCTGGTGGACTCGGTGAAGCTCTGGTCTATGGGAAATTTCACCATTTCACTGAAATCTGAGTGCAAATTTTGTGTAATTTTCAGTGTGAATGCCTGAGAAACACCATCACAAAGTCAATATTTTGTCAGCCTAGGAGCGATTGTGAACCGTGATTATAGGTTTGTTTTTGCTATATGACGACATTGAATCTGTTGGTGTCTTGTTATTCCTTCTGTGTCTATAAAAGTTGATTAATGTTGTTTTCACATGTGCTTATACTTGCCAGTTAAACCGTCCATCTAAACATCCAGATAACAGTCCTCGCTATCACTGCACTGACTCTTTATCATGGCCAACCCCTCCAACCGGTTTAACGTCTGGATTCTCCAGCTGCTGGAGGATAAAGGAGGCGAAGGCCACATTTTTCATTCTAATCATTCAGCCTTAAGCCATTTCAACGCTCAGTGGACTAAATGTTTTTTAAGGCTTAATAAACCAAAGATACAGGAGATTAAAATACTAAGCAGATCATTTATTACAAATGTTTGCCCAAAGAAAATACGCAAATAAAATACCGGTGTTTCTGCTTTCTGGAGTGAAGGAAAGACAGCTGGGTCACATGAAATTAATTAAAGCCTTGAGGCAGATTTTCCATTTGTTGTACATATAGAGTTCCCTGCTAGCTGTCCCAACAGCAAGAATTACGAACCTTTACGTAACACCTAACTCCGTCCGTAACAATGACTTTCCCGCCTACATTTTACCAGCAGTTTTACAGTAAGTAAAGCCCAATTAACAACTGCAGAAATCCAGCACCACAGTTTGTTGACGTTAATAGGCTTGGAGCAACAAATTGTTTTTGTTGCCCACCAGAGCATTCGGTCATGTATTCCCTTTTTAACATTCCAAAATTAATCAACTGCTTCCTGTAAAACGGCCTAAGTTAAGCAAGGGGAACACATGCGTCATCTGTTGAGCCGTTGGCATATAACTGCAGAAACAAAGTCATCACAGGAACCTGCGTTCATCCTGCACTAAGCATACACACACAGAAACCATAATGATTGGGTTTGCTATACTGTTGAAAAATATCCGTAAAGTTGAAAAGTTGAAAAAAGTTCACATATATATATAGACACACACACACACTTTTCTTTCTCTCCACAATTTTGGAAAAGACTCAAGCAGTCCTGGCATGTGTCTCTCAAATCACATTGTGTGGACAGACGTGTGTGTCTGTTGTTGTTATTATCGAATAAAACAAACATATCTGAAGAGCAAGAGGGCAGCCAGCAACCAGTGCTTTTATGCAGTGTGTGTGTGTGTGTGTGTGTGTGTGCATATACAATTATGCATTGTGTCTGTACGTGTGCTTGCCTTGTGTGTGTATCGTCATGGTATGTATGGCTCAGTGTGTGTGTGTGTGTGTGTGTGTGTGTGCATGCTGACATCTGTGTATATCGTATGGCCGGTTGGCTGGCCAGCTAGTCTACCAGCCAGTTGGAACACATATGGCGAAGCGGGACGCCACTGCTCTCCTCAGCAGCAATTAACACGTCTGCTTCCTGCACAGATACACAGCAGTGTAGGTCTGTCTGTCTGTCTGTCTGTCTGTCTGTCTGTCTGTGTGTCTGTCTGTGTGTCTGTCTGTCTGTCTGTCTGTCTGTCTGTCTCAAGCAGGAAAAAGCAAAAACTGCTGCCAGGGCAAAGTCACACAGGCTGTCTGGAAGCTCACAGTACAGAAAGTAAGCCGTGATGGTCTGTCCAGCTTACAGAAGCAATTTAAATTATAGTTGAGTTAGAGACATTGAAGTCAGACTTTATACTGTTGTTATTACTCCACTTGCAGTGGACTTTATCACTTGTTCCACATGCTGCAAGGATGGTAATAAAAACAGAACAGAACACTAGCAAAAGCACAGGTGTAAAAAAAAAAATAACATTCTCATGGCTTGGTGGGATACTTGATTATACAAAGTCATCCCAAATCTCATCAGTAACACCTGCGCAGAGTTGAACTTCAATGCACTGTGTGTGTTCGGGTTCTACTCGTCTTCTACTTGAGGAATTTTAAGTCTGATTCCTCTGTGACTCACAGTTAACCCAGGTTAGTGTGGGTGCCCTGAAAACAGACCCGGAGTCACTGTGATTATGCTAATGTTTGTGCACTGCATCATCTTCAACCGCAGTCTGATAACAAACCCAACGTTGTTTTATTTGGATGATAAAACGCTGGCCCCAAAGTGGAACGCCACCACTTTCACAGATCAGACTGTTTACACGTCTTGGGGACTACATATGGGAAAAACAGTCTTTTGGGGTGATGCCATTTGAGTCAGCGTCATTTGGGGTTAAAGACTACAAGTTTGAAAATGGAAAGAAAAAAAAGTGTTTCCGTGGAGTTTGAAAGAAATGGACTTACCAGACTTCTCTAGCCCGCTCCTTGAGGTCAGAGGCTCAGTGCTACATTAGCTGCTGCTAGCATGACACACTCGAATCTCTGACCCAACTGCAGTCGAGAATACCATTATGGGTATTGTGGGTACTCTTTTATCGGGGAACTGTGTGATGTTTTTGTCCTACTTTACCATTGCCAGCTTTAAAGTGATGGTTCGGAGTAAAATGCACATGAGGTAATTTCCACCATGACATCCAGCCAAATACCCCTTCGGAAGCATTTTTAGCGATGGTCAGCATTGGTCAAGATAGCCGCTATGAGCCAAATGGCTTTGTACTAGCGCTTTGGTACTGGGGGTATATCTCGTAAATTACCTCACTGCATGGAATGTTCCAAACTTCTGCAGTAGTACACATAGGGTCTGTACTCACAAAACGAGGCATTTGAAAGTTTGTAAGTACACCAGGAGTTTATTT
Source organism: Eutrigla gurnardus (assembly GCF_963514095.1). Lineage (NCBI taxonomy): Eukaryota > Metazoa > Chordata > Actinopteri > Perciformes > Triglidae > Eutrigla > Eutrigla gurnardus. The sequence continues at coordinate 8,200,393 of NC_139937.1, read as the reverse complement.
AAAAGAACACTTGCCTGATAGCTTCTATCCTCGGCTGCTATGCTACCACAGCGTAGACGCCACTTCCGTGTTTATCCAGCCGATGCCGTGACGCGAGTTTCACGCGAGAGTATGAAAAAGTTTCGCTAAATGTTTATAAATGCTTGTATTATCAGGTCAACACATTTTTATAAATGCTTGTATTATCAGGTCAACACTTGTTAACCTGATAATACAAGCATTTATAAAAATGTGTTGACCTGATAATACAAGCATTTATAATTGTTTTCTTTTTTTCTTTTAAATAAACTCCTGGTGTACGTACAAACTTTAAAATGCCTCGTTTTGTGAGTACGGACCCTATGTGTACTACTGCAGAAGTTTGGTAACATTCCATGCATTATTAGTGGGGTAATTTACGAGATATACCCCTTGTACCATAGCGCTAGCACTAAATGCTGACCATCGCTAAAAATGCTTCCGAGGGGGTATTTGGCTGGATGTCATGGTGGAAATTACCTAGGGTGCATTTCACTCCGAACCATCACTTTAAGCAGCCCTTTTCTCACAATATAGAGTATTTACAACAGATGGACGGATACCTGGAAGTCCTGGTGGTCCATTCTTTCCCAGTTTTCCCTGATCCCCCTCATCTCCAATCTCACCTTGGTCTCCTGAATTAAAAGGGAAAGACAGAAGACAGGATGCAAGTCATATGCGTAACGCTTCCCATTGTGTTTCATGCACAATTCTGTTCAGAAGAGGCCTTTGCAGCAGCATGCTTGCTCAGCCAGTATGCCAGGGATTACATCTGCATATTCCCACTCACTGCTGGCACGGAGGGAATAGTGAAACTATCACAGGACGATGATCCATTATCAAAACTAACATTTGGCCGAGGACTAATGCAGCATGAGTGAGTGTTTGTGTAGGAGATTTAATGCAGGCCCGGTTGTGGGTTTGGGTGCACTACGACTGTAAGGTTCAGTTTGTTTATAAAATCTTCATATTCCCTTTTAATCTATGTTCATCCAAGTGTGTGTCATTACCGAAAAGGCTCACTCATTTAAAGTGTTGGTGACATCACATAGTTTTTCGAGTTGAAAGCGTAAGTGAGCATAGAGGGAATTTCTCCAGTGGGTCCACTCTTTAAAGAGCTGTTGGCAAGAAATCTTGAGAGATTTCAGAGTGTCTATGAGAGCCGGAGCCCCAGTTGTTGATGCCAACAGCACTTTATATCTTGTTAAGTACTGGGCTTTAAAATGAAGGATTGTAACAAACTCCCTCCATTAGACTGGAGGAGTACTTAAGACATTTATTATTCAAATCTGCAGGCTGTAGACATTTTCAAGTGATCTAAATCACCGCAATTTCAAGTGTTTCTGCCAAATTGTTTCCTTTTCTGGACTACTGAATTGAAACCATGCACAGTTAAATCACTAACACGCCTTGCTCGTGTGATTAAGGTGTCACATCACAGAGAGATTTGTGAGTAAAAGCAAACTTTTCTGAAAGGAACCAATGTGTTTTGACATTCTCATTTCTCAATATAAAATAAAGTGCCGGTAAATCTATTTTGAAATCCTGAAGGCACAAGTTCCAGTAAATGCAATAAAAGTATGTTTATTGGAAAAGTGAAAATAAATAAGCACAGTTGTGTGGACCTTTTTTTTGTCAGGGTATGATACATAGAAAAATGGACGTCCGACACCCACTCAAATACGCAGACGTGAGACACAGACGGACTGTGGTCAGCAGTGTATCTGGGATGAGTCTTGTACAAATAATCAGTTCAGTTTAGTGGCAGCTGTCTAAATACACAAGGTCACAATGGGTCTTTCTTACTAGAACAGAAAATTCTGTGGAAAGCCGACAAAATACTCCCTTCCTTGTGAGTTTTTCTATTTTACCCATGTTACAAACGACAACAACATTATTTGAACAAAACGAATACACCTTTTTCTATTTTCAAGAACTGTAAATTCAAATAAATGTTTGGTTTTTTGCTTTTTCACTTGTCTCAGTTCCTGCATGTGGACTGCTGCAGTAACTTTTGCTCTAACTTTCACTAAAACCAAAACTAAAACTCCATTTCGGTAGCGTGAATGTGCTTAAAAACAGTGCTTAAGTGTATATTTTATTAGTTCTGTCTGTCTGTCTGAATCAGCAGGGGAACAAGCTACTGGATGTCGTAAACTGGAAAGCACACACAGGGAGGCATTCCCTCCAAAAGCCTATGGGGTAGCAGACTGAGGCTCATAAACTACAGGACATTACATGCTTGCTACCTTTATCATCAGCTCAGTAAACGCTGAAGCACATTAGAGGTGTTTCCTCAGAAGTTTCCATTTGACGAATGTACACATATTGGCATTAACATTGTGAGGATATTTAGGCAAGGCAAGGCAAGGCAACTTTATTTGTATAGCACATTTCATACACAAGGCAGACTCAAAGTGCTTCACATCATAAAACAAAGTGAGAAGAAAAAGAAAAAAAATAGAAGAATTAAAAGAATATAATAAAAAAAAAATTTAAAAAAAAATTAAAAATGCATTACAGAAAGAAAATAGAATAAAAACATATTTGCAATAATTAAAAACAGTGCAGACATTAAAAGATTTAGAAGCTATGGTGAACATAACAGATTTCAGTCTAGTTTTAAAAGTGGTCAGAGTTGGGGCAAGTCTTACATCTTCAGGAAGTTTATTCCAGCCATTTGTTGCATAGTGACTAAATGATGCTCTCCCGTGATTGTTGTTTACTCTGGGAATCACTAACAGATTGGTCTCAGAAGATCTTAGTGGTCTAGAAGGCTTATGTAGTGGGAGCATATCAGTGATATACTTCGGTCCTAGACCATGTAGTGATTTATATGTGAGCAGGAGGATTTTGAAATCAGTCCTCTGACATACAGGGAGCCAATGTAAGGATTTAAGAATTGGTGTAATGTGCTCACATTTTTTGGTCTTTGTAAGAACTCTAGCAGCAGCGTTCTGAACAAGCTGTAGCTGCCTGACAGTTTTTTTCGGAAGACCTGCAAGGAGACCATTACAGTAGTCTAGCCTACTAGTAATAAAGGCATGTACAAGTTTTTCTAAGTCTTGAGCTGACATGAGCCCTCTAAGTCTTGCTACATTTTTTAGGTGATAGTAGGCTGATTTTGTTACTGATTTAACGTGACTGTCGAAATGTAAATCAGAATCCATAATAACCCCAAGATTTCTGGCTTTGTTTGAGGTTTTCAGGGACAGAGAGTGAAGGTGTTGAATTACTTTAAACCTTTCTTTTTTAGCACCAAAAACAATTATCTCAGTTTTATCCTCATTTAGTTGTAGGAAGTTTTGGCACATCCAGTCTTTGACTTGCTCAATGCACTGGCACAGAAGATCTATGGGGCGATAGTCGTTTGGTGATAGTGCTACATAGATTTGGGTGTCATCGGCATAGCAATGGTGGTCAATGTTATGTTATAATGTTATTATTTTGCATGATTTAGTTAAATACATTTACCATGAAGCCATAAGCATACATTGTCTTATCTCCAAAAGTATGAATGAACAATAGTCAAGATTATTAACACCCAAGAACCCAAATAGAAGATACAGCATGTATTCATATATGGGGATTTATTCGTCTTTCATCAAACTCACAGCACATTCGGGGAGGTGCCTTACCTTTAGCTCCAGGTAGGAGGGCATTGCTGCAGACTTCTGTCGAGGCGGAGATGCAGTTGAACACGGCTGCAGACACACAGAGCACCAACAGTCCCATCATCTCCCAATCATCACCAACTAGTGAAGAAGACTCTGATTTTCAGATTTGCAGGAAGCTGTTAGCAACAAAGCATTGGCTGAGTATCCCATGAGCCAGTCGGCACCGACCACAGCTTCAGTTCACCACTAATGAGCTAAGATACTATGGAGGGTCAGAACAGAGCAATGCTGTTGTTTATAGAAAGCACATTTCTCACACACACACACACACACACACACACACACACACACACACACACACACACACACACACACACACACACACAAACACACACGCACACACACTTGTTTATAGAGGCTTATCACTTACTTGTCATAATGTCAAACAACACATAACAGAGTACTGCATTACTGCATGTCTTGCCCCTTTGAATTTGAAACTGTGTATGATTATACGTTCTGTTTATAACATCATTTAAATGGATACCATATTGGAGATAAATGGGGGAATAGCAGTCGGGGACAAATACAATTGAATGTGTTTGTTTTTTATGAATTATGTTAAATCATTTTCAAGTAAAACAGTACAAGGAATGGTATTTATGGTCACAGAGGTTGGATCCAAAACCACTGTCTTTTTGCTGCCTATCATTCATCATTTCACTTGAGTGTACTAAAATATATTGACTAAATATTTTATACTGCCCTCAAATACTCCCACAGTGGAGTGAGTAATACAAATACATATTTAGGCTGAATGGAGAATGCACAGTATGTAATATTTAACATGTAAAAAGCCACTGGGATGTTTTCCTATCAACATGAAGGGAGCAGCACCTCTGGGCCTCTCTTCTTTTCTTTAACTCATCCTCCCACCCTTCAGACCACAAACCATTTAGTGGGAGAGGATTATGCTCTCGCTCTCTCTCTCTCTCTCTCTCTCTCTCTCTCTCTCTCTCTCTCTCTCTCTCTCTCTCTCTCTCTCTCTCTCTCTCTCACACACACACACACAGAAACAAAAACACAGACGTATATTATGCACATGCACACCTAGACATGCCCACAAACACATGAAACACAAAAAAGCGCACAAAAAACTAAAAGACATAAACACACACACAGATTCTTGCATAATTGCATCCTCTGGTTTGTCACTATGTGATGAAAACCTACAGGGATTAGAGGGTTTGGAGGCCTCGGAGGGACAGAGTGAAAGGAGCGAGTACCGCTGGTAGAAAATGAGAAAAGAGACGGAGAGAGGAGGAAGAATGAGACACGGTCAGCGAAGAAGTCACAGCAAAGAGAAGAGACAGAGCAAAGACCAGAGAGGGATAGCAAGTGAAGAAGGGAGTGTGGTCGGAGCCACATGTCTTGGCTCAAACAGGAATTTCCTTATTGAAGAGTTATGCTTCCTGGGATGTCTGAAGCGCTCCATCAGTACGGCAGGTCACTAGGGGCGTTAGTGTGCTCGCTTCTTTGAAGAACAGGGAAGGGCTGATGTTATCAAGACTATTAATTGGGGAAAAAACAGGGAGATTCATTTTAATCAGACGTGGGCTGTTGTTCCCTGAGTTGGCACGATGTCACTTTGAAAAGAAGCCATTTGAGGAGTTTTAAAAGGTTTGCTGCCTTTATTGTGGTTGGCCTCTTGTGATGTTATTTGTATTTACAGACAGAAATCTTTCAAATACGCACTGTTGGCGGGGAAACGACAACACGTTTTTCTGCTTACGGTTACAACTTATTACAACCGTGCAAATGCTGCACCCTTCAAAGAAAATACATATTTCACAAAATATAGGCCTGTTACACAGTTGGACACGTCAAAGACATTAATCAGATGTTGTTGCTGATTGTTGTTTAACACACACACACACACACACAGTCTTGACACTCGATATCAGTTAGTCTCACAAAAGTTTATTTTGGCTTCTACCACTATTTGCTCGAAGCGTCAAAGTCTATATCGCTTCTGCTCAGGAATTTGTTGATGAAGCCTGTGTATTTTTGGTATTTTGGTAGATCTGACTTTCTGTGTTACTGAGGATAACTGGCAAGTCGGTCAATTACAGTTCAAAAGAAACAGCTAATGCCAACAGCAGGCATTTGTGTAGCCTGCAATGTACAATAAGAGGCATAGGCCAGCAGCTGACAATACCCATTCAAACTAAAATGGGTACATTGAGTGAACCAAAGTTTGCTCAAAAAACCCCAAAACAACAGCCTTCAAAATGCTAAAATGTTCTGCAGAGTTGTGTGTTTAATTCTCAGGAGGAGACAACTTTCACATATAGAAGAAGTCCAGTGATCCATTGTTAATATAAAAATGGTATTTAAAGCCAACACGGAAATTAGGAGTTTTAGTTTGACTTTCTATATAATATTCAAGGTCATATTGGATGCTGTTTAAGACACAACATAATGGATCATAGCATGCAGAAATAACTAATATCCAAACTGTCCAGTCCAAAATCACAGAGGAATGCCTTCAGAGCACTCTATTCTAGGTCAACATCACATTTTAGCATCAACCAGCCATTCTCCTAACCTAAATGACCTCATTACTGGTTGAAATAAGAAAAAATAATTGCCTCCGTGGTTATAGATTTATCAGAAGCATTTGCTTTTGCAAAGATAACCCTCTGTTGGCCTATGAAGTTGATGCTGTTGCCCGGTTTTTGAATGCTCCACAGTAGGCGGCCGAGGAGGAGAGACCCACAGCACACACAGACACACCGCGAGGAGAGACCGAGGCGAGAACTGTGGTTGTGGTCCATGCGTCATTTTCATGCAAGGACACTTTCAGTTGAAGTGTTTGTTTGTGCGTGAAGTAATACGAGACTGGGAACTGGCATTATCCGCGTTAAACACTTAATGAGCTGTGAGAACAAACGCAGTTTCCTGCTGACGTGCAGATAGGCAATTCTTGAAGCAGTTCCCCAATCTGTTCTGGGTTACGGAGATGTGATATCAACAAGCTGCTATCTCCAACCAGATTTACCATTTTCCCCTCAGGTTTGTCAGAGAGGATCACAATACTCACCACTGCATTCTATGCGATATTGGCTGGCCTTTTCTGTCAGAGACGTAATAACCACTGATGCTTATTTATTTACAAAGCCATAATTGGAGAATTGCCTTCGTATATGTCATCTTTACTGCTCTGGCAGTGCGGCCTGCACTTAACATGCTCGGTTGATCCCTGTGGCAGAACTGATTTTGGAGAAGAACAGAAAACTGCCTTTGCTGTTAGAGCAGAAATCTCATGGAAAAGTCTACAATGTCAACTAAAAATCTAAACACAGCTCGATAGCTTTAACAGCATACATATTAACCGTTCTAAATGTGTGTCCGTATATCTCCGTCACGTTGTCTCTGGATATGACCTGATAACAGGGCTTTGCTATAGAAGGGACTTTCTCTGGTACGCCGTTTCAGTCAAGCTCTGTGAAAGTGCAGCATTATTACTCAGTATGCGCAACACACACACACACATGCACATGCACACACACACACACACACACACACACACACACACACACACACACACGCACAAACACAAACACAAACATTCTCACACACACACACACACACACACACGCACACACACACACACACACACGCACAAACACAAACACAAACATTCTCACACACACACACACACACACACACGCACACACACACACACACACACACACACACACAAACACAAACACGCGCACAAACAAACACAAACACACACATGCAGGAAACAACCCTGCTATCCTGATGGCTAATTGTTTACATGTGGTTTAGATTGCGTTCTCTAATTAAGAATGTGATTCACACTCCTGGATCGAGGGTTGACTCCATAGTGGTAACCACACCACAAAACAGCCTCGTTTTCTCTGCTGCTAAAAACCCCTTTTACAGCACTGGAAGCACCATTTGCAGCATGAACTGCCCACATGTGTGTGTCAGTGACAAATCGGTCAACGGCAACTTTGGCAAATAAAATGTTTACCTAACCTCTGCTCTGAACCACATTCATTTACTGTTGAGTGTGAGTGTCACAGTTACGGCTGTGGAAGTGACTGCGCTGCCTGAGTTTCCTGGTATTTGACTGGAGAATCGGGCACAGACACAGCCCTTTCCCGGGACAGCAGCAAGGCACGCAATACATGCTGTGACAGCCGAAGTCACACTGTGTTGTGACTCTTTGTTTTTTATGATTTAATTTTTCTGAGGAAGTGAGTCACAGGATTTTCATCAACATGGGGATAAACCTCACCGGGAATCAATTACAATTTTATTTCAGTCATGTTTACTTCAGCACTTGATCTTCTGTGTGCCCTGATGACTTCACAAGCAGTCCAACAAGAACATTGGTGGTCTTGGTAATACTGGTAATATGAAAATACTGGGATTGTACAGAAACTTGAGGTTACCTACAGTTACATATTAATGGCTTTTCCAAAGGGGGTTTTCTTGACTTTGATATTTCTATTTCATGTCCTTACAAGGCATGCATAATGGATAAAGATGCTGCTTACCCTATAATGATTGTTTGCAGGCCCTGTTTGGCTTGGATGGAAAAAATGTAAAAGAGTAACAGAATCATCCATATCATAATATTGATTAATGTAAGAAGCATTTTTCTCCAAAATAAAATTCCCAATGTGACACATTTTAAAGCACCTTTGAAAGTACCTCAATTAATCCCATTTCAAGCAGTAAATAAACATATCAGCAGGAGTTGGGCCAGCCTGACACACCAAACTTTACTGTACTAACCAATAGTGGAAAGACCCTCTCAGTGGTCAGAACAACACACTCACTTCCCAACTTCCATCTCATGAAACACTCCTACAGGACAATTTCCCCCTTTTTACTCATTGAGATTGCTTTGAAAGACAAATAAAAGAAACCATACTCCGACATAAAACTTTGTAATGAATCTCACAGAATATTTGCTGTTGCCGCCGCTAGCAAAACAACATCATGTCTGGGCCGGGTGTGAATATCGCTGGCATCACTCAGCAGGCTTGCTGGTTCATTAAAGCAGAGATTAAGTAATGTCTATGCCGAGGTATAAAACTACCAACCGTAACCAAGTATACAGTCATTCTTGATTTTACACCGACTCTCATCTGGTGGTTGGTGACATTAGGCAGATGTAGCCTATCCCAGTCCACAGTCAGTACAACCTGGAGATAGCCGAAAGTCGGATAATTGGTCTATTACACAGCCAGAAGAAAAGATAAAGGAGTTCTACATGCTGGTGAGCAAAAAACAGACAGCTGGTTATGCCTTTCAAACTGAAAGCACATTTCCTGAAGACCTCCGTGCGTCAAGCAGAAACATCTAAATGTTCCTCAGAGAGCACTATTGGAAAGCATTAAGATCAGTCCAATCTGTAAAGTAGCCTCGGTTAATTACGTGCACATGGAGTAAAGCAAGGTGGTCATGAGTATAGTGCTTGTGGTGGTTCACTTCATGTGTTTTGGGCAATCCTACCTGACCAAAATTATATCTGGGAAGACCTTCACACACACAGAGACACACACACACACACACACATACACAAACCACAGATTCCCACACGACTTTCTGAAAAAAATCATGAATTGGAAACAGGTCTCTTTAAATACTAATTTGCTGATAACTCCCACAATACAACTGTGTGCTCTTCAGGAATACAAGAACAGAGACTGGAAAGGACACAAATGCATAGACTTGTAGTCAAGACCGCCTAAACCGAGACCAAGACACTACCAAGACCAGACAGTATCAAGACCAAGACACTACCAAGACCAAGACCAAGACAGACCAAGTCAAGACCAAGACCAGTTCAGCTCGAGACCGAGACCGAGACCGAGACCAAAAAAAAAAGTTGTTTTTGCCATTTTGCATGAGTTGTAGAACATAAGCACCATATTGGGTTCAGCTGCTTAGTATATGAGAAATGTATTATTTCAACTACAGGCACAATAATACAGTGACAGTACATGTCTTGTGTGTGAACTCACTATAAATGTTTTCATCAATTGACTAAAAATCTAATATGTGTAGCAATTGCATGACCACACCGTACTACACTATTTGAGGATTGACTCTTGAGTGCTGTTAAGGACTGACATGACTATAGTCCTAAAGTCATCTAACAAAATAACAAGCCCCCAACACCACCCTGCACCTTAAAAAAAAAAGTCTAATGAATTGGAAATATGTCACCAATTTAAATTGTCCTTAATTTGTAGATAAAATGTTAATTCTAAATATTATTATATTATAACATCAGCATCACTGAAATGGCATAGGCCATTGCCCACTGGCAAACAATCTCTTTATGGTCTGTAAAACCGAACCTGATGACTGACGAATTCGCCGACATTTTGCGTCCTCCTTCATAGATCTTGACCGTGCTTCAGAGGCTTCAGAGGGGGGAGGGGGGAGGAGGAGGGAGGGGAAGCGTGAGAGGACAAGCGCCGCCGTCTGTGTCACAAAATGTATGTGATTGGTACTTGAAGGGGGCGTATAATGATAGCTGTATTTAAAAAAAAAACTGTCCTTGCCTGCCTGGATAGGTTACATTCCCTTCGAGACCGCGCTGCCAGTCCGAGACATTGCGAGACCGAGAGACCCGAGACCGAGACAAGACCGAGACCAAAGACTGTCGAGGCCGTGACAAGACCAAGACCACGAAAAAGCGGTCTTGAGACCGGTCTCGAGACCAAGACCGGTCTCGAGAACTACAAGTCTACAAATGCACTGTATGATTCCACATCATTTTACTTGACAACAAACCTGAACAAAGTGAGACACATCAGCTGTTTGAAAACAAAAGCAGACAATAGCCGAGGATATTCTGCTTGATCTCTATTAAACAGAAACATGCTGATCTACTCTATGAGGATGTCGGTTTATCAAGCTGTTGAAAGAGTCCTCTGCTAAACTTCATACATGTGCAGACACATTAAATGACTGACTCAAAGTAAATTGTTACTATTACTGAATTACTGAAGGGACCTCCTTGGCACAGTCCCAGGGGCCCAAAGCATCAAGCCCCCCCTGACCTTCACCTACAAAATGTCAGCGACCAGGAAGTGACTCAAAATGACCACAAAACTACAAACAAGCAAAACAGAGACTCACAACCCAAAAGGGCCAGACAATGACAAGGACACGCAACTAGAAAGAGACATAAAGCCACATAGAGGAGCGTAACAATTCGAAAAAGACACAGACCAACTACAAAGAGACACAAAGTTACAACAAGGAGAAACACCACCACAGAGTGATGCATAACAGAGGCACTAAACAAAAACAAAATGAGGCTGAACAACTATAAAGTCTGTGAGAGGTGGTGGGGCCTTTTGCATGTCCGTGCCCGGGGCCATCATGGCTTTGGTGCTATTATTCATCTCAGAAATATGGTGCAAATAGTGTCAGAAACCCCCCCTTTATTTGGGTAGTTATTTGCCAATTCAATTCATACAATTTAAAATGTTATCTAGCTGCAACTGAACTGCAGATTGAGGTCTCAAAGATAGACTTCTTATTTGACCTTGTTTAAATAAGTGGGAAAACAAAGAAAATGCCAGAATAAACTATTCATTCAGGTCTTCTCATTGTTGAGACCAGTTACACATAGAAAAATCTTCGAAGAATTTGATGGTTGAGGGTGTGTTGGCAGATGGCCAAGTTCAACAATTTCAGAAAAAACAATTGTATTTAGCTAAAATATACAGGTAACGACATTGTATGACCGCAGATGTATTACATTTCACTTTAACACTATATTGACACAGCGTTGGTTCATGCTCTCATATCACACATGCAGCATCAATACAGATGGGTCCTCTGAAATCCATGCTATGTTAAAGAGTATACCTGCTTGAAGCTGAGCGGGTAACATTGTTCCTCCCCATTTAAACCAGTGGATTTGTTTGACATGGAAACAGTGCGATGGAAAGTAATGGCGTTGTGGTCGGGGTGATGGATGGGTGTTTACATCTGCCTTAAACTCTGCTGACTTTGGTTCAATCTTCAGCTCTTCCAGGAAGTATTTCACTGAAAGACATTTCATTTTAAGGCAAAAGTTAGTCTTATTTAACCATGACCGATGGTTTCCCCCAAGCTAAAATAAACGGTTAGATTTTATTGCTTTGACCTCACCCTCACCTTAAGTTGGAAGTTACCAATATTTCACCTGCTTGTCATCTACAGCATGTGACCCTGGTGAAAATGAAGTGACATATTCAGTGTAATAGTTACATCATGTTCACAGCTCATAATCTGAGTTCCAGTTTGTTCGCATGCCATGACATCCAATAGGACTGTGTGGAACAGACCTGTTCCAGTGTATCAAATGACTTTGAATGGTCACAGTAGTAAAATGTAACCAGCTATTCAAATGAAGGGGGAGGAAAAAAAGCCCCCCAAAAAAGCACTTTAACTATTTATGCCGTTAAAACTGTGCTGAGCAAAGGTTATTTCCCCGTTTTTAAGAATGATGCTTTTCTTCCAACAACTTGTCCTGTTCGGTTGTAGTTGCATAACAAGTTTGTTTACTTGACAAAAATGTTTGCATTCATCTTGCTGTCTGCATTTCTCTTCGGCATTGTGCTACATGGCTCTTGATCAAACCAAGATTCTGGACACAGTTTTACCCTCTGGACAGAACATTTACACTCAAGGGAAATCACAAGCAGAAACTCGTGCTATACTTGTGCCTTTTCATGTCTGCAAAAATATTCTGTGCATTTTTGTTTGATAAAATGTGAGTCATTCCATATGCTACTTATTTCTTTATCAAACACTATAATGTTACAGAGATAGAAGTTCAGTAGTTTTGTCACTTCTCCCATGTTGCCTGTTTTTTTTTTACTCTTTATTCTGTTCCGATGCATGAAACTGATACTTCTGAGTTCCAAAAACAGTAAAAGTCGAGTAAGCGCCTCTGTATCTGCGAGTGCGTCTGTGAGAATGTCTTGTTAAAATCATCGTATCATGCCGTACTGATCTGAGACCTGATGGGATATTTGACATGCTTCCCTGAACACTATAAATGGACACTTTAAGAGTTTAAGTTTAAAAATGCCCTCCATATTTAGAAGGGAGTTGGCACTCACCACTCTGGCTGGAGAAGCTGTATCTGTGAAGAGGCGAGGTGATTACGAGACGGGTTAATAAAGCAGATTCATGGTGGATAGACCGGAAGGCAGGCAGACAGATAAATAATAATGGAGACATTTTACATCACAGGAGAAGATAAACACACTCACTTATCCCTCATTATCACCTTTGTGCTATTAGACCTGGCACGGAACTCACTGGTTTTGTTTTCAACAGCCTTGCTACAACTGATTCAAAACAGCCTTTCGGTGAATGTTTAAATATGAGCTCGGTTTTAAAATCTTCGGAGATTTGTGTTTTCTGTTGGAAAAGGGTCAGCTAGTCTTCTTCTCAAACTAGAAATAGCTGTTTATTTCAAACTATTCCCTAGTCGTCTTGAGGGAAATGCGTTTGGAAGGCACAGTGAAGACAGTGCCAACATGAGACCCTATTCCAGTAACAAATCAAGCCTATCACATCATTTTCTCCTCCTTAACAACAAACAGTGTGGCAATACTCTCTAATACTATCAACACACACTCAGACACGACTACATTCACCCTTATGAGAAAATGTAGAAATCTTTTAATCAAAATCTGATCTTGCCAAAATGATAAACCCCTTGTAATGTAACCTAAGGAGTTAAGACACTTATTTGGATCAATCGATTGTGCAAACGCCTTTATCTCACTCTCGATGACACATTGGATTAGATAGGGAGCTGTAAGCCGCAAATTGTCGTGTGCAAGTAGCTGGCAATGTTAAATAATATGACTCAGATGGGTGTTGAGAAAACCACCTCTTGAGTCCTCACCGTTTCTCACGACTCCACCTTACAGCTTTGGATGTCACGCTGTTTTTATAGTATACCTCAGCCAGACCTGTGGTTGCACTTAAATATAAAAAATCCTTCCTGTTCTCCATGATTGACTTAAGCTCAAATTCCCACTCCCGTGTGTGTCTGAACTACACCTTAAAGTTTGGAAATAACATCTACATAAGAAGAATTAATAACCTGGGAATCAACTAAAGCTGAACACACATCCTATTGTGCTAAATTGTTTCCTCCACCAATTTATCAATACCTCAAAGTTCAACAAATGCAGACTGAACTAAAGCAATTGGATCCGGGGTATTTTCCCATAACAAGCATGAATATTAATAAAGGTATGTGTATTTATGATGTTTTATTGAAGTGACCCACCTCATCTATCATACAATAGGCAATAACTTCCTTGACTCATTCGTTTTTTGAGGAGAAAAGCGCCAAAATCATATTTAAAAAGTATTCAATAGCAGTGCATATATCAATTGCTGCTACACTGTAACCTACATTTTTGAATTATACTTTTTTTAACTGCTTTAATTTGATAAAAAAAGATCTGGTTTAGTATGGAAAAGAAAAATATAAGTATTTACAGGTCTAAATGTTTTAATAGACCCGCAAAATTCTATACGCGTGACTGTGGACACAGTCACACTTTGAGGATGTTGCTAACCACTGATGTTTACTTTACATTCTGTAATCTAGAATGAACACCAGACAACGCAGGCTGCCGGAGACACAGACAGATTTAGTGCTAATCACCTTTTCAGTCGTTGGATAAAGTGATTAAAAGAACAAACTGCATCTTTCTTCCTTGTCAGATTGTCTTGTGTGAGCTTGTGCTGATCATCTTTAGGGCCACTTACTTCAGCAACGCAATATATTCTTGTAGCCTATTTTTTTTCTTTAAAACATATATAACAAAAGCAAGATCATTTTGCAATATTTGGATCCAGTTAGTGCTTTTGTACAAATCCAAATTTTGTTCAGCACACGGAATAACTATTAATTTTAATGGTACTTTTGGTTATTTTATCCAGCCAATTAGTCATTTTGGTCATTTTAATAGTAGTTTAAACACAGCCCACATAGAGTTTGATGGAATAAACAGAAAATAAGATGATGGAAAACCTTGAATGGTACATTCATGTCACTGTGGACAGGTTCGTCTTCTGGAGAATTCCCCTTGCTCCTTTGAACACGTTGTGAAAGTGGTTTGGTTGCAGTTTAAAAGCTTCCCGGTCTTCTGCATCATTGTCTTGGCAGCGCGGCCTGTTTGTCTCATGCTGAGTCTTTGGAGGGTGACCGAACAATTGATTTCAAAATCAATGTCTGTCTGATGCACACTTGCCGAAATGCACAAACGCAGACACATGTGCAACCACTTCCTACAGTGGAACTGCAAGGTGACCTCAGCTCTCCTTGTTGTTTACATCTCTGCATGAACTTAAGGTCAGAGACATAATTGCTTTAAACTAAGTGCTCGCGTGTGTGTGACGCCGCCTTGCATATGCTGCATCACTTTGGAACGGGGATTGTGTATGTCCTCGGAAATATGCCACATGAACATCTGGTTAAAAAGCAAATATATCGTAATGACGAGTGGTTGCAGCTTCCTTTCCACTGTAAACCAAAGTAAACTAATTAAAGCAAAAACAAAATAAACAAATTTCTCCTCCCAAAATTCAAGACTTTAAAATGACAAGATACACCTCTGGATGTTCAGCGATTTATGCTGCTCTGTGATTTCTTAGTATAAGAAAATGAAAGTTTTAGAGGAGGTTGCTAGAAGTCCTTGGACTCAAACAGAGATTTTCATTTTTATGGCTTTTTCTTCACAGCATAAATCACTGACACAGAAAATTTAATTTGTGGTGGATGACTTATGGAATGACAACAGAAGGCTGGAGCGACTTTTGAAGGCTGAGGTTGGAGCCACGAGTGTTGCTTTAGGCAGGGCTGGTCCTGCGTGTGTGTGTGTGTGTGTGTGTGTGTGTGTGTGTGTGTGTGTGTGTGTATTCTCTGTCTGGATTCAGAGTTACAACAGCAGCCATAATCGTTAATCAGATTCACCTTACTGCTGTATAATCAACACAAACAATATTTATCTCTGTATTGATGGCTATTGAAAATGAATATAGTGCAAATCTATACTGGCCAGGCAAGCAGCAGTCTGTATCACAGTTTGTACTATGATGTGTGGCCTGAGATCATAATGTGGTTTCAAACTGCTGCTTCATATAAGGGTCCTCATCACTCTGCCGTTTGCTCTTTCATTCACCCTGTAGATTTGACCATCAAGTACATTTTTAAATTGTGGAAAGAGGAAAAAGAGGGTGGAAAGGCAAATAGATCATATAATAGACATATGCATTTACTGAGAGGTAGATTTATGTTACCAACCTGACTGGTTTTTCAACAAGTGTAGGGATCAGAAAAAATAGAAGGCGTGTATGATTTACATGCTATTTAATCTTGATATTCTTATTACCTTGGTATAATTAGTATTTTCTGTAAATACTTAAGTTAGTGTGGAAAGAGTTCACTTCAAATACCAATAACATATGCACAATGCATAAAGATCAACAATATGCGTGTTTGTGAATGCTTGATATGGATTAAGTTGAAGTCGTCATAAAGTTTTCTGAAAGAGGGGATTTGGGGAAAAACTTCACTTATTTCTTTACAAAAAAGGGAATTGTCTTAAACTCACCTGCCAAAAAGGAACCACTTATAGTGTTTTCTTTTGGTTTGCAGGAGTGTGTTTGAGGCTCAGTGCATTTGGTTCTGCTGTCTGTCCTTTTTATTCCTGAAGACAGAGAGCTGTTACATAAACAAATATTTTTCTAAGTTAAGATAACACGGATCTTCTATTATTTTTGCTGTTATTCCAAATAGAATTATTTCCTTTGCTTTCATTTTGTTCTTCCTTATTTTCTGGTTGAGGTGGGGAAACGTTGTCTTGACTGCAGAGAAAAGAAGTGGCATGAATCAGCATTAAGTTGTCCTGTGTCTCACAACATAAAGGAAGGGTGCTTTAAATTGTTGTTTTTTTAATATAAAAATGAGGCAACAGTTTGAAAGCATTTTTTAAAAGTTCGGGGAACTTCTGCAAATGTTGAGTTTGTTCAACTTACTCATATTAATTTTACTGTAAGTGGAAAAAATGAGTAGCGCGAGAAATTTGAGTTGGTTAAACTTAATAATATGCATTTGACGTAAGATTTGATTAAATTAAATTAAAACAATGTAGTATGGTACAGTCATGGAGATGTACTCAAATGTATTTGAATGACTTTCAAAACAAATCTCGCTTTGAAGGAGAGTATTCAGTCTAAGAACTTGACAGAACCAATTAAAGACAGTCTGCAGACATCATAAGCATCCATTAACTCATCATATTTCTCCTCCTGTGTTTCCATGTCTCATTCCCATGTTTCCTATTACTCTCCTGAAATTTCAGAAAATGAGCCTAATGACTAAAAATTAAGGATTATGTGAAGCAGGCATTACTAAAGGCTGTAGTTTGACACTGCCATGGAAAGTCTAAGTGTCATATAAATATAAATGTGTCTTCCAACTCTGACATGGCTTCAGTGTTAAAGTCATGGGTTCCACTGAACATTTTAGTTTCTCATTTAATATGACAAAAACCCATTCACTTGACAAGTTGGTAAGCAGCCTCTTTAATTGGCAGCGACTCTCTGCCAGCTGAAATGACAACCGTCTGGTATTTTTTATCAGCTGAAGCTAAACTGAGTTTGTAGAAAACATCTGCGCCTAATTGTTTAATGCTTCCAGATGAATGTATGAAGAGAACTTGATTCTCTTCATACATTCATTAGAGGTGTGGCCCAAATCATTCCCATGAATGTTGCTCAGTGATTGATATTCATACACATTTTTTGGTCAAAATTCACATTGACATTCATGGTGTTGTTTGATTCACAACATCAATTCACAAAAACAAAGCTGCCAGTAGCCTTTGAGTGGTGCAGTAAATTAAATATTTTCTTCCTTCAGTCTATAGCTAGCTAACTGCCTCATTGGCTTGGCACAAGAAAGTAAAGTAAATCATTCACGCTCAAACTGATT
Source organism: Eutrigla gurnardus (assembly GCF_963514095.1). Taxonomy (NCBI): domain Eukaryota; kingdom Metazoa; phylum Chordata; class Actinopteri; order Perciformes; family Triglidae; genus Eutrigla; species Eutrigla gurnardus. Next base: position 8,182,681 of record NC_139937.1, on the reverse strand, counting down.
AAAAGCCACAGCGATTTTTGGTCTTCGCAAACGAAATTACGTACGCATGGATTTGCATGTAGAGCGGGGAAGTGAGATCCCGTCCAAAGTGGCCACTTGAGACGCATGTGGAGACGCATTTTAATACCAGCTGTGAAGTGACGCATTTAAAACTGTCCACTCCACTGATCGGATCACCCAAGACGCGCGTTAATGCCAGGTCTGAACAGGGCTTCGGCTGAGGGTGTCGTCTTCAGTTCCTTGGCTCGGAGCCACGATGGCGAATTTACTTTTCTCCAGAGATTTGACGGGCTTGATAGGTCATCACAGACAGCTTGCGTAATTATTGTGATGTGCTCATCTCATCTGTGCTCTTTGCTATCCTCTTTCCATCACCCTGCTGGCTCGGATTTCAGATTCCCAGACTAGTGCTTGTCTTTGCCTTTAATGTTGTCAAAATGCGTGTCTGCAACACTGTGAGAGCCAGCTCTTTCCGGAGTGTCGCGGTCCCCACCCACCAGCACATAATGCCACCAGTAATAACCCGTAGAACGTCTCCTGTCCATAGGGCCTCTTACACTACAGAGGCCAAGCTTGCTTTCCCGTTGTAGTAACGTTTAAACTGTATATTTTAAGAAGTTCACACTGAAATCAACCTTCCCACAAACGCACCTTTTCTGTCTATCTGTGCATATTTCACTGTCTGCGTAATCCCCACCGCATCTAAACAGAAGTGACACCTCTGACTGCATTTCACTTCATTCTCACTATTTCTCTCCTTCTTCTCCCTCCACCCAAACAGTGATGACAGCAAGTCACTTACAGATGAAAGTTTGCGTATATCCTCTTTCCCCGGGGCTTATGGTGGAACATATGATACGGCAAATAGCAGGAAGGGAGGGGTAAGGCAGGAAAAATGAAAAAAAAAAGCGGATTGGGATGGATGATTGATTTTATGGAACATTGGAGCCGTCGTATAAATGTTCATTTATGGTGTCGGTTTTGAGTTTGGGATTATACTGCTGTCTATTAGGACAATTTTGCACCCTTGAATACTCACTGTTCCTCTTAAAACAATCATTGCAGATTGCACAATACCAGTCACCAGTTTACATTGTTTGGGTACTATTTTAAGAGAAAATAAAGAAGGGCGAGGACATCAGGAACAGCTCTTGAAATGTGCTTTATTATGACTATATTATTTATTTTGTATTATGGTGTGTTTCTTAATGACTGAAAACTATAAATACGTCTGCAGCGGATAAAAATTGATTTTCATATCCTCAGATGGATGTGTCATATTTTACACATAGGCGTGTGCTGTTTGACGGAGAAACATCTTGAGGTACTTTTCACCACAACATGTGGTAATGGGATTTTTGCAGATAAATCTTTGTCACATGCTGTGCTGAAAGTTCTCACCACCTGAAGAAAACTGGTCCAGTTTGAAAAGCTCAGCTGAAAAACTGCTTTTGGCATCGTCTCTTTGAAAATGTTCCACATGATTTATCACTGTTGAACGTAAATTTATATTACATCTTTTTGACAGTTTCACAATTGGCTTCTATTTTCTCACTGCGCTGAAATTTGGAACTTGTTTTCAAGACTCAAACTCATCGTCAATTTTCTTTGTCATTCAGTCAGTAAATTTGCATTCTATGCAAATATACTACCGTATATATTATTCATTATTCATTTCCCAGTAGAATTTGTATTGACAAAACACAGTTTGGCTTCTCTGGAAGTTAACAAAGTCAAGCCATAGGACAACAAAATAACTTTCTTCCATTCATTCTGTCTCTCTCTATCATGTTCCCACGTCCCCACTTTTCCTGCAGCACTTATTTTCATTTCTCCTGCCAGGCTCTCCTTCTCTTCTTGTCTGATGGGCTAAATCTGCCACTGTCCTGTTGGAGAAATAAACACAGAGCCAAAGCAAAAGCAGCAGGACAGAGAGCGACTGTGTCTTCGTCTCACTGGTTCTGATGAGACGAGCAGACAGAGGGCTGGCAACAGTATAGTGAGGTTCTCTCTGGGAGAACGGGACCGTGAGGACGAAAACATTAGGTTGTCAAAACAGACCAGAGAGGTCACTCGAGATGCTCGGGGACAAATACAACCTTGCTCCAGCGAAAAGCAAAAACAGGAGGAGATGAACCCGGCGAGCCAGTGGCAGAAGTTATTCATCTGAGAAAAGCTTTGAGTCAGAGTTTTGACTTGAAATTTTAACCGTCTGCCCTTTCTGAGAGGAGAAATATAAACTTTAAAGAGCAACTGCACACTTAAACTTGTTTGTTTTTTTAAGCTATAAATGATATGACTGTACTGCAATGATTGATGGTGTTCAAATCTGCACTCCATGGTTGAAAATGGCTCCAAACACTTTCTACTACTAACCAGTCCAGGTCTTGCAAGGCCAATTCTGCAGTAGTTTGGGACTGATCTACATCATCAAATAAAAGAATGTTAACGTCCTCTAATTAGACGCCCTTGATTTTTCCTCATTTAGTGGCTGGCTAATGAGCTTGCTATGGTTAGCTTGCTAATTCCACCATGTTTTCATGCTAACGTTACAATGGTTACGAGCCGAATAGCAAGCTGCTGGGTCCCTGGTCCCGGTCGATCACAGCTGGGAGGAGAGCAGACGCCTCTCCGGAGATGGAGGTGATAATGTTCATACTGGTTTAATTCAAGCTGCTGTAGCCGTAGCAGTCCGTCTCTGCCCTTGGCATAGGCTGTATAGGCAAATGTGAGGGGCAACGTCATCTATAGGAGGTGTATTAGGCTCACATTATGAGAGGTTAATGAGGGTGCAGTTGCCTGGAGTAGTTTGGCGAGTACCAATACAATCAGATGAACATAATATCGGACCTGATATTGGTATCAGTGCATCACTACTATGATTTCTTTGAAAAATATGTTTAATTCAGCTGACTAACCATTTTCTCGGAAGTATTGGTTCAAATGGAATAGATAGGCGGGGTTGCAGCTCTGCAACAACAATCAATCTTTGTTTCCAGTATTCAGGGAATAACGTGATGTTTCATCGAAAACCCATCAAATGCATCTGGTTCACTGACCACTTTCATGTGTTGAACAACTAGGGATGAATTCATTCTGGAACTTGAAGTCCTGCCGTGCAACAACTGAACCTGGTTTTGGTCATTAGCAGCATGATCAAGTCCCACCCTTGCACAGATTCATGGTCTTCATTTAGAACAAGGATCATTGCTTTGGGGCAAAAACTACTTGTAATACTTGCCCCAATACATCATATTTGACTGGGGTTTCAGGGTTTCAGAGCCTGTTAATCTGGGTAGCCACAGTAGCTTGGAACCCTATTGATATTTATCATGGTCGCGTGTCTGGAGGCCGAGCAGATTGCCACTAGTCGGTGGATGTGAGTCACAAAAATGAGCCAGCGGTTGATGATGTTCTGGATCAGAAATAATCCATGACAGGAGCAGGAACGTCTAGCAGGTGAAATAACAAGCTCCGGTGAATCACACAGCTCACATGAATTGAGTGTGGATATTGTAATAGTGCGAAATCCGGCCTGGACGGTGAGTGACTTTGAGGGGGGAGAATATTTTGCATTGATGAGAAAACGAGTACGTGCAAATGTTACAGTTGACCACACACACACACACACACACACACACACACACGGACATACAGTGACCCATTCATTGGGGTCTGCGGAGTCTGGAAACTCCCCTGTCACAGCCAAACACACACACACACACACACACACGCACACACACACACACACACACACACACACACACACACACGCACACACACACAGACACATGCAGTATACGCTGTAAAACTGTGAGAAACACATAACCAGTTGGCCTGCTGATTTCTGTCTGTCACATTTCATATACTTAAAGAAATTAGCAACTTCGATAAATCTGTTGGATTTTTCTTGTCTAACATGCAAAGCTTCATTTAATATTATGGGTCTGCTTTCGCGCCATCTAAATCACGGAGGCTGGGGATTGCCTTTGGCTAATTGTCATGTTGTATGTTTTTGTATTTTTGGCTGAATTTGATATATTCGTGGGTGTGGTAGGTTTTTGCACTTTGCAAAAAACATGTAAGGGAAAGTTCAGTGTTATTTAAAAAAAGGCCTAATTCATAAACCAGAGTAAGAAGGTGTAAATCATCCATCAGGAAACGAAAAAAGGTATGGTTTTTATTTTTAATCATAAATTACTCCTGAAATTCAGAGCTTAGAAGTGTTTTCTTGACTACGCCTCAGGAAATGTTCATTTGTATTAATGGACAACTCTCCCATATTGCTAAAAACTGAACTTTAATGTTAATGTTGGCCTGCTGCACTTTTAGTGTGGGAAGTTGGAATGAAAACAGTAGTGGTCATAAGGCCTCCAGCCTCTGTGCATATATAGCCTTTAATAAGAAATTGTTTTGGACTTACCATCTCTCCGGTCGGCTGTCCAAAGCACTAAGAATAAAATAAATCAAACACAACATAATGATGAAATAAACAAATGATAATAAATGTGGTGGGAATAACTTTAATAACTATTTGCCATATAAAATTGGCTCTTTTTCACTTTAACTCTAGCAGTTTTGTTTCCCGAAAACCACAGAAGTAAGAAGGTAATCAGTACGGATCATCATCATCTCCACACAATATCATCATCATCATCATCATCATCATCATAGGAAATAAAGCTCTCTGTTTTTCCCCCTATTTCCTGTCTTTAATTACATTCCTAAAGTAATTTTTGGTCCTTGATAGAGATAAGAGCCACTATTCTACTCACGAGGGGTTTCTGCGCCAATGCACACACCTTTATATGACTGTAAAACCTTACATTACATAGAGGCCAGTCCAAGTACAGTAAGAACTTATATTTCCTCAACATTTCCCGTAACTGTCTTGAGGGAAAAAAACTATGGTGCTCTTCCAATTGACCCAATGAAACTGGACCGGTAGCATGATTAGAGCTTTGACTTCGGACGTCTAATTTGGCGGCTCCTTGATGTGATGGCAGAATAAAGACAGTGAGAGGAGAGGAGAAGAGAGGAGGGCTTAAAAGTGAAGAGGAGGAAATTGGAACATTGTGTGACCACAGAAAGGCCATAGATGGTTTTAATATGCCCCACTAAAAAGAAGGGGAAAGCCAGAAAAACAAAAGGGGGTTTCGGCAGTGCCTCTTTCGCAAGCGCGCTGGCCAGCTGCTCAGGCAGGGCGCAGGGTGAGTGGGGTGTGTCACACACATGGAGGCTGCAGGAATGTGATTTCCCCACTCACTTTCTGCTCTCCTCCCCAAATCAAATGATCTGGATCCAACTCTCCGATCCTGACAGCTTCTTTTCTGGAATCAGAAGAGTGACTATTTGTTTCATCTTTGAAATTGTGTCTGTGAGACATTTCTCACCACAAAATCACACAAAACAGGTAGATCTAATAAACAGGAGCCCACCATCCCACATCATCAGCGTAGAGCAGTACATTGAGGCTTAAATGTGTTTTTTTTCTTAGTTGTAAGTAGGTGTTAGCAGTAATTTCTGATGTGCCCAATTCGTCACACAGCTACTCAGGTCGACTTACTATGAAGACATTTAAAAAAGAACAGGCATGACTATGACAAGTTAACTATCATGATGGATCACAAAGCCACATAAACTGCCTTACATCCGAGAATACACACAGAAACCGGGTAAATTAAGAAAATATTCCTGTCTTTCTTTAGCTATTTCAATCATATTACGCTCCCTCAGAAAAATAGAGTTAATTACTAAAACAGAAACTTGGAAAGAAATTACCCAGTGGCAGGAATCAGGGACATCTAAACCACATTTTAGGAGGGACAAGGATCTACTGCGAAGCAGACACACAAACCCACACAGACATATACTGTACACACACTGACCTAAGCCTACATACATGCACAGAAACACACACGGAGATCACAACATTTGCAGAAAACCCCCAAAGGAACACACATGGCGCTCGCATGACATGGACATAAGGAGTTATATACACACGTGTTCGCATACAGCCACTGGCATTGCACGTTCCAGGATGTGTGTGTCCGACATTTACCAGAAACCGTATTAACAATAAGAACTCTAACAAGATGATTATATGATTATTACTGTCCTGGCCTGGGAGGGAGTTCAAATCGATGAAAGTGCAGCAGTGGTTAGAAGGAAAATGACATGACATGAAAGGTTCAGGGAGGAGTCCTGGCCGGCCTTGAAAGGCTTTTACATTTTTCTTTAAATCTCAAAGATTTTCTGATCTTTAAAGACAGGGAAGACAGGCCTGACCTTAAAGGAGACTCACAGACCAGTATATCTCAGTATTTACCGGTAGTGTCCCCACAATAAAACCAGAATAAAACCAGGGGAAAACTTTAATACAGTGTGTTCCCGGTGACCTTAGTTCAACACAGCTCACAACTTTCAGCACACACAATAAACGCCTTTATGTCTCTTTTTCTTTTCTCTTGAGCCGTCTACTAAAACAGGTTGTTTGCATCACACGCGCGAAGTGAAGTTCTTGACATGGCTTTCCCTCGGGCAACAACCTTACACACTATTGCTCAATTCTTACACTTCTTTACCTCATTCAAACTTTTGCTTTTACAGTAATCCCAGATATCCAGATCATCAAAGGCAGTTTTGTCATTGTTTCAATTTCACTGAATCTTGCCGCAGGACACAAGGCTTGATAGATGATTTAAGATCACCATTGACCATTTGAACCAACATCCACACGCAGACCCGTTTTCCAGATGTTCATTGATAAACTAAGGACCCGATTTGGCCAATCCGCTCCCACCGGACCACAATACTCAGCCATCTGAATGGGAGCATGACAGAGTGGCCTTCTCCCCAAACCTCACCGCTGCTTTGAACCTCTAGAAGGTTTAGAGAGAGGCTTAGGAGCTCGGCTCATAATATGGTTACTGGTTAGCCACCAGCAACCACACTCTGTTCTCTGATGTTCCCTTCAGAGGCTCATTGCAGCTGGCTGATGGTCGAGGCTTGGCTGAGCACATCTCTTTGTACTGTGGCAGGTTGCAAAAAAGCAGGGAATGTCCCTTCATTGAATTCTTGCCCCCCTGGAGCTCATGTCTCTCAAAAGAATGAAGCAATTGCAACCTTAGACAAATGAACTGTGACTGATGCTGTTGGATTGGGTGACGGTTGCGTGATTAATCCAAACATCCATGTCCTTCACAGCAGAAATGGGTTCGGTTAAACTCTGCCACCAGAATGATGGTGGGAGGGCACCGCATATAATAATGACCAGAAATCTATAATTAAATGTTCATGTAAGTTTCTTTCAGCTGAGGAAGCTGGATTTCACACTGTAAATTGCCCATAGGTGTTAATGTATTTCTCTGTTTATGTGGTGTTAGACTGGGAGGCCTGTCCAGGGTGTTTTCCTGCCTTTTCCCCACATCGTTCTGGGAAGGCTCCAGCCCCTTCAATTTGATCTGTCCAAAAATGGACGGATGTTACGCTTTGTTCGAGGGGAATTTTCCCCTTGTGTTACTTGTACAAGTTTGACAGTGGGATTATTTGTTTTTATTCTCGTCACTCGCACCAAAGAGGAGGGGGGGCAGATACCAATGTTTCATCAACCATTGACAAAATAACTCCTGCTGCTGCTTTGTACATGTTGTAAAGTCCCAGATATGTCGAATACCAAACGCCAGGTTTACTACAGCAGAAGGATTTTGCTGTGATTTAGTTGCGATAAGCAGATAAAAAGGATGCCAAAAGAACAACATAACAATGCCAATTTTTTAACGTCTGAATTCTTGCTTTGTCTGTAATGACAAGCAAAAAACGTGAAAAAAATGCTTGTTTTCCGAACTGAGTTTGGATCAGTGCTGAGCTATGATAACATTGTATATGTTCTCTCAATACTCAAAATGTCATCTGGGCATTAATAGGGCAGTGACATTATTGTTTTTACAAAAGACAGAGGCTATGGTTTATGTACGTTATCACGTCATTCACGCCACGTGGAGTCTATTCACATCTTTGCATGGGCTTTGTACATTATTGTGCCACCTGAACGCAACCATGAGAATGTTTTTGAATAATTTTGAATAATTATATTTGAAATAAAATAATTAATTGTGTACAGTGAAGATTTGAGTTGAGTTCATAGGTGGAGAGTTACTCTTGGTAACGCAGGAAAGTTGTCTTAGCAACCATTTCACCAATCGCTAAACTTAGCCTACTGACAAGCTGGATAGTCGTTGCCAACAACAACAAAAGAACATTGGTAATTAGGTTACAAATAAGCTGTATGCTAAACTAAGCATCATCACTCTCTCTGCCCCCATCAGTCTGTGAGCCCTCCTCCCTTGATCCTACACCACCGGCACCACAACCAGAGATGTCGGCCTTTCTTAATGGCCCATAGCCAAAATTGCCAAGCCCAGCTTCACCAGTCATTTTGACTGATAGCTCTAGACCAGAGCAAGAACCCAGGCAAAGTGCCACAGTGCTGGATGACCTCAGTGATAACATGGCACAACCATGTAAAACAGGCAGCCATACAGCATAATGACGTCAGCCTCAAAGTTCTGAAAAATGAACAGGAAAATCAAGCTACTATGCCCTGGATAATCTGAGCAATGAAAGAGTCAGGAAAGTGTTTAAAAATGTAGCTACTCACCTGGTTAAGAGGAAAAGTCTGGACTTGAGTGTTGTTGATGCGGTCCGTGGTGCCCAGCTGCTGGAGGAGATGCCAAGTGTGCTGACAAAACTCATATTCGGTAATCTATTCTGTATTTTCATTTAATGAAGTAATGTCACCTCCTACGAAAGGAAAACTTCACCTCCAAAATCATTTTTTGTAAGAGTTACCCTGTGTTACCTTGAATTCTTGAAGAAAACTGTTTTTCTTGCATGCCTCCAAGGTGAACCAAGGACTAAACAGAGAATAGACTTGATAAACAACAGCAAGCTTATATCATCTGTTTGAAAACTCTCACACATGCATCTGCGCTAAAACCTCACTATTTAAAACACTTCGGACTCGCACAGACAAGTAGCGTGCCTGCACAAGCATGATAAGTGTTTTAAGGTTAAACATGACTGGTACTATTTAAATGAGCTGGAAGATGTTTGATGAAATCAAACCGAGTGGAAGAAAACAAACGGAATCAAGCTCAGCCTGGTTCTGTGGGTCTGGCTACCAATCTGGTGAATAAGACAACAGGAACAGGGACCGGTTAACATCACAGCGTGAAAATTGAAGCCACAGAGAAACCTGTGATTCACACAATAAATATGTGGCGTCTCACTCCAGTCATACACCAAGGATATCCTGCACTGTTTGGTCCATTGACAGAAGAGATGGGACACTTTCACACCAGTGAGTCTATGTTAGTGAATCATGCCACTTGGTGAACTTTGTGCTTTCACACCCTGGAGGAACCACGCCCTAACACACATATTGTAGGCTGTGTTCAGCCGTATTGCTATGATCATTTTGGTTTCAGTTGAAAGACTGACCACTCCCTCTCACTTCATATCCTTCATTAAATATCTCACTGGTGACTCGCGTGTTTGTCACAGCAGCAGTGGTCTTGTTAAAGCTTGGCAAGATATAAATATACTTATTGGAGAGTTCACATGCGGATGTCTCCTCCTGGGCTACAGAGAGTTGTCCCACCTTAGTGAAAGCAGACTCACTCTGTTTCTCTTGGCTCCGTACTGGCTACAGTTGCTGAAGTGGTGTGACTTTCGACTAGTCCTGTTTGTAATTTTAATGTAGCTTACAGCTCAGAAGCTAAGAGGTGGGGTCACGTATGTTGAGTATGTATGGGTGAACACCTAAGCTTAATTGTGTGGGAAATCCTACTGTGAGGGACCTACCAATGGAATAGTATGTCCAATAACTGTATTTAGCGTTGATATTTCAGCTGGATTTTGTGAACTGTGGCCAGGATGCATGTTAAACAAGATAACTGTCACACTGAGACTGTGGCAAAGTGAGTTAAACCAGGCTTTTTGACAAATAATTATTGATCAAACTCACAGTAAACAAGCAACATGTAAGCAGTATACATGGCCAAAACATGGAACCGCCTGAGCATATTTTTTCATCAATATAAGTGGAAGACATTCAGTTGGAAAGGAAGTTCAAAGGAGACCAGAAATATGCATATAAGCCTTATGGTTCACAAGCTATTCCTGATTCAATTTGGGTATGTTATTTTAGGTGTGTTGTGTTATTTCTTCTAGGGCTAATACTATGGCTTAGTCAAAACTTCAAATTGAAATGTTTTTTTCATTTAAGTCCCAAGTCAGGCCTTCATGAAGTAGAATACCATGTACATATCAAGACAAGTCTACTTTTTTATGGCAACAGTCCAATTAAATTCTCAAGACTTAAATCTAGGTTCTGCAGCTGACAGTGTTTACAGTCCCTGTATACAGAAATTCATTATGCATAAGGCCTACACCCATAGGCACAATCGTACCAAAAAAACTTGTCCCTACTAGATATTTGTTTCAAAATAAAACCAATCACCTTGGTACCCCTTTACGCCTGATACCGACACACACTGAGCCCCCCCTCTAACATCTGTATGAGAGGCACCAGGTTTTCAAGCAACTCCAATGTAAACCCATCTGTGTCTTTATTAGACGGGCAGAGCAACTGACGTAGAATAAAGAGCGAGAAATTCTGTGCAGAGCCCAGGAGGCCGCTGTTTTTGTCCTAGCTAACCTACACTAAGTTTGTGTAACAAAGAGACACTGACACATCCTAAACTGACTAGATTGGTACCTAGAGCGGCATAGTTTAAAGTGCAGGGCCCCTGACCAAGCCTCTGTATTTGATGAGCACTAATCCCTCTGATGAAAGGCTGTTCTCTAATAATGCTGCATCCTTTCTTGCCTCAAGATTCAGACAATGAGGTGCCGTGAGTCAAGCTTCCCCTGGCCGGAGGTGAGCTGTAGAGAGAAGTGTGACAGCATCCCGTATCATCATAAAACAGCAGCCTTGTTTGATGGACTTAGTAAACTTGCATGCCTAGTAACAAATTGAGAACAAAACACTCGTCCATGTTTATAACAGATACCAGGGGAAATGTTCTCCAAGCCTGCGCCCTAAAAAGATACAACAAGGCAGCAAATATGACAAACATGCAGTAAACTGTGGAATAGTGTGAAACGAGGTGGGTCAGATTGAGGGCATTAAAGGCAGGATTGTGTTGGAAAAGTGGGCTGGGTGGGTGGTTGTTGGCTGGGGCTTGACCTGGTATGTGAGAGGATCAGCTGGAGGTGTGTCCACATGAGAAGTATTGCAGCTCTGCCTAAGCAGGTTATTGCATGAGACTGCATGTGATCACACACTGTTCAAGCACAATTTGAACACTGAATTATTTAGCACAGATTTGACGATGGTGATGATGATGGACCCAATCTGCTTCCTGTTAACATGTCTGAAATGATTAGATCCAAATATTAATGTAGTTATTATATTAAGACAAACCATTGTATTAATGGCTAAAAAGCACCAAGTCTCAGAACCTTCGTCATTGTTTGGAGAATATGTAGTTCTGCTACATGATCACATAGACATCCAGAAATGGAGCTCAAACTAGCTCATGTCATTGTGCAACCTACTGCATGCAGATATCTAAAAACAGTATGTGGGTTTGTATCAATCAAGATGGAAATGAAGCTGAATCCGCTCCAAAGAAAAAAACAAACCCTTATTTGCAACAAGTCTTTGTTAAGCACAGATTGCAAGTGAAAAGAAGGCATCATCATCATGTCATTTTCGATCAATTTTAGCAATTCGCTGCCTCTCCAGACACTGCAAATATGAATTGAGTCCAATATTGAATTCAGCCCTCTATTTAACCTTTGCTAAACATTGAAATGCTTCATAAATCACATACAAATGTCGGTTCCTGCTGGAGGCTCAGGCTTCTTAGTCAAGAGTTTGGGGGATTCTTCAGGGGAGGCAAGACCTAATTAAGCTTTCCCACCCAGATTTCCAAACTAGATAACATCTTTCACAGTCATTAGCTACGCCAAACACTGTTCTACATCTGTTGCTTCTGTCCGCCACGACTCCAATCTTGCAAAGCCAGAACTCAGTTTAATCAAACTCACATACTGAGTAAAACATCTTTCGCAGCCATTGGAACTGACTGTGAGTTTGAAGAATCCTGCCTTAGGGAAGCAACACTTCAGTTTTCTCCTGTTGGGGTAAAACTGACGCTCTGTGGTTCAGTTTTATTGGTTTGTAGTACACGCAGCTGCCATTATGTGATCTAGGCCACACAGCGCTGCCAGCTTTTACAGTAGCAAACCCTTGTTTAATCACCTATTAGCCTACACAAGCTAACTCTACCACTATTTTTGCAAGTTATGAGCTATCGTGCCAGCCAGTGCCAACACTGTGCTTTATGGAACCAAGCTGAACTGCCTATTATAAAGGCTGAGGCTTTTGAGGCATTGTGTTTAGGGCTGCATCAGCAACACCATGCTACTGTTTTTCTTTGAGTAACTGTGTGTTTGTCTATGTAAGCATGTATTGTTGCACTATTCTCTGACACGTGTCTTTCTTGAGAGGAAAAAAACGTAAAACATTTGTTTGGAGAAAAAGAAAAAGGTCGTTGAGTTATTTCAGTCCGGACCAAAGAAGGAGTGACGTGACATCCAAATAGACACACAGCTAGTGTGGCTAAAAACATGGACGTCAACAACATAAAATAAAAAGGTATCGTGACCAAAGATATTTTTTTCTCATTTAAACTCTAAGCTGTTGTCCCCAGGAAAAACAGTGTTTCCAATATATTGTCATTTTAGAGTTTTCCATGACGCTTGAATGAACACACTGCTTTGCTACCAGAAAAGAATTAATAGCTGCTTACTGTGGTTATTCCCTTGTAATTATTTACACATGATGCATTGCAGCTAATAAAGGTCCTTCTAACTACAAGAACCTCTGCCAACCATTACAGCAGCGGACCTCACCTCACTGTTTATTCACTCCTGACACGTAAGTGCTCTCCACCACTCTACCACCCATTGCTTAGCATTACCAGCAGAGGCACTGGTCTGGCCCACACACCACTTCATGACCAGTCTGTTCTCCTGGCTGGCCCACACTGCCTTCCCAGCACCGCGCCACTGTGTGATTCCACTGGGGAACATTCATTTATGTTTCCTATCGCCTTTGAATGTGGAAATAAATAGTTTCCGACCAGACGGGGATCACTAAGCTTCTTTTTAGAGGCATCACCAGAGCGTTGCTGATTTTGGCCTCTGCGGCTACATTTACACTGGAACAAAAAATCAGATTCTTAACGGTTTCTATCACAGACATGTTATGTGACAAGATGACCCAATATAATGAATCCTGCTGGAAGCTTCCTTACTCGTTTCTCACCCAGGCCTGTTTTGACATCACTTCTGTGAACAAAAAGCCAAAAACATTGTTTTTCCAGTATAAATACACCAATAACCTCTAAGCTCATACAGTGAATTTGATGACAATTGCCAACATTAATTTCTATAGCTCTTATTACACTTGCACATGATGCTATGTATTTTCCCAACGTCATTCGTGTTCTGTGTGCGGTTCAGGGAGATGACAGGATAGATGGTTAAATAACATTACACAGATTGACCACAATAGGAATGTATTGAATAACCTCAAATTGTCCCTGGACTCCATAAAATGACGTGTCTGACCTACTGTACGTTGAGAAAGTATGTTGCAACTAGAAAGGCAAATTAAGGGAAATACCCCAAAATAGCTGTCTGTTATTCACGGCCTTCAACCCAGAGAGAGAAAAGAACAACTGTTTGATTGGTGTGGATATACATTTGGCTGGATATTAGGGCCATGGGGTGAAAAGGAGATTCATTTGGCAAGTTCATGAGAAAAATCTGTGAGATTATAGTAGGCTAATGCATTTACGAGAAGAAAAGTTGGGAAAATAGTGTTGTGCAAAACCGTAGTGATGAAAAAATGCATTTTGGGATCATCCTCATCAAACCACAGATGCCACCATTAAACACGGTGGTTAGCAGAGTGCTAACCCGAGCAGCAGAGTGCAACATATTTTATATTTTAGGAGACTCTATTCATAGATCCATTGACGTCAGTTGATTGGGAGCCGGGTTGCAGCAGCGGCACACCAACCAGGGTATTCCAGACGTCCAGCAAGTGACAGTTGGGCACAGTCCCTAGAAAAAGCATGTGTAACTATGGCAACGCAATGTGCACAGAGTCTTCTCAATGGTTGGTTTTAGACACAAGCCTTCTCGGAGTGAGAGATATAAGTTGTTTGTCTCTACTTCCTGTTTCTTCTACAATATTAGTATGAATTCATGATCATAGAAGAACACAGAAAGAACATGAAATAAAATGTTTCTTGTAGGACCTCTGCCTTACTCAGAGGCATTCCTGACCATAATCACATTACTTGTGGAGAAATTAAATTTAGATGGCTGGCGTTACCACAGTGTTACACTTCACTATTTTTCCAAGGATTTTTCTCATAGATTTCTGACTTTATGGTCCCATAAATTTGCGGGGGGTTTCCCGTAAATGTATTTTTATTTTATTTATACATTTTTATTTCAAATGTATTCTCAGAGGGCATCCAAGTTTATATCTCATAATGTTTTGGCCATGATAATGCATCATATATAGAAGAATTGTGGAAATATTGTTAAAACATTGTAATCCTTCAAATTTTATTTTTTAGATGTTTTCAAAAGTTTAGTCCGCAACTTTGCCACAACCAATTTGAATGGCTTGGAAAGACATTTTGGATTGATGGAGAAAGAAACCCAGAGGCAATATTAATTCGCATTTGTAATGGAATCCAAATTAAAAAGATGTATTCTGAATATATGGACACATTTTAACTTCAAGGTCACAGATAACTAGCAGGACATTTACAAACAATTCGGGACGATCCAAACATGCACACCCTTTGAACACATCTGATGTCATTAAAAACATAAAGTCTGGATAAGCTCAAGTGATAAAAACATAATTTCGTTTTTTAGTTCCTACATTTTAGACATTTGATTATATCAGGTTAATCTAGTTTCAGTCAGGAAAGTTGAAGACAATTTAGTTAGTACAATTCATTATTTGTGTGCTTTTTGTTTTTGTTGTCATGTGTGCTATATATCATATTGATTTATTATATATATTTTCATCAAGTTTTCACCACTGTAGTATTCGTTGTGCCTTAGGTTTTCTTGTCCCTCGCCTTGACTTGATAATGCATTAAATGATGAGGCCTTTCTCTCATAGAAAAGCTGTTATTAATATATTTAATGTTTGCTCTGTTCTATTCAAGTGACAGTGAGCAAGCACACAAAAGGACCATGAAACGAAAGCAGCTAAATGGAATTCAGCCATCATTAATTGTATTTTTCCGCCTATTCTTTTAAACACCTGCCATCCATGGAAAAGTCCCATATACAATGTAATACAGGAAGGTTGAATCATTCGCACGAAGGTTGAAATGTGAGACACTGTACTCACCACCTTCATTCAGTTCAGACAATGGAATATTTCTAGTAATAAGCCTGTGACAAATAACCCAAAACACGTGTCCTAAAATAAATAAATAATTAAAAGAGCCTGGACATCTGGAAATGAACAAAGCTGAAAATGTTGCATTGACTAAATAATACACCAAAGCTATTAAAGCTGCCCCATCACACCCTGTCCCAGTTCAAAGTACTGCGTAACAAACATGCGCATCTTAAAGTAACGATGAAAGGTTTTAATGGCTAAAAGCCTAAAGCAGATTCTCTTAGTGTGACAGAGTTGAAGCAGGTTGTAGCACCACCTACAACCTGCTTCAAGGTATCAGATGAAAAGGAACGTGACGAATCTAACGTCATCCAATGGGAGCTGAAAGATGTGTGACTCTGCCACTAATGAAAACAATAAAATCCACATTTTTGTCCGTATACAAATGTGGATTCAATCCAGAAGACTTTTGCATTTAGCTTAATTTTTGTTAGGTGAGGAGAGAGGTGCACATGCCTAGACCACCACGAGCAGCTGGCTTTTTTGATACGTTGCCAAAGTCGGATATTTTCAAATGCTTTTCATGGATTTTAAATATAATTTCATTAATTGTATTTATTACGATGATGCCGGCAGAGCGGTCCTTGTATTGGTCTCACTTTTTGACCATTGAATACTCAAGGTCAGATGAATAATGACTGGACCATGTTTTTGTTTGTGTCTCCCGTCTTATCAGTGAAATGCTGTTCCTTCCAAGAGATCAACTTTAAAACAGGTGGTGTTCACATCTGCTGTTAATTATCAATAATTATCAACAGCGTTCAAAGTAATTCAAGTAAATAACAGCAATTAGACAAAACAACTGACCAAAGTAGGACCGAGAGACGAGGTCGGCTGTGTCCCCACTCTTTCACACATGCATACACCACGGTTTGTAGTCTTCCTGGCAGGCAGCTGTTCTGGTGATGATTTCCATCCCACCTCTTTTTTCTGGCCTAAGAGGTCATTTCTCATTTGTGTGTGTGTGTGTGTGTGTGTGTGTGTGTGTGTGTGTGTGTAAATGTCCCTGCCCTGCATAGATGCTTTCAGGTCCTCCTGTTCTTTTAACAGAACAGTATGGTATTCCCTTTTTCTCTTCATGTGGTCGTGATGACGCTTCCAAGAAAGCGGCGCGGGGGTAGAGTTTGGCCAGAGCGTGACCATCCGCAGACCACTGCTGTGGTCGTGGGAGAGGGAGACCTTGCTGAAAAGAAAACCTCCCGCGGTTGGATGGGGCGCAGCCTAAAAAAAATTCTCCTCCTGACAACCTCTATTTAACAAACATGGCACAGTGAAGGCCAAAAGGGACACATTCATTGATATAACCCTTACACATCTCAGAGTTGAAATCTACACGTCAGATTCATTTTTCTTGTAGATTTTTTCCCTCAAATTCCTTTGCCATCTCTCTTTTTGTTCCTCTCTCATTTTGTGGCAATGTTACATCAGTGCACCTATCAATTAGTCTCTCCTGAAGGATTCAACGGTTTCCTCTGTCTGTGCCATTTCCAGTCAGACCCCAGCTTAGACAAATATGGTTTTCAACGCCCTTTTACTGGTAATGAACCCATCAGTAGATTTAGCTCACACGCAATTTAACATGAATATCCCTCAATGAAAAAAATAATGAATGAAAGCGTGTGTCTATCTGTCTGTGCATTTCAGTACAATCCACCAGTGTACTGCATTCATATCGCAATGGGATGCCATACAATTAGCCTGAGCATAAGTGTTTCTCATCAGAAAAGCAAACAAGTATAATTGGTTGTAAATGAGGAAGGATGACTGGGAGTCCTGTGCTGGCCCCCCAAGTCTCCTAAATTTATATTGGTAAGATAAGCAAACGAAATCAAGATGGGAAACCGTAATTTAAGGTTTTTGTATTTTTACAACCTGAGTCTTGTTTTGCTCACAGTTGCAATGTTTATCCCACCACCTTGATAGCTGAAATTTTATGGAAAGTGATTGCTAGAAGTCAGTCCAACAAGGCAAGCAGCACAGTCTGATTACCCCCTATTACTGTTTGTTTTGGAGAGAAAAAATATATTTCATCCCACAATGTCCATTATACATGTTCATTTGCAATCTCCTGGTTGACTACTAGAGTTTCCTGACTGGACTCCTTTATTGATTGTCCTGGCACAGAAAGCACTGGAGAATCACAGTGAGCTTGACTCCTGCTGTGTTGCCTCCATCGATGAGGTGGTGGAGCAGGGCCTGGCCAGACAATGCACTGAGCTCTGGTTGGGTTGATTTAATTAGGATTAACATTTAACTTCATCGCCCATCATCCACATAAAGAACGTCCTTGCTACATGTACATTTACCAACATGGCGACTTTATATTGTGTATCCTTCTTCTTCTCTTTCTGCATTTTTGGCGCCAGCATCTGGCAGGCTCAATGTAGGTGAGAGCCACCTTCTTCATAATATGCAACCGATTAACAGGACAAATGACAACCTGACATGCTGCCGGGTTCCTGGATATGAGCAATTAAGTTGAAAGTAAAATGTCATAAGCTGATAAATTGACTTAAGCTGTAGACATGTCATTGGGTGGTTTCATAAATAATGTTTAAATATGAAATTGTAAGTACCATCATAACTTTTGTCAGCTGATTCCTGGTTAACAACATTGGATTACGTTATCCACAGTTTTTTTTTATTAGGTGTGTAACTCACTTAATGTTAGGTATTATGCTTCTGTTGGAATCCCTGTTGCAATATCCGACACCTCATTGTTCTATTAAATGTCTCGTTTTGTGAGCTCAGAAAAGACTCAGACGCCTACCCATTTATACTATTGCTGCAGTAAAAACTGTTGTATGCTGTTTTATTTAGCAAAATAAACACTTTAAAAAAACATATTGTGTTTTGGTTGCTTCTCTTTTCATTTCTGAGCGATCCCATAAACAGTATACTATGTAAATTCTGCCTGCTAATAAAACTATACAAATGTAAACCTTTGTATATGTAAGAATGTGTATCTCATCTCTTTGTGGTCCAAGGACAGAAGTTGTTGTATGCTGCACCATCTGGACAGGACCATCTCGGTTCCTGACATAATAATAATCACGTTGATAATATGAAAGACTGCTTTATGCTTTAGTGCTTTTCCTATTTATTTAGGGATTTAAAGGGATGATGAGGAATGCAGAAGCACATGCTTTCTTCATTCAGTGACACAGAATTGAATGTCTCAAGTTTCTCAATCGATAAGAGGTCAACATTAATGAGGGTAACAAATGTGGGCCAAAAGTTCAAACAGTGGTGAATAATTACACACAAACTGTTGTTTGTGTGTAATTATGGTGTGTGTGTCCCTCCTCCACACACACCATCACCTCAACACGTTTACTTCCCCTCTGTGACCGTCTGTATCACCCCTTACCCACTGACTGCATGCACAGCACACGCGCCCACCCACACACACACTACCCAACACACACTTGCATGCAGACATGCAGGCAGACCATTCCCTTGAGCAGAGCTACAGTAAGTGCCCAGTGCTGGGAAAGCCTAGTGGCCTGCATGCCAGTGGCATCCTGGTGAGAGAGCAGGAAAACATGCTGCTGTTTCAGAGGCCGCTGGCCTGTTTGTCATCTTTTCCAAGGTAACCGGAGACTGCAGGAGATTAAGCCAGTGGAAAATACTCACAGAGATAATGATGGAAAAAGACAACAAAGCGAAAATGTAGGACTCAAGTGGAAACCCCATTGCCAGGTCTTGATTAAGTCATTTTTGAAGAAGCATACTTCACAATAAATTTAAAAAAAAATGTAGCTTTGAGATAGCCAGAAAGGGAAAGCACAGCAGAAATGCCTGCGGTTTCTATAAATGACTTAATTAAACCACATTAATGATGTTTTCAACCTAGTCTTGTTCAATAAATCATAGCATGAAAGATCTCCCTGCCTGCCCGGAACAATTGCAGCTCTACTACTGAAACCTATCGAGGATGCAAAGAAACCCAACAAACAAACAACATTCTGTGATTTCTAGAAGCCCGTTAAATGTGGGGTTTGGCTCAAGGCTTTGGCCTTACTTGAGCCCCAGAGCTTTGGAACAGCTGCTGGAGGAGTTCAGGTTCACTGGCTGTGTATCTGTTACATTTATTTGTGGCTTTTTATTTGATTTTGTTCAATTTTAGCGATGCTAGCTGCATGGCTGTATATAGCAATTTTGGTTGGTTTCCCATTATGTTCGTGGCTGAAATATCTCAACTATTGGATGAATTGCCATGAAATCTGGTACACATATTTATTTGCCCCTCAGGATCAATTGTAATAACTTTAGACTATTCAGGTTGTCCAATACATTGGTGTCTTGTTAACGAGTCTGGCCAAAGTGATGATGACACATGCATTAAATATACTTTATACACATCACGTCATAAAAACTACAATATAGTGTATTATAAGCCATTCATATGTTTGTATGCTGCTTATAAATTCTAATTATCAGGACATATTACTTGATCAACAGCTTATAACCATGCGAAGAGAGGTGCTTAACGTTCTGGTCACGTACTACGTTACTTAAAAATGGTACATTTACTCAGTTTTTCCTCACACACGGCGCTCCAAAGGTCCTCTTTTTCTGCCTTGGGGAATATCTGGTCTGGTTTTGGGGAGTTCCAATATTCCTTAATGAAACAGAAATATTCCAAAAATATGTGTCAGATATGAGGCCTGCAGCCAAAATCTACTTCCTCTTTCTTTATGGTGCTTTATTTTTACTCTGGTTATTTTATGGAGGTGTAACTGAGGTCACCAGGGGTGAGGCCTTGTAGGATACACTGTGAACACAGTAGTTGCCCAGTGAGACCATCTTTACTTTGGGCGCACGCCACTGTAGATTGTGGCCAGTGAGTAAGAACTTCTTTTCCACGCGCTCCTTTGGGACAGTAAACATTCAGCACAAACACACATTCAGCGCTCCTCTAATGAAAAGCATTAGACAAACAGGGAAGCCGGCTGCTGCCTCTTTCTTTTGACTTTCCCTGGCTGTCACTTGTCCCCTGCCGGTAGTAAATCAATTAAAGTTTTGTTGCTATTTGAGATGCCTCTGGCTGTTTCCCAGTAGAGGATTGTCTATAAAACATTTCATTCATTCTTAAAGACTGAACACACTGTAGTCCTCTCTCTGCTGAGAGCTGTGCACCTGACTGTATAGAGCTCATAAATATCCCTGCTTTTAGCTTGAATCTAAATTCCTATTGGTGCATAGTTCACGGTCTACTTCACAGCAAAGTTTATAACGGCCAAGAGTTTCAATATCACATTTTCCATTGAAAACAATACAAGTGTTGTTTCAGCAACATCATCTTCTATCTACTTCAGTTACGCAATCTCTTTCTCTCTGTGTTTCTGCCTTTTGCCTGATAAGCCGTGATTCTGAAACACACTGTTGGCACTCACGTTGTTTAATATGCTGCACTGCCAGGAAGCCCTTATTAGCTTATCACCCAGTGGTAGGAATGTGAAATATATCTCATTTCAACTATTACAGTCAGGCAGTGCACGCCAGGGAATGTCAAGGTCAACTAGAAACAGGAGGACCAGACTGAAGTAAATTCAGTTGAATAAACGGAACAAATGCAGCATTTACTTAGAAGCCACTGCTACAGAGTAGGCTTGTCTTTAACATGAAAATAACAGTAAACAGTAGTAAACTTTATTTTTGTCTCTGTTGTGTGGGAGTTTTTCTTGGAGCAGTAATATGAGTGTGCTGCTGAATGATATGAATAGTCTTCTGGTCACAAAAATGGATGTATTGTTCCAAAGTTGTAATTCGCCAATCAAGTTTATTATTTAGAATGAAACATTAATTGTGGTTAATCAATCATTACATTTAGGGTAATGGATCGGTTGTAGGGGCTCACATGATAACTCTCATACTCTCATGTCTCTACTTGATTCAGATGTAGTAAATGTTTATGTCCTGCTCAGCCTTTCAGTTTCTTTGTGTTTGTGTTAAATTCACAAGGTGACGATGAATGCATGAATATGGCTTGCGATAATAGTCTTAGTCTAAGGGTTAGACTGTAAAACTTAAACTTCAGGGGGGAGCCGCCAACCCTGTGATTAAAAGAAAACCCGCTACGCCACCTAATCCACTGCTGCCCACACACACCTTTAACCTAATGCTATCGGGATGCAAACATGCTAACAAATCGTTAACATGGCAATGCTAAGCAGGCACAGTATAATGTTTACCATGTTCATCATTTCAGCTCATCACGGCGCTAACATTAGCTAATTAGCACTAAGCTGAGGCTCATTCCTGTCATCATGTCGTTAGTTTTGCAGGTGATTCATAATAAAGCAAAGAATTGAGCAAATCTAAATTTTGAGGTAATGACAGCGCTTATAGATACATCTCGGTTGTGACCTATGTGGTACTTTAAAAGACAGGCCCAAAATGCTATAATACCACATCATGTACCTGATGAAGTGTTTGGTTCATGTAAGAAGCTACATAGTCCTCAGAGTGCTGTAAAAGTGACACCTCTCCATCAGAAAGGCATGCAAATGTCTTCTGCTCTGACAATATGCCTTGTTGCACGCATCACTCTCAACACCACAGTTCATAGGCCGGGAAGAGTTTCCCCTAAATCCTTTTAAGAAACCTCACCAGAGAAAACAAGGTGACCACATCAGCTGCCGTGGAAGTCCAGGGATCCCTGTGCTGTTATTTCTACTCTCAGGGTCACATGTGACTCACTGCTTTGACTGGCTCCACTTCCAACACCAGGCACAAGGTCTGCTCAAACCCTCATCCCTTTTTCATGCCTGTCTCTCCGTTTCTCTCTGCTACCACTTCCACTTCACACTCTCTCAATATGTATCTCATGGGCCTTCATCAGAAACACCACTACATCATTCTCACTCGCCCTTCCTCTCGTCTTCGTTCTACCCGCCTCTCGCCTCCATGCGTACACATTCTCTCTGGGTATCTTCGCCACATATTGATAATTTAAGTATCCTGTTGAGGCTTTTTCATCAGTTAGCAAAATAAAGACTTGTCCACTGTGATTTCCATCTGAGGGGCCCAGGCAGTGAGAGATATAACATATCCTGAAATAAGAACTCTGAGGTGGACCGCAGGAAGCTGGAGAGGAGAATACGAGAAGGTCAAGAACCTTAACAAGGCAACATGCTTCTTCTCTGTCTGTACAACAACACAGATTAAAGTGATGTGGCCTGGGTTTCCTGAAAACCCTTTGCACTAAGGTCACCTTATAGCCCAGTGACTTACAATAGAACTAAACTGACCTCTAAAGAAAAGGCATTGCATTTAGTGGATGGATGTGGTGTGTTGTTCGAGCTGTTTCATAGCTGCTATCAAACCAATTTACACCTTTAGATAGGCAACCACAACTGAAGAATCATTTTATAATGCAATATTTTTTTAATCGTGTGTGTAGGATTACAGATGAAGTAGTTGAGTCAGTGTCTCAAGTACAACTGAATTGGATTTTTAAGGAAATTAGGGTCGCATCAGTACATTACAGACTTTATAAAACTAATAATTCCAACAATTAAAGGCTTATGTGATTCTTTATATTTATCCTTGTTGAAAGGAGTTGCTGTTCGTCTTCGTTAGCCGCTCTGTTACCTCCGGATCTGTGCTGTTTGGGCCGCAACAGAAATAATCAGTAGGATATCGCAAATGTGATACATAATGTACGTTCATATCCTCCCTGTGCTTGGATAGTATTGTAAGGCAATATATGATTGTTAGTCTGTGTTATTTATTATCCCCTTGGGGACAATAAAATAACCTAACCTAACCTAACCTATTATGATTATTATTGTTTTTAATTTAGGCACATTGCACAAACAATGAAGACTATTGTGAATAATAATAGTAAATCAATCAATTTATTTGGCCTCTTGACATGGAAAATGGGCAGTATGAGAAGAAAAGGAGCCTCATTTCCCTGAATGAATGATGAATGAATAATGAATGAATAATTTCCGGCCTTGTATGAATGCAGGACCTGTGCAGGAAGTCCAAGAGGGTGAAGCAGTCTGGAAATGCGGGAGGTGTGATGTGGCCGTTTGTTTGTGTTCAGGAAGCGCACAACTACATTTTTTAAACAAAAAACAAATAGGGGCTTCACTGAAAGCAAAATTGTTTAATTTTACCCCTCCGAACATCAGGTCTCTCCAAAAAACAAAATTCTTGTTCACTATTATGCTGTCTGTGATTTCAAAATCTGTAATTTACAATTGTCATTTTAGTTTTTATTTTGCACTGATGGTGATTTAACCTAATGACATAACCTCGGCATACATATGATGATAGCTTAGTTTGTCCTGAAAACAATAATTATGAACATTTATTTAAAACATGATTGTGCATTTCAGGTTTGGTGTTATACATACATTATTGAAAAAAAAAATGATACCAGGTGGACCAACATTTTTAAAGAAATAAAAGGGCTTACACCTGAGTAAACTGTGAATTGAAGTGTACATTAGTTAAATATGCAAAGGCATTTTGACCAAGACAGAAATGCGAGATGGAAGAAATCTTGAGAATGTTCAGAGCGAGCAGTAACAGTAACCATGAACTGGCCTTCAAGAGTTACTACCACAGGCATGTCAGATATGGAGGTTCAATGAGGACCCTAATAAAAATCATGCTCACATCAGCTCTTGGAGAGTTCACGATGAGTTAAAAACGAATGTACTTTTACGTTGCTATAATACAATCGCTCTCTTTCTCTCTTTGAAGTTTACCTTACAATTTGCTTTATTTGCATGTATGGGAACAAGCCTTTGTTACTCGCTGTGTCTTTCATCTTTCACTGGGTCAGGTCACCATCAACACAACAAGAGTTATCAGTTCCCTTTTCCATTCATACGTTTATGAGATCTGTTATGGAAATAAGTGGGTCTCCCAACACAATGGTGGTTACCATGCGGACAGATAATACTGTACATACACAGAAGGTATCATGGATCTGAGCCATAACAGGCAACGAGATCAACATGTAAAAGCAACACAAAGAACTAATCTCGACATCTCTGCAGCTGAATGTGAAATTTTAATCAGGACTCCATCACTCGCCGTTGGAGTTACATTGTGAACGGTTTAATGCTTGGTAGACAGAAAGCTGTGGCACATGGCTCATAAGTACCAATACAGTACACACACAATGGCAGAGGAGGTCAACAATTAACCTTAAATACATTTTGACTGGGTATTCAAAATAAATCAAAGTGTAGTATTTTGTTGACAGGCACCAAAACCAGCAACCCATTTCTGGACATGGTGAGTCAGCAAGTCGCTTTTTTTATTTAAATGTGTGTCTGTTTGCACGTCGCATCTGGTTTACCTCATAGCACTCACCCTGCAGACCTTACCGCCAGCTAACTCGTCATCAGTGTGCATCGTGTCACTGTTTATGTCTGTCTGTCTGTGTGTGTGTGTGTGTGTGTGTGTGTGTGTGTGTGTGTGTGTGTGAGTGAGAGAGAGCTTCCACTCCACTATTGTTGCGGTGTATCCTAACCTCCACCCAGAAAGATGTGTGTATTTTTCTTTGTTGCATTTACACGTGTGTGTGTGTGTGTGTGAGTGTGTGTGAGTATATGTGTGTGTGTGTGTGTGTGTGTGTGTGTGTGTGTGTGTGTGTCACAGTCATCCTGTGGTGAGTTGTGACCTTACCACTAAGACTTCCCTAGCATGCTTGGGAGACCTGTAGGTGGTTGAGGGTGTATTTTCTCCAATGACGTTGAGAGTGTGTGTGCTTCTACGTCAGCGGGCCGTGACATTTGGTCATCATTTGGCCTCTGCATGACGGCGAGCGGCTACAAAAAGACGAATGGAAAAGCACATTAGATTTGGAAGCTTTGCCATTAAAGGTCTTGTCTCAGGATCATGTGTTGAGATCACAGTGTGGGAGTGCCCTTTTGTTCCTATGTCAGTTGTCCAGTACCCATTATGTATTTAGACCTCAATGTGGGAGTTTTCTCTTTGGTTGAAACCTTGTATTGAACTACTGTATAGTAACGTGTATTTTTTGGAACGCGGTAAGATATTAAACAGACGTCTGGAGGGACAGAAGACCAACATTTGAACAAGTTCCAAACCCCGAAAAGTCACTGGAAAATGTAACTGGATTAGCCCATTGGCCCTTCAGAAAGTGTGTGTGTGTGTGTGTGTGTGTGTGTGTGTGTGTGTGTTGATGGAGTTGTTAATACCCAGAGTGCACAAACTTGTGTCACCTTGGAAGACTTGATATCTGAGGAACTGACTTGACGGAGCCCCGCGACCCTGAATACAGGATAAGCGGTAGACATTGGATGGATGGATGGATGACTTGACGGGAAAGAGCAAAAATGACTGAAACTCTTGACCTGGGAAAGAAGTCAATTGTAAGTGAAGTTCCACTTGCTAGTTTTTTTTCTGGAGCTATCAGCCAGATTTAATGATGGATCTTGCTCGCTAGACATCAGGTGACCAAAGTATTGAACTTCAATCACATGATTTACATTCTTATTGTATGTCGGTACTGTACTTCTATGTCCGGTACCCTAGAGAGACGAGACCTGTGTTCCTCTAAAGGGGATGCTGAATACAGATAACAAGTGTTTGTACACTGCTCAAAAACATTAAGGGAACATTTAAACATCACTGTATAACACTAAGTCAGTTAAACTTCAGGGATATCAATCTGTTCATTCAGGAAGCACAATTGATTGTGAATCAGTTTCACAGGTACAATGGAGAGGCAAAAGCAAGAAAACCCCAAAAGTTTCCTTTCTGACTGATTCTTCTTTGTGTCCCTGTCACTACTTGTAGCATGAGGCGGTAACTGCAGACCAATCAGGTTGCAGCTCCTCCAAGATGGCACATCCATACATGAGGTCACAAGAAGGTTTGCTGAGTCTCCCAGGACAGTCTCAAGAGCCTAAAGGAGAAACCAGGAGACCAGATGTTACAGAGCTGGACATCAACTGAGCACCAGGACCGGTATCTGCTCCTTTGTGTGAGGAGGAACAGGAGGAGCACTGCCAGAGCCTCCAGCAGGCTACCGGTGTTCATTTTTCTGACCAAACTGCTCAGAAACAGACTCCATGAGAATGGCATGAGGGCCCGGTGTCCTCTAGTTGGACCTGGTCTCTCAGCCTAACACAGTGTGGCTCCATTGGAATTCGCCAGAGAAATCCAGAGTTGTCAGGTCAGCTATTGACGCTCGTTCTCTTTACAGATAGAGCAGGTTCACACTGAGCACATGACAGGCCTGAAAGAGTCTGGAGACGCTGCCGTTAACGTTATGCTGCCTGTCATCATCATCCAGCATGACTGGTTTGGTGAAAGCACATCCTTGGAGGGTCGCACAGTCTTACATGTCATAGCCAAAGGTACCCTGACTGCTGCTAGGTACCGGGATGAAGTCCTCCCTTAAGCTTACCCTGGGTTCCTCCTGGTGCAGTGGGCCCTGGGTTCCTCCTGGTGCAATGGGCCCTGGGTTCCTCCTGGTGCAATGGACCCTGGGTTCCGGTGCAGTGGACCCTGGGTTCCTCCTGGTGCAGTGGGCCCTTGGTTCCTCCTGGTGCAGGAGGCCCTGGATCCTCCTGGTGCAGTGGGCCCTGGGTTCCTCCTGGTGCAGTGGGCCCTGGGTTCCTCCTGGTGCAGGACCAGCCTGGCCTCATGTGGCCAGAGTGTGTTGCAGTTCCTGAATGATGAAGGCATTCATCCCATTAATTGGCCCTCACGTTTCCCTGACCAAAATCCAATTGAGCACCTTTGGGATGTTATGTATCGACTGATCGTACCACAGACTGTCAAGGAGCTCACTGATGCCCTGATCCAGGTCTGGGAGGAGATTCACCAGGACACCATCCACTGACTCATCAGCAGCATGCCCAGACATTGTCAGGAGAGAATATATGCACGCGAGGGCCAAACACATTACTGAGTCACATGATGAGTTGCCGTGATGAAATTCAAACAAGTTGGATCAGCCTGTGATTTAAATGTTTCACTCTGATTTGCGGTGTGATTTTGACTCCAGCCCTCAATCGGTTGATGAATTTGGTTTCCATTGACCGCTGTCACGTCATTTTGTTCTCGACAAAATATACAAAAGAGCATCAGTAATATCAAGATCTGATCTGAAGATTGAATTGTTCCCTTCATTTTTTTGAGCAGAGTATTGTACAGTATAGACAGTTGTAATACGTTGTGGGACAGTTATCTCTCAAACAAACTGTAGATTTCCTTGCAAGACAGTATTTTAATCTTTGACTATTATGGCTCAAGTTTCTGAAACAGTTCTTCTCAGCACATGTGCGGTGTTGTTTCCAACTTCCACCAGCAGATGTTCAAATAAGCCCGTCTTATGTAATGATGTGGGCTGGTCCAAATAAACAGCTGTCAATCATATATATGTACATGCTGTCAAAACAGGACTCAAAACATCCATCCTGGAAAATGGTTCTTGATTCACACTGATTAAAACTTGAAATGTTAGACTGGGTGTTAAACACATTTACATCAGGCATATGGAAGGAGTTGATGGAACTGCCCTAAACTATTTGTCCCATTTGATTGTATGTAAATATTTGTATAGGTTAAAACGTGTCTGAACTGAACTGAATGAATCCGCATCATCTGATTATTATTGCTCTTTGTTTTGCTCCCTTTGGTGTCGCCCACCATTCATTTCTTTGCGTAATCACAACGCAACTCATGAGGATGCAACACTTTTATTTTTAGGACCGACCGGGGAGAGAGAGAGAGGGAGAGAGAGAGAGAGAGAGAGAGAGAGAGAGAGAGAGAGAGAGAGAGAGAGAGAGAGAGAGAGAGAGAACACAAAGACAGACAGAGAGAGGGCTGTACGCTGGATAACGAGGTGGGTGGGCACATGCTCTCCCCCTCTACTCTCTCTCTCTCTCTCTCTCTCTCTCTCTCTCTCTCTCTCTCTCTCTCTCTCTCTCTCTCTCTCTCTCTCTCTCTGTAGCCTACTGTATAAGTACAGACCTGTGATGGAGACCCCATCACACCGTAGTTCACTTTTACGCAGTGGAGATGAGCGCTCGGATAGCGAAATCCAACCCGGCCATGAAACTGATAGTGGTGAGTAAACAAGCCTCTCTGCAGCTCTCCTTCTCCCGATCTGATCCGCTGGAGCACAGGGACGCTTCTGACCGACGGAGGATCTTTTTGTTTTTGCGAGACATGGATTATTATTATTATTATTATTATTATTAATATTGCGCTACACGCGGTTTCCGATACTTGGTAGTCTGTTGCGTATGGTCGCTCGTCTTAATCCAGATATCCCCCGCCAAAATAAAGCAAGGTATTCGCTATTCACGTGTCAGTGCCCCTCTGCACAGCGTGCGTCCGCGTAGGTATTGTGATGTTTCATTTATCACAGGGGCCAATAATCAGTGACACTGTGGTGGCAAGTGATCATGGTCGGGCTTACTTACAGCATCACTGGTATTGAGAACAAACCAGTATGATATCATGTGAGAGATGTTATAGTTCATATTCAGACCGTTTGACAGTACCTGTTTTACATGGAGAAACAATGCATCCACTATTCAGTAGCTTTGTGTTGGGAATGTAGGGAAAATACACCTTAACCCAGTTAATGAAGGTTAACAGATGTATTATGTACAGGGTAACACCTGACAATATAATGCCATCCCATAGTGCAGCCCTGCAACATACGCCTGTGCAGGTAATATGAAGTTTAGTCGAGATTATGTGGAGACATATTGTCAGCTGTTTGTGTGTGATGTGCTCCTGTAGTAGTAGACATGCAATATATTGCCTCTTAGGACTTCATGGTGATGAGATCTTTTTAAGATGAATAAATGGAAATGATTCCCTTTTGGAAAATGGAATGGAACAGTGTTTGTATTGGAGGTTGTTTGCTTTTGATGATTAAACCCTCGCAAACCCACAAAATGGACCTGCAAACAAGATTGAAGATTTCCATCAATGAGCGACCGTTTACTCTAGGTCAAATTTCATTGCTTTTTTCTGTGGCACGTTTGAAATTAATGAAACCTAAACCTCTCATAACAGCGTAGCGTGCTGCCAGATGCTGTTTATTGTGAGTTTGACATCACATTTGTTTGTTCTACAAAGCTTTCAGGGGATTTTAAATTTTGGCCTGCAGCACAGGAGAATTTTTTTTTTTTTTTTTTTTTGTCGTTTTGCATGTGGCGCTGTGTCGGCGCCTTTGCAGGTTTTGCATATGTTCATGTACAGATGTGTATCAGGACAGAAAAAGATCATACGAGCTACTAAACACTGGAGCCACTATCTCTCCTCGTGCTCTGCGTGTGTGATTGTTTGTGTGTGCGTGAGAAAGAGGGAGAGATCCTACGTGAGGTGTGTTTGTAAGATGTGTTGTGTCTTTGTGTGTAAAGTAGGCGTTCAAGGCAGTTAACGTACACACAAACGTGTGTGTGTGTGTGTGTGTGTGCACATGTAGTCTTCTTCATGCCACCATTTAATGTGATATCATCCAGTATTTATTTCTAACACAGCACAACCTGCACTCCCCAATGTACCTTAAATAGGCAACTACTTTGTTCTCACTATATCTGACGTAGTGTTGTTGTGTTTATCCATCATTCAGTTAGTCAGTCAGTCAGTCATCTGGCCGGCCATGCAAGCATCTATTTAGCCAACAAATGAGTCAGACAGCCAACCACAACAGTCCCAACTGTCAGCATGCAGCCAATAAATCAATCTGCACCCTTCCAGTTCGCCGGGCCCCCGCGACCCAGACACTTACTGTGTCTGTAAGTAATTCTATGTTAAAAGGGACACTCTGCAATTCAGGGCTCAAAACATTGTTTTGGCTTCCAAGTCCAGCGGTAAAGGCGCCTCCTGCACCTGCGTGCTCTTCCTGTTCTCCTGCATGCTTCTGACTCATGTGGCTGCATTCTGTCTGCTGCTGAAACACACTTTTCGTTTGGGTCCTTGCCTGGGATGATGTCAGTGGAACAGACTGGACAACTTAATGCATGTTATGTTGCACCGCAGTCTCACAGCAATTTGTGAAACAGTCATGAAATTTAAGACTAATGATTCGCGTACAGGGACGCAAATTTTCCACTTGTTCTAGTTGCTCTAAACTTTAAAACAAACATATTTCAATCGGAAGTCTTATTCGTGTCACTCAGGAGATCATTATGCTACAAAACAAATGTTAGGTTTGGGCAACGAAACCACTTAGTCAGGTTTAGGAAGAGAATCATGGTTGAGCTTAAAATAACTAGTAACTAGTATGCGGTATATCATACTATAATTAGGTTTAGGCAACAATACGAACGTGAGGTTCACTTTGGGACGTGCATTGTGGGACATCGGAGTGGTGGTTGAAAGTCCTGTGTTATTGGACTCATCCGCCTCCCCACCCAGCGTGAACAGTCTTTCTCAATATTTAATACTACATCACCAGCTGTGCTCATTGCATCACATATGTGGTGCGTTTAATTAATGTGGAAAAGGATCCTATTTGACTTTCCATTGTCATGTTCTCGTGCTGAGTGATACGAAAAAATTTCATTAATTAGAAATAGCATTTCGTAACTATTTCACAAACTCCCCCAAGGCTGGGTTGTGTGTTGTCAGTCAGTTTGTTTTTGTCCAGTTTCAAAATGTAAAACAGCAGTGAAGAAGTGAGGTTCAGTGGAGCACAACAATGCAACTGAGGAGTCCTGTCTGTCCAAGCAGCCAATCAGACAGCTAGCCAGCCTGCATGTCAACAAGCCGTCCTCCTAATCCAGCCGCTAATCCCCATTATCTCCCTCTGTGGTTATCTAGCATCTACGCTGCCTTTATCTTTACACCTCTTCTCCTTCACTCTCTGTTGTGGCCGTTGGCATTAGCTGCACCAACTTCCCTAAACCTGGCTGCAGGTTTACACGTAGACAGGAGAAGCTACAGAGAGGCCACTTGGCCAAACCGACTCAAACACTGGAGAAAGGGTGAGGAAGTGAGTGTGTGTGTGTGTGTGTGTGTGTGTGTGTGTGTGTGTGTGGGGGGGGGGGTACAGGATCAACAAACACAGCACAAACGTTTATTCAGAAACCAACGATTACCTTTGGAAGTTGCTTCCGCACACCTAACTTCCCTTTTTCCATCAACAGTAGCACTGATAGCAGAAGTGTGTGTGTGTGTGTGTGTGTGTAGGACGGAGTGATTATCAGATACAAAGAGCAGAAAGAGAGTATGCAAAAGAGATGCAGCGGTTAATGTCACAATCACACACTGATCTCCATCTTTAGTTTATTGTAACTGTGTGAGTCATGTTAACAACAGCAGGACAGATCTGATGCAAATTTCTGGAGTGAATCTGGAGTCATATGTTTCAACAACCGTTCCATTTATTTAGCTTAAACATATTTGCCGGTAAAAAACCCTTCATGTAAAAGCTTGCTTAAGTAAAACTACAGTGTTATCAGAAAAATGTTGATATAAAAAGTAAAAATGACATTAAAGCCTAGCTTTTTACACAGTAGTAAGTGGTTTAGTCCAGTGGCTCGCTGCCTATAAGGGTCACAATATAAATGTCGTCTTGCTACACAAATTTAACTGCATTTGTTTGAACTTTTGTGACTTCCTTGCTTTTTTGTAAAATATTCCATGATTTGACCTCTTTAGGGCTTAAACTGTCTTTTAAATGAATCCATGTGAGAAGTTTAAAAAGGAAAATCTATCCCTCGCTGGTGAAACTTAACAGAAGTTAGACATCTGTGTGACCAGGAGACCCGACCAGACACTGTTGTTTGTTTTTTGTTTTTTTGTGAGAAGTTGCTGGTTTCATATTTTCCAGTGCATCATGAGCTTATCATATTTGCTTTAATAGAAAAGATTAATCTGTTTAGTTATTAAATATACAATGTGGTGACTAGAAGCTGGACAATTTCCTTCTGTATTAGTTTCCAATGAGTCAGTCTCAATTCCTGGACTGAATGTAAAAATCCTTCTGGCTTCAGCAATCGACATTAGGGCTTCAATTAACGATCATAATCGGCAAATTATTTGAATCAATCAAAAATTACCCTACAATTGACCGAAGTCCATTAAATCCAGAAAACATAACATCTGTACAACAGCAGACTGACTGGCTTCGATTAATTGATCATACAATATTAAACTCCTGACCGAATTGCATATGTTAAACATGTGCTCAAGCTCATGAATAACTGAATTTATTATGAATAACTGTGATGATAGTCTGTGTGCAGCATGGTAGCGTGTTTCTCTCTGTCTATGTATGAGCGGGGAAAGACAGAGTCCATATTCACAGGACACACACACACACACACACACACACACGTATATATACACAAGAGCTGGAATCCCCCCTCAGACCACCTGTGTTCTACAGTTAACTGAAGCCATGTGCCTGGTGGATAAGCTGGTGTAGTGTGGTTTGGTCCCTTTGTGTCATGGCACTGACCTCGGGCTATGCAAACTCTGAGTCTACTCTTTCTTTGCATTTCCGTTTGCTTCACATTCATCGCTGCAGCCAATCTGTTCTGGAGGCGTTATAGAAATATTTCCACTAACAACAGAAAAGGAGGACATATTAACGGATCCAAAATGTAATTGTGATTCGCTGAATTTGGTCTGGTTGTTGTCGGATTGTAAGTCCTCGAATTCCTGGAACATTTTTATTATTTTTCAAACCTTTCATATCAAAACAAATGAAAATATATCTCCCTTTCCCATATTCTTTTTTATTGTGCATACACATTATGCTGCAGTATTTACTGTATTGTCAGTGCAATGCCTCTGAAGAAGAGTGTTTGGCTACAATTCATATTTATCCAATTGTTTTTTAGCCATGTGTGTAAAATCAATAAGCCTGTTATTGCCCCGTGTGTTCATGCTACTCTCTTTATAAGCTCATATGGAAGGCATGCATTCTCATTTCAAATCTATTTCTGTCAGGTGTCTAAACTCCAGTAATTATACTACTAAAGCCCGTCTGTCATGCAGCGCTCAAAGTGCCTGCTTCACCCAAAGCACTGGATATAATTGACAACAGACAGGTCATGGAGAAACAAAAACCCCTCAGAAGTCTTAAGAAAGCCCGTCTAGCCAAAGGCCTGGCGATATCTCTGGAATTATATCATTGAGTGTCAGAGATATTACACGTGCGCCCATAGTGACGGATAAACACACTGTGAAAAACTAACGTTGCTCACTAAAACATCATCTCACAGACAATAACATAGAACTTGCCTGTTAAACGCGATCCATCTCCTTGATCCAGGAAGGCCTTGTCTATCACGTACCCTTGTGCTGTTGTTTGTTTGATTCCAGAGGATAAAATCTGTTAAAATGCAAATATTCTCTATTATAAAACTGGTAGATATCATCTTTACGCTGCATAAACACAAGGTTTTATTTCAGCTCACTTCAAGTGGGATTTACTGGCATTTATCACATAAGAAAAGCGTATCAGATGAGGCCTGATTCCACCAGTATAATATATGGTGTTTTTATGAGTTTTATGAGAATTATTATTCAGAGGAAGGCAACAGGGAGCTTTTTCCAACAAGCAGCTTCGCACACAGCTCTCATCAGTTACAATCATTTACATAGCAGCTGCCCTGCCTTGCTCAGGGGCATCCTGCTCAGGCAGAACGTTATCATTACCTTCATCCATCCTTTCCCCTCCGTTGGCTGCGCTCCATGTAGGATATGCCTCTCGCTGAGCTTCACTCTGATGATGTCAACAGTGTAATTACGGCTGTCAGTGGCCCCGAACTGCTGTGTAATTTGGGTTTCCAGCGGTCGTCCGTGATGTCGTCAGATGGCCGCTTCTAAGGCGACAAGGAGGGTGAAAAGTTCAATATCTCTTTTAGCTGCTGATAGACGGATTCACGCACACCACAGGACATCTTCCCAATAAGTTAGTTCTCTGAAAAGTTGACAGTTTTTCTTTTTCCTTGGTAGCAGAGAGCTACTGTACGGGCAGGTTTGTAAAAGTGATGTGAAGTGTTTCATAGCTGGAAAACAGATAAGTTGAACTTGAGACACTGGACATTGTCCAGTTTTTCATCTAAAACATTTTATATGCATGTCAGATAGCCTTCAGATGTGGCTGGAATTGATTTGATTATAAAAGGCTTTGATTTCTTGTTCAGGTTTAAATTAGAAAGGAGAAAAGAGTGAATAACAGGCACCACTGGTATAATGCTGGACAAATGTAGTACAATTGTTAGATCGGATCATAAAGACGAGATCTCATACAACATCTCTGAGCATGAATATGCTATCGTTTTATTTACCCCCTGGATTGCTCTCAATGGCTTTGCACTGTACTGTATTCAATATTGTAGCTGGAGTGCAGCCAAACTACCGTGCTGTATGGAGGATATGAAAAGCAACAGAAACCTGAGGACTTCCACATGTGCTCGCGTTCATCGGCGCTCACGACTGAAGATTGACTGCCAGTAAACTCGATCCGAATCGAACCCAAGTAACCGTACCTGTCAGCCCCTCCGCCCTTTCGGAATTGATTGGATGTGGTCACTCGGCTTAATAGTGTGTATATACACTTCTTAATTTGAGAAGCAAGACTATGATTATGGGTTGGATTCCCGCTGGGGCCACCCATACTACAAACAAACAGATGCAGCCGTGGTACTGCTCAGCGAGTCGCCGCGGATGAAAGCCTTCCACCAAATGTTTTGCTCAGAGCTCCATAGGTTTTTACCGGGAAAACCGCCGTGCTCGCCAGGCTGTTTGAAGCTTAGGTTTCTATTATGGTGCGTCAAACCCATTCATCTATTTTTACTATCTTTTTCAATGACCTCAATTGCAAAAGGAAACAGAAATAGAAGGACCTGCACATTTCTTTTCCGTTTCTGGTAAATGTATCATTTCAGGTTGCTAACTCCTTAAACATGAGTAATGCTCAAAACAGAAACATGTGTACAGTGTAATACATGGTTAAGTGAAAACATACATCTAGTTACACTTATACATGCAGAACAACACAATATATTCAGTAATACATGGCAGATGGGGAAGACGTGTCTGAATGCACACCGTCTCTTCCACAAACACACACATGAGGATTTCTGGCGAAAATATTTCTGTAACGAAATATTTTGTAATATAACAGTGAATAACAAATTTACATGTGCACACAAACACACACTGAAAATACCACTCTTTCCCTCTCATTTTTTTGAGTTAAGTTTCACACACACACTTACATATTGTTATATTGAGCTTTGTGGTTGCAAGTTTAAAGGTAAATGGGGAAAAGTACAAATACACACACGCAGGAAGGAGATCAATGGTGTGTCGCGGTAGATTGGCGAACAGAGTGGGAGAGTGTTTTGTATTCTGGTGGTGAATGGGGAAAGCCCAGTAACCTCCAACAGTTCTCTTTATGAACAGCAGCCAGGAGAGGAGACCGCAGAGCACAGACCAACACTGAGGAAGACAATAATTGGACATGAACGCCGACAAACATGCACACATGCAGCCTGCACGCGTGCACTCCTGCACGCACATGCATGGATGTTTGGTAGTTGTTTGTTGTATGGATTCATTCATTTCTGAAGATGCACACGCAAACGTGGTGGAAAGCAGAAAACCACATACAAGCAAACCCACAGACAACACGAGGACGACCTATTGTTAGGTTGTCCAAGCAGTGAGGATGTATCCCGGCCAACGGGAAAGTCCACAGAGCCAATGGCTGAGGGACTGCGGGGTGGAAGCAGCCAGATGTGTGACATCTGGTCTGCATGTGGCCTCAGCCAGCTGCATGGCTGCATGTCAAACATGCTCACCAACCGATATCTTGGATTTTAGGCCAAAAGCTTTTCGGTCCCTGCTCGAATGATGATGCATGGGCTTGTTTTTGAGGCAATAGTTACACATGTCCGTCTCTGAAGCCTCGCTAGCAGCCACCCACTTTACAGTGTGTCCATATGGATTCAGGGGGGGGGGGGGTGGTACATGGGTGTGGTGTGCTGTTGCTCCAGGGCGGTATTAAACTCTTGTACATCAGCGTTGAATCACGTCAGATGCTTTTCAGCAACAAAGCAGCCCATCTGACAGAGCTGCTGACAGGGGTAGGAGACTGCTGGTGAGGTCAGAGAACACAGGGCTGCACCATTATTGTCTGCAGTCCAGTGTCATACACTTTGGTTTTCATTTATTATGTGCAGAATCCTGGCATGACTGAAACATCAGAATTCTTTGGAAAATCGTTAAGAGTTTGAAAAGCAGTGCCAAAAATGCAATGAAACAAATGTGATCTCTTAATCAAACTGATAGTTTGGGTAAAATGATGCTCACAGCATTTAGCATCAGGATTTGAGGGCATGACAAAGGGAGGATATTTCCACAAAAACACAGGGATTAAAAATTGTTGAAAATGTTGAAAATGTTGCCCCTGTGAAGTAATCCCTATCAATGAAACTGCTGCAGAATGTTCTCCTCTAAGTCCCTGCAGCTCTCTATAAAGCACAGGAAATCACTTTAGCACTGTGTGTCCACCAGGAGCCTCAACTTTACAGCTCTGACCATTCTTTCAACTCTTCCTTACTGGAAATTTGGGGTTTTGGAGTGCTCCAAAATGTAGAAGTATTTGAACCTTAAGCCAAAGAGGAGCTGTGCACGAGATGGGTTTCATTAGAGATTTTGTCACAGCTGCGGACTCAGTATTAAACCCACCTTCTTTCTCTTGCAGCTCTTCACAGCTTCTCTTTCCTGGGCATTCCAGCAGCCGGCCGTACCGCCAAAATACCAGTACCGCGACCCTGTGACATCTGACCTCCTGCTGTGCGACCAGTGCCCTCCTGGCACGGCCGTGAAACGACACTGCACCGCTGACACACCCACCGAGTGCCAGGCCTGTCCTGAGAGGCATTTTGCTGAGAACTGGCACTGGGGGGATACGTGTCAATACTGCACTTCGGTATGTACCAGGCCAAAAGCTTTACCAAAGGTTCTCTTTGGTTTTTCTCTTAGTACCTACTCTGTAGTGTAGGAATTTGAGAAACACCAACATACAACCAAATCTGTGCTCATATCATGGTCAGGAATTCCACTAAAGTCCAATATTCCTTGGATGAGTTTGTCTACTCCTGGAGTATGCTGCTTGACTTTATGGTTTGTTTACATTTTGGAAAAGCAAAAAAAAAAAAAAAAGAAGAAAAGTCTTTACTTTAGCTGAATTTAAAGTTTCCATGTGCCCATTGCAGTAGTGATCGATGTTTCCCTCTTCACCGCTCTTGACAAATTATGTAATATGTATTGTTAACTCAAGGGGGACCCCTTGAGGTGTGTTTTCATGCCTATTCCAGTATGCATGTTAACAGCTGCTTATGAAGCAGCAGCACCGTTTCAATGGGTGTGACCGTGGTTTGTTGTGTTTAGGTGTGCAAAGAGAGGCAGCTTGTGAAGCAGCAATGCAACAGCACGCACGATCAGCTGTGTGAATGCGCTCCTGGCTTCTACCTAGTGGTCGAGTTCTGCATCACACACAGCACCTGCTCACCTGGCTTGGGAGTGACAGCATTAGGTAAGACTGAGATTAACATTAAGACTTGTGTTATTATTATGACTATAACGTAGTTTTACTGGCAGACTGCCTTCGTTTTCAGAAGATATTTAATAAAGAAAACGGTCGGTTATTTTGCCGGTTTCCCGCCTCTCCGGTCAGCGTGTTAATTAGATTTGTGTCCTTACTTAAACCAGAGGAAATTGGGAATTCAGAGTTCAATGAATAAACATCCTATTGCCTCAATGTTATCACTTAAACCTAAGAACTCCAGTAGGTATGTGTTTCCAGTGCCACTGTATATCTTATCTCTGCTTTTCTTCTCTTCTCGTGCTTTAGTCTGTCCACTGTCTCACTGTCTTTATGTCATCTTCTTCTGATTCTATGAATCACATCTGTTCCAGATGCAGGTGTCTCTCTTCACAAAGAAACTTTTCTTTTAAACCTCTGATTCTGACTCATTCTCAGAACTGCACTCACTATCTGTCCGCCTATCATTCACACACCGACACAGGTGCAAACACAGAGTTTGATTTGAACCTGAATTCATTTATTCGTGGGCCATCGTGCAGCTTTTATGTACTGCTTTTGATTTCAAGCTTTACGTCCTCATATCATGTACAGAACCTTAGCTGTAATTACAACACATTGTTTATAATTTAATTAGTTTTATGAGTGAGGGAATCTTTAACTACTTATTCATGCGAGTTCCATTAACATTTCAATATTCTCTCCTTCT
The DNA here is from genome assembly GCF_963514095.1 of Eutrigla gurnardus. NCBI lineage: Eukaryota > Metazoa > Chordata > Actinopteri > Perciformes > Triglidae > Eutrigla > Eutrigla gurnardus. The sequence continues at coordinate 8,143,861 of NC_139937.1, read as the reverse complement.
TCTACCCCTTGACTATACCCTACCTGGTTATATTAGATCATACATTGTGGCTATTACCAGAGATAATACTAAATTGCTCATATGTTCGACAGTATTGTCAACTTTAAAGACATCAATTTGAATACATAAAAATCTCATTCCTGTCTGCAGGAGTATCAGACAGCGTTCGTTTAAGTAACACTGACTTTCCTGCCCTTAAAACTTTAAATTGCACTCACATTACTCTATTATGACATATCTATCTCTACTCAGAGACATTTCCTGCAAAGTAGTTCATCACTTGTTCCCTTTCGTACATTCTTATGTATATTTGACATCATAATAAAAGAGGGAACACTAAAAGGGCAAAACCTTCCTCCGTATTCCTGAAGATGCTCTTCCTCTTTGAATTCACTGCAGCTTGTTAGGGCAATCTCTAATATTGTGGTTACCATGCAACTGTATCTGCTTAGTCATTGTGTAAAAATATTATACCTAGCTTGAGAAGATTTTTGTTCTAAGCTGCTGTTTGAGTCCCAACAAAAACTTAGAAAGTCCCTTCGGCACTCAAATCTATGCACTGGAGCCTATCATGCTCATCAATGAGAGAAGTTTTACTAAACGGACTGGAATTCCATCCGTGTCTCTCCAGAGAGAAAAACTGTCCCTCAAATTGACAGAAATATTTGGGGGTAACATTTTATCATACCTCCTCATTTTCCCCAGAATACAGCATCATCAAAATGCAGCTCATTGCCATGGTGGATATCTGACCTGCTGTTCCTTGCAGATTCCTTCCTTTGTGCGTCAGCAGTGATTGTTGGCCACTTAATGAGAGGTTGATGCTGAATTTTAACATTCCAGTGAACAGAATCTGATATTTCTCCTGGAACCACAGTACAAATTGGCGCTGCGCTTCTCATGACTTCATCTGAGACACATGACCAGAATCCAGCGGCTGCATAGATGAAACAACATTTTCCGTGGATTCTGGTTATCATCTGACACTCGTAGCGCTGACACAGCTATAAAGTCGAGACATTTTCCGTGGATTACAATCGGACCGAAAAGTCTAATGACGCTCTGCAGACATGACACAGCATTTCAGGGGATTCCCCACTTTGAAGTAGAAGGACAGACTTACATGGATTATGCAACACCTCAAGTTGTGAATGAGGCCTTTAAACTATACGGGATGTAAGAAACCCAGTGGTTCAGTCTCCCAACAACACACGCCTATCAGGACTCCATTCCTTTTAACCTCTCTCTCCTTTTCTGTTTCCAGTTGTGATTCTTTCATTTTGAGACGTTCTAGCTGCTTTATCTGTGTTTTTGGAAACTGATTCTGTCGGGATAGATTAGGAAACAGTGGTACAATAAATAACCAACAAAGTAATTATTATATTATATATTATTATTAATTAATGAAACAACACCAGAAATGTTTTCCTTCATGGTAGGACTGCAACAATCATTGTCATTATAAATCAATCTGGTGAGTCAAAAAAGATTGAGCAAATGTCAATAAATAGCTAGTTTTTTTTTTACTAGAATTGAAGCTTTATTTAACCAGGTAAGTCCCACTGGGGGTGGAAAGCTTTTCTCAAGGGAAACCTGGCCACGATACCAGCATCAAAAGTTGTAGACAAAATAAAGCCAGACTTAAAGAAAATTGTAATATCAAAATAAAGCTAAAAGTAGGCTTAGAACTAGGGCTGAGTCATTTACCATAGATTTTACAATAATCTTGAATTTGCTTAACTATTAAGTTTAAAATATCCTAAGGCAAAAAAGCAGCAACTCTTCATAATATAAAAATGAAGAATTTTTTTAATCTATGCATTTCTCGCCAACTCAGCAAATGAATATACATCATGGTGAAAGTAGAGCTAGTAGCACCTGTGCTTTAGATGACGTTATATCTCACGATCATGCATACTCTGCATTGACAGGAAATTCTGAGAAAAAAAAAAAACCAAAAGCTTAATGCCAGCATAGGAAACCATATCAGCGCTCGACTTGCACATTGTCGCACTGTACATGCTTCGTCATCAGCGGCGCAGGAAACATTAGCACGTCGCTGTATGCGTATCAGCTAGTGGTTTTCGTGTTTTAATACTAAACGGTGAAACCCTGACACGATAGAGGGAAACTAATCAAAAGGTCAAATCTGATATAGGAACACTTTGTTCTGCTCCCACGCACTTTCAGTTCTATGCACTACAGATAGAAATAAAAGAGGATGTGATTACAACACTAGTTCCACTACTTACACATCATTATATCTTCATACATGCTGCGTGTCATACAAGCGGACCCGAAGTTCCCACCGTTTACCGTCATCATGGTGTGGTTAGATGGTGTTATATAAAAAAAAAAAATGTCACTGCCAATGAGAACAAATATTTAAAATGTGAACCGATAAATGATTACATCATAACGGCGACCCACGAAGAGATGAAATCATCTCACAAAATAAAAATAAAGAGATTTTTATAGAATCTCTGATATAATTAGTCAACAAGGTGTAACATCATCTGGTAAAAAATACTCACATGCATTATGAAGTCATCGTGAGATTTTTATACATTTACATTTTTGTCAGTCACTCTGAAAAATCAGCTGACCGATGACATATCTCCCCATTCGAAACTAAGGAGGTGGTGGATGTGTAAGGTGGATATGAGTCATTCTCGGAATCGCAGTCATATGCACAGCCAGGTCGTCACATGACGTTGTGGTTCCTGGAAGCACATCCTCATGATGTCTTTGCTCAGCTGCACTTCATGAGAGAGGTCACATTCACATGCTGAGATTTGTCAAATTAAAGCTGTGAATCTTTTGAAATGAAAGGGCATAAAATCTGTCACCGTCATGTTTCCGTTCATAAAATGAACATGTGTCCGCGTGCGTGTCTCCTCCAGGTACACCGGTCAGTGACACCGCGTGCGAACCCTGTCCCGCTGGCCATTTCTCCAGCAGCGACTCCTCCCACGAGGCATGTCAGCCGCACAGAAACTGCTCTGACTTGGGCTTGAAGACAGTGAGATGGGGCACGTCCGCTTCAAACAGCGTCTGTGGCCCTCAGGACAAGACGGCGACGCTGGAGTGCTCTCAGCATCACACTTTGTGCCACACGGGTAAGACACTGGAGTGGAGTTCAACAATAGGAATTGTATGGCAGGTTTCAGAGTGGAATCAGGGGAGAGATTGTTTGCACGGTGTATACAGCGTGCATACACACACACACACACACACACACACATACACGCATGTGATGGTGTTTTTGAACTAACCTCAATTGTCAACAACTGAAAATCAGACAGAGCTGAATTATTTCAGACATGCAGTCATTTTCATTCCTGAATGTAGGGGATTTCCTCGGTCAGGTTGGTCGTCCGGATTCCATTCTCTTCTAAATTCTTGAAAACCGGCACCGGAGAGAGGAGTCAAAGCGAAGGGTTGCCTGGGATATTTATGCCACTACTGTCATAATGACCCCATGATGGATCAATTACTCCGTTCACCGTTACATTCCCAAACTACAACAGAGGAAGCCGAGTCGGGCGCAGAGAGACGCGAGACGAGCTGACGAGTCTTTTGTTGCTCAGACTTAAACTATGTCAGATGTTGCCAATTAATTTGACAGGGGAAGCCTCAAATATGACAGTGGATTCCCAGAGCCTGAGAAACCACACAGTCACTGAAGAGCACATACAGACCCTGGCACACTCATGCATACTGTGTACCACACTTCGAAGGAAACACACAAAGCTGTTGTCCCTCGGGGAGGGTGATGCTCTCCTCAAACATTCATTCACAAATTGTCTTCTTGCGGACTACACAACCACAAATTGTCCGCAGCAGATCCTGGAACAGTTTAGCAGGGTTTTTTTCTTTTTACAAAAAATGGGAAATTAAAAGCATTTGGGATTCCCAAAGCTGCTACGTGATTTTGAAGAAACCACCAGGACGTCAGTGTCAATTACAGAGCAAGTTGCGCTTAAATGATCCAGACATCAGAGAAACAACGTTAATATCCTCTTCACATTAAACTCAACCATACGACACTGACGTTGGTTTTTGCTAAATGGGTGTGTTTTTTATTTTATTTCCTGGTGCCCCTCACGGTTTGCAAGGCAATCAGAAACCATTTCCGCACGTATAAGAATACAGAAATGCTTCGTCATTTAAGACATATGAGAGTTAGAATTTCATGTCGGCAGTTTCACATCACGGCAGCCGTGACGGTTCTGCGTCATGTGAAAGCCCTGCCCTCGGCAATAATACATCTGTGAGGAAGACCCAGGAGCCACATGGTCAACCAATGTAAAGCACATCACGACGAAATAGTGTAGGTGTTCGTGTGACTCAGAAGCAAAGCAGCGCAGCATGTTTCAGTACCGCTCACCTCGACTCACGTCAGTTCAACATGCTGCTCTGGTTGCTTTGGTGCAGAGCACCACAGATGGGCTCAGTTTGTTGGACTGATGTCAGTGGTGGGTCTGTGCTGTCGACAGAAGGAGCAAATCCTTTTTCCTGTTGTGGTCAAATTACAAACCGACAGTCCGGACACACACACACACAAACACACACACACACACACACACACTCACACTCACACACATAATGCAATCAGAATGTCTAAATATCACCTGTGAACCATGAAAGAAACCTCTGTGAACAATACATTTTGAGTGACTTGGTCATCGGCCTAATTGTATAACGTGTTCACTTGGATGGAGATTTTTATTGTATGATGATGTCTTTCTCTTACAATTCATTCCAGATGTGACCCTGTGTGAGGAGGCCGTGTTCCAGTCTCTCTCCTCCCTCCGACTGTCCTCGGTGCCACTGGAGCGGCTGTTAGAGAGTCTTCCCGGGCAGAGGGTGGATCGCAAGAGCCTGGAGAGACTGAAGAAGGCCTGCTCTCCCCAGCAGCAGGTCCTCCAGCTGCTGAGGCTGTGGAGGGAGCAGAACAAAGACAAGGACAAGATGTATGGCATCATACAAGGTATGGAAAAATAGCTTTCGTTTGAGCCACTTCTAAGTAAGAGTCCTGGATTTGTGTATTAACAGTCGCACTCTCTTCCTCCAGGTGTGAACCACTGTGAGAGGAAAGTCTCCCGCTGCAACGGCCTAAAAAACATCACTCTAGATGACCTCCTAAAGGTCACCAACAGCCTGCCGGGTGTCAAAGTTCAGCAGGAGGACGTCCGGGCCGTGGTCTCTGCTTGCCTGCCCAGGCAGTACATCCTGCAGCTTCTTCACCTCTGGAAGACGGCAAACTACGACCTGGATCTAGCCAAAGGTCTGGCTCACAGTCTGAGGGTGCTGCGCGGCCAGGGGGCGCCACGCTATCTGCTGAAAGGCCTGAAGAAGATCAGTCGCATCATAGGAACCACCTCCGCGCACAAGATGTACGAGAAGATGTTTGTTAGTATGCTCCACGATGAGTCGTGTTTTAAGGCTCATAAGCCATTAAATGAATAGGAATATGTGCCATCTACAGCATAAACAGACACTAAAGCTTTGTCAGAGAAAAGGACACAAACGCATAAAGACACACGCTTAGTGAGGAGGGGGATAAATGTATGTGAAAGAGTAACAGACGTGGGTAAAATGATAATGTCAGGGTTTTTAAGATGTCATCAAATGATATCAAGCTATTCATATAGTGTCTAACTGTAAAACTAGGGCAACAAGGGAAGGTGGAATCTTCTTTGTCTCTCTGATTTTCTAGCAAAGCCCTCTGCCAAAATAAGGACGTTTTGATCATAACTTCACCCTCAGTCTACAGTATCTGTCTGCAGTGATGAATCTAGTACGCCTTAAAAGAAAGAAAGGAAAAAACTATCACACATCTGTGTACTCCAGGCAGGCCAGAACGAAAAAGAAAAAGAAAAAAAAAGAAAACACTTTTTGACCGGAGTCTGTGAAAAATGAAAAACTATTTAAGATGTAAATAACACTATTTTATGGGAGAAAGGCTGGCAGATGTCGTGTTTTTATTATTTTTGCTTTCTCGGTGATTGAGAGGAAGGATTTGGTTTCATAATGAAATACATGTATTTTCTACAGTTTTCCTTTGTTTGTGGGTTTGTTGTGGACTGCTGGCAAGTAAAGCTCATCTGATTTTTTTTAAATTGTCAGCTTTATGAATGTACAAAGGAGTGCAATTGTGTTCTATTTAAAAAATAATAATTTTACTTTCTGAGTATGTAAAGGCTTGTTTTTATTACTTTATGAGAAATACTGGATTCCAAATGCTGCAAGTTCATGGAGTGATATTTGTTTTATATTTTGTTTTATCACGTTTATTATTATTAAATGTATGATCTTTATTGTATATACCGTATGCCTGACTGTTCTTCTCTAAGCTTGTGTAACTTGTGAGCACTAATGTCAAATGATCTGATTAAAATCAGTTTGTAAAAAAAAATAAGCAACTGGATTTGACCAATGAGTGCAACAGTTTCATTTTTAACAGCTGCTCTTAATAAATGATATGATGACAGGGTTGCACCCAGGGAGTGGCCTTAGGAAAATAATCTGCCTGGTCAGATGCAGGAGCTTCTTTCTTTTGTAAGTAGCCTTTCATAGTTACAATTTAAAGAATGGAAGCTTTATGGTGTTATACTGTGTTGTGATTAGTAGTGTAGGTCTATTTTTATTTTTAACTTAAAATTTAAACCCAAAAGAAGACACTGTAATGTTAATAATTAAAGTGAATATGAATAGTGGAGATAGAAATGGTAAATTAATGCTACTTCAGCCACTTGACATCACATTGCTTCAGTTTGTAAACGTGTCTTTCATTCACACAAAATGCATATTATGAATCACACTTGTGTTGAGTCATTGGTGGGTGCGGTGCAGTATTTATGGTTATGTTAACGCCGTCTTAAAAGGTATCGTGAGGGACTTTTAACTGACTCACTGACTAATATGGATGCCTCTTTATGACCTAAATGACTGATAGTGATTCTTAATGCTTGACATGGTGAGAGCTCCGTGGACGGCAGCAGCAGTAGCTCCTCCTCTGGCCAGGAACACAGTCTGGCTTTGCCTGGAGCCAACACCGCCACCACGCTGCTGAAGGCTCAGGCCCTATGGCTGGACCAGCCGGAGGGAAGGGGGGCACAGGAGACCTAAGCCAGGACTGTGCGGGGCAAACTGTCAGACCTTGCTGCAGTAAAATGAGGTACTTTCTAAAGGGAATCTGGTGCTCGGAAACACTACTGCTTTTGTTTCTCCGAATCAACAGAAAATAAAAGTTATTCGCAGTAGTAAGTAAAGAAAATTCCATCCATGTCCAGTATCATATTTTCTATGGGTGAGGAAAGAAAGAGCTCAAAACCCAATTGTATGTCATGGATATGGATGGAAGTGCTGGCAGGCCTGATTTACTCTGAATCCTCCTCAGAGGAAACTTCAATCATCCAAATTTCTCCTTCTAGTTCTGAAACATCTTCTTACACTCTTTTTTTTTTTACCTGGGTTTGACCCACCACACACTCATCATTCATATGTTTACATCTCACTACCAACAGTATTACATTCGACTACCAATAAACACAGACCAAGTTGAGAAATGAAGCTAATTTTCTTCGATGGGAAAAGGGTTTTTTACAGAACCTTAATGTGAGGTATCATTTAGGCACCCGCAGTAAAACAAAACTCTACCCATTGCAGCGCTGTTTCCAAAGTAAGCAGTGTTGAGAATGGAAATTAATTATTGGCCTTTTGGATCTAAACTCCAAAGTCTACTTACTAGCTTTTCTGAGCATTCAACCACATCTTGCTCCAAAAGCTGGTAAGTAGACCTCTGAGTCCATAATGAACACGGACACCATTGTTTCTCAGTGTAACATACGAGATCACAGCATTATAATGGGTGCGCCAACTTTAGTCACTCACTTCCCCCTCAGAGCTGCCTACTGGACTCCAGCTGCTATTAAAGCATACGTTTTCAACGTGCTTCCTCACTTTAACTGCAACAACCTGCATCGTATTTTATACAACAGCTGTACGTGTTCTGTTGCTTATTGCATCTTTTATTACTGGTCTGATGTGATGTAATGGGACTTGATGAGTTCCATGAAAGGCACTAATAGAAAGTGTAACTATGTATTAAGGAAGTCACCAAATTGAATGTAAAAGAGAAATAAAGTGTGCCTTTCCTCAACTCAATTTGACCCTCAGCATGATTGTATTATGTGTCATATTCTGTGGAAACAGGAGCAGAGAGAGACTGGAAGAGACTTGTTTGACTTCCAGTATGTTCAAACAAAATCTTAACAATTGCTTAATCTGCCACTTTTTCATTTTTCATTGTATCCGTATTCTGTGACTCATTGATTCACCGTGACAGGAAATGTGACTTTTTGGCATGTTGAGATATTTGAGGTCATTTTTTAACAATCAGCTAGTGGAAATACACCAAAGAACATATTCTAGGTCTTTTTTTTTTAGTTAGATTTACCAAAAATGAACAGTTTCAAAAGAGCCATGAGCTTTAATTTGATCACAGAAACTATGTTAATTTCTTTAGATAAATACAGATTTCATGTACTGTACTATTAAACAACTAATTTTAAAAAGTTGTATAAGCTTTTAATTTATAAAAGCTTAATGTAGGCACTGGGAAATGAAGAATGTAGAATACACATTTGTGATATATGACAGAGGTATGTTAGGTTTTTAGATTTATTTTATCATCAATATCGTGCACAATATTAGTGGAAATGTCTTTTCCTCATCTAAAATCTGAGGATTCAAACATTTATTTTTAATCATATAAGATTTCATTGATCTTAAAAGAAAATATATTCAAGGTAAATGCAGACCTGACACTGATTTCAGGTGTCAATGAGTCTAGCGAGACAGAAAATATCATGAGAGACAACAAGGGGAATCATTGTAATTATATAGACTGACTATTAGAAACCTATGCCAGCAGATATTTGGGTGTCAAATTTGCCAAAATCTAAATAAATTACATTGAATGAGAAGCTGGAGATATCCTATACAGCCTGTATATGAGTAAAAAAAACTCAGACGCAGAGAAACTTTTAATTAGATACTTCCCAAAAGCTTTTTTTTTTTTTTATCACGTATGTCTAGCTTGCGTGTCAAAAATTCAAAATAACTGCAAGTGGAAGATATTTGACATTTGAAACCGATTTTACAACTCAATAAACCAAAACCGCACGCCCGCCCACGCAGGTTCCCTACTGTATAAAAAAGTCACTGATGCTACGGTCAAACACACTTCTGACAGAAGCGGTGACATGCACATCATCACAATGGTGAGTAGTCAACAGCCGTCTGATTCTATCCAGACAGACATGGTGATAAGTGATGCTTTAGACGATGTTATGGAGATTAGTAAAAAATTATCATCAGATGTGGAGGCACTAAAGAATTTGGACATGACTTTTTAAGGCTTTATGTAAATTGGTAAGCGGTCAAACTTTATTTTCACAAAGGAAAAATACCCATATATATGCATAATTTTTGTTTTAATGGTTTCCTTGATGATGGAGTAACACTGTATCACTCTCACCAGGGAGCTGTAGCAGATATCATAATGTATATTTGTCTAACAACCGTTGTTTGTGTTTTATCATAGAGAGACATAACAAGTCATTATTACTCTGAGGGGTTACAGGTTGGCTGCCTTATTGCTGCAGATCTGACATCTCCTTCATCTTACATCATCTTCTTCTCAGACAAACATGTATCAGATTATATGATGAGGCTAAGGAACGAATCTGATGTGATCTAACGTGTTGTATGACAGCAGTATCACTCTAAACGCAAAATATTCCTGGTTTTGATCATTTCTTATAATATTTGTACTGTATCCCTTTAGAAAAGAGGAAAAACGATAGTAATAAGTAGTAGTAATAATAAAAAGTACAACAATAAAATAATAATAATAAACATTACATGGCTGTATGAAAACACAGAGACTAAGCTTACTAACATGTCATGCTGCTCGTCTCCTCAGCTCATTTTACCGGTGCTGCTGCTGCTCTCTGCAGTGGAATCCACCCCCACCTTTGAGTACCAGGACTCCTCCGGGGAAACCCTCGTCTGTGACAAGTGTCCACCCGGCACGCACATGGCCGCGTACTGCACCGCCGCCACGCCCACCGTGTGCGCGCCTTGCAGAAGCCACCACTTCACCGAGTTGTGGAACTACCTGCCCAAGTGCCTCTACTGCCAGAACGTCTGCACCGAGAACCAGGATGTGGTGACGGAGTGCGCGGCGACCAGCGACCGCGTCTGCCGGTGCAAAGCAGGCTTCTACTCGATCAGCGACTTCTGCATGAGACACTCGGAGTGCGGGGCCGGGCAGGGTGTTAAAACCAAAGGTATTCAACAGGGGGAGTTAAAGATAGTTGCTCTATTGTTGATGGGAGATGAATGGAAGTGAAACTCTGACCCAAAACGCGTTGTTGTTTTCTTTTAGGAACGTCAGAAATGAACACTGTTTGTGAAACGTGTACCGGGGGCTACTTCTCCTCCTCATCCTCTGCGCTGAAGCCGTGCGTAAAACATCAGGAATGCGCAGGCGGACAAATTGCGCTCCTCAACGGCACAACCAGCCACGACACCATGTGTGGCTCCTGTGAGGATCTGGCCAACGGAGGTGTGTGTGTGTGTGTGTACTTGTACTCTGGTAAATGTTTGGAACGACACATGATAATCTGGAAACTCACGCGGTAAACATTTCTTTCTTTCTCAGGTGAGACGCTCAGGACATTCTTCTCAGGATTCTTCAGAATGCACAAAATACGCGGGACTAAATTGAGGAAGTTTATTGCCAGGTGAGTCTATAGGTTCGCCGCGTTTAATCTCTTTTCGACTCCTCCCTTCACTTTATATTCACTAATGAGCCACCGTCTCCCCCCTACAGCACCATGAATACGGAGGAGGCGACCCTCCCCAAACAGAGGGGTGCTCTCATGGATCATTTCAGAGCGTGGCTGGCGCACGCTCCAGAGGAGCAGCTGAAGAAACTGCTGAAGGCTGCACCGCTCCGCTGCATCACAGACAAGCTGGAGACGATACTCAATGCGATTCAGCAGCAGAGCCCAAACTGTAGTTTATTACTGTAAGATGTTTAGATGTAAACTGACAGCGTCCATGGCGCATTCAGCATAGCACAACCAATATACCTCTTTCTCTTATTTGGCTTTTTTGGCCATTTGACAACACGTATTGGACGTTTTTTTTTCATTTGCAAGGTCATTTGAGGCATGGATTGCCTCAAATTAAAGCTGTTAAAACAAAAGTATTTTGTATGTATCTTTAACTTAAGTCAGACTATTTAATTCAGATGAAGGAGGACAGGTGACTAAGCTTTACATGTATTAAATGCAAATACTGGATTGATAAAATGACATAGGGGAGCTATAACTGGAATACATGTTACCATGGAAATGTATGAATGTAAGTTTTGTACAATTTTGCGATATCAAAGTGCAGCTGAATAAAGTTTACCTCTTAACTGAGCATGTCTGTGATTTTACCAAATCACCACAAGGTGTCGCCATCTTCCCTTTTTTTAAATCTTTGGTCACTGCAAACAAACATTTGAACATGATTAATATATTGATATACTTTCTTCAAAACAAGCAACATGCAGTCTGTTTCTCTCTTGATTCGGCATAAACCATTAGAATATCTTCTCTTTGAGCGCATTTTAAAATAGATAGTTTAAAAAAAAAAAAAAAAATGTGTATTTGAAGATCCAGGAGGAGAAAGTTAACTTATTTCACAAAAAACACTCTTGCAATATTTGTTACTGCTAATTTCTGAAATATTCAAATAGTATTTGACCTATAGGTTAGCTATAGCAGGCCCGTATGTATCTCTAATGTGTTCTCTATATTATTATTTATCCATTTGTGCTTGGTAGATTATTCATGCACCCCCCTCATTAATATCGGGCTGACGCCGCCACCACCGCCCCCCTGCGCCACGCCACACACCGCCCCGGCATCGCATCGGCTCCCTGGCTGTCGCATCACCGAGCGGGGAGGGGCCCCGGTCTCCACTATTGGCTGCTCGGCTACTGTACCACCGACAGCTTTACGGTAAGGCCACGGCCACACAGACGACGTGCGTGAGCTGCGGTCGTTTCGTCTCCTAGAAGCGCAGACTCTGCCGGGTTTCAACATGATTTTGAGAAGACCATAGCGGGTTTTTCCCCTTAATCTTTCCCGGCATACAAACCTTGGCACCCCGTTCAAACCGAGAGGAGATGCACCCGGAGAAACGCGGATACATTGTCCGGACACCGCGGGAGGAGGAGAGGAGCATGTAACCGGGAGAAACGCACCGGCGGCGGCGGCACCACCTGACACTATCCCTCCCTCTCACTCACTCTCCCCGTTTCTTGTGTTGACTGAACTCTTCTCGTTGTTTTTTTTGGATATTATCTTCAGCAAAAATGAGCGAAGAAGTATCGGAGGTCCCCAAAGAGCTTCTGGGTAAGAATGGATGATGTGTAGCCACGCGTCGGGACGGAACAATCACGGATGCTGCCTCGATCATGTGCATGTGCTCCTCGGGGACTTTAATTAAGGACAAATACATTTCATTCATACAACAGGGCCATGGTGTGGCCGAGGCAGAATAGTAACGCAGTCATCTGCTGTGGTGTTGCGAGTGTCCAGCGTTCCCTACAGCAGCAGTTCTGTTGTCATTACAGTGATTAATGGTCAAACATGCGTCTGCACGCGCTATTAACAGGCTGTTAATGATAATAATAATCTCCTTGAAAGGAGACTGTAAAGGCTTTAGCTGCAGTGAAGCCTGACGCTATGTACACACTGTGAGGTGCCCTGCTGATGCAGTGTGGACTACAGCCTATATTTGGAAGAAAAGCTGGAGAGGTCAGATGCGAGTTGCCAGACTGTTTCTCCCTCACTGACCTGGGTCCACTCTCACACATATCTGGCCTGGAGTTTTGGACCCAGCCGGTGAAGTCTGCCATGCTTCTTGTGCTATATTTGTACTGACTGTGGACATATACCTTTAACAGTCCTCCAGCATGTTTGGCTCAAGCTCAGGGTCTCTTTGTTTGGCAAAGTAGCTCAGTTTTTAACACCTTGGTGCAATGTTGGACAAGCACACACACACACACACACACACACACACGCCCACATGCACACACACACAAAGCTACAATGTCCTTTTGGCTCGGGTTATTCCTATAAATACTGCAGAGCGTAGATGAGGCTTCAAGGTAAATGCTGGGTCATGTAATCACTTGGTCAGGCATGCGTTTATTCACCGACTCACAGACTGTTTTCGGCTTATTCTACTCTATTAAAGCATCTGTGCTACCATTAATCTTCTTACACTCTCACACAACCATCATACGTTTGTTTCTGTGTTGTGTTGTCTGGCCTCGTTTGAGCTCTAACAACGTGAGCAGGAGCAGATGCTAGAAGATAAAAGTCTGTTCCTTTTGTCAGTTTGATGTGGGGATTTAACCTCTTATTGTTAACGTGTACATACCATAGTACGTACGTATGTATAAAGATTTAGCTGCCCCCCCTTAGGTAACTTAAAGGTTGTTAAATCGTCTTATTCCTCTCCGTTTGACAGCATCACATGCTGTATGATCTGTATCAGCTCATTCCAGCTCTTCATTGAAGCCACATGATGTTTACAACGAGCAAAATATTCAAACCAAAGGCTCGATATGTATTTTATGGCTGCACCTCTGCATCAAAATAGACATTCTCTCTCCGCTAATGATATTATGTGCTCCCAAGGCTTAGCTTAGTTTGTACTCAGTCATATTATATAATATCCATTTATTGAATGCTGGCATACCTACTGAGTGGTATTATATCGTTGGACAGCTGTGGTTCGTTTACATACCTCTGCTTTCACGCTAATGTTGATGAGCGGTGTTCACCATTCTAACCAGCTGAGCCAACCGAGACCGCCGGCCTCGTGGTCGCTGCTGTTGTCAATTTATCGTTACCAACTACATCATTGATTTTGCGGTTGTTTGTTACAAACAGAGATGTCATAGAATTCTCAATGATTTCATCAGTCCAGTGGATTCGCTTTAAAAGGCATCTTTGACGATGGTAATCTATACAAATATGAAGAGTATCCTTTAGTGCATTTCTATTCTGACATCCTACGGTACAATGAGACATTTGATTTTCACAGATATCATCCGTTTCAACTTGTGTCCGTTCGCAGTGACTCACTCCAAATTGGTCTCTAATAACACGTCAAACAAGAAAACCTGTTTAAACACAGTGTTTTTCTGATTCTGTTAGAAACACAGGTTCTCACTCCATCTCCAGTCATCCCCCACTTTTCAAGAGTCTTCCTCATTCTGGCTGACTCATTTTCCCAACGCTGCACACTTAACAGAAGGAATGTGGATCGTCATGATCCTAATGCCACGCGGTGTTGTCGTCTGGATGAGTTTATAACCACTCATTGTTTGAAACATTCACTGGTGCCGGTGATTCAGAGTCATACGCGATCCCACTTGGCATCCATGTTTTCAGTGAGATGCTGCAGACGAGTTACAGAACCAACAACATGCACACATTCAGAAACTGCAGTGTTTGTGTCCCAACTAAAAATATAGTTTATGGAAGGAGAAGACAAAGGAGAGAAACAGACACCAAACTAGTTTGAATGAAGTCTGGGAAACATTTCCATCCTGGCATAAATAATAATAATAAATTCAGCCGATACAAACAGTCTGGTCTTCATCTCTGTGATCCTGTCGGCCGTCATTCAACTTAACTTGCTCGTGACAACAAAACAACAACAAATGTTAGCTGCTGTATTTCTATTTTTATTTGCTTGATTGTTGATAGATAATGAAAGACACATTTTTTTCTGGTTTCTAATCACTTCTCTGTGTTATTATTAGTTTGACTATTATTTATATGATCGTACAGCAAACAAGTAAATGTTTGCCGCAAGCAACTCTTTAGAGTGAAAGAGCTCATCTGTGACATCATCAACACACACATCTGCATGGCTGCGGGTCAATGAATGTGAGACTCACTTCATGGGCTTGTAAATTGTTTGTCGGAGCCTTTTACAAGGCCAGAGGTCCCCCAGTTCCCCACCTTCCACACGAGCCCCGACTGACATGAACTGTAGCGTGACCGCGTGCCCGTGCCTTGACTGCCTCATTTGAACCACAGAGCAGCTAGCTAGCAAAAGGTCCACTCCTGTCACAGCTTTAATGAATGAGCAGAACAACTGAATTACTAGAAAAATGATAAATGAGAGTCTGCGGGGAGATGTTTTCGTCTGGAATCAAAACCGGCCATGTTCATTAAAACATACTAGGTTTGGTTTTGTGTCGAGATATCTCTGACTTATTGGGTGTCTGCGGCTTTTAGTAGGAAATGGTGCACGTTTTCCATGGAGTTTAGTTAGTATGGCTGGCAGGTGAATCACTTTGCCATTTCCCTAATTATTAATTTCACTTTGATGTGATGACGGGTTGTGGAAGCGAGGAGGAGGCACACATGGCAGCGCAGATGTACACCCACAGACCCGCGGTCTGTCTCAGGCACGTGGGCACAGACGAGATCAGTACGGAGACGCAGATGACCCAGATCTGCTCTCTGAACCAGTTTCCTGACAGGGGAGGTGACGGCTAGGTGTAAACAATCAATCCCAACAGCCGAACACACTCAGCCCTTTGCTCTGTGTGTAAGTATTGATATATTTAGAGATTAATTAAACATTATATTGTCCAATAACTAAGTTTAGGACCAAATACCTGCAAACTTAATGACATTCCAACCAGCTACAGTTGCTTATTTTTTGTGTTAATGCTAATTAGTAAATGTCAGCATGATAACTTTGTTGTTGTGAACATGTTAGCATGCTAGCATTTAGCTCAAAACACCATCACCTCACAGAGCTGCTAGCATGGCTTTCACCAGACGAAATGTATTTCTTCTTATTTTTGGTATTTTTGTCATGCAATTCTATAAACGAAAGTTAATAACTATTAACAGAACTAGTTAATTCACTGTTGATCAAACTCATATTTTCAGCACAGTAGCATTGTATCTCTATATTATAGATAAGAACGTATGTGAGGTCGTTTTTGTCGATTATGAAAAGTTCATATCACGATTATCCCAGCCAACATAATTGCTATTCACAATAGTATCATGATAATCATGAAAATGTGCTTAAAACTCTTAAAATGCCACTAAAACAGACTGGAATAATGACATTGAGTTTATTTATTTATTTTTTTGTATAAATCAGGCTCTATTTTTTCACTTCTCTACCATGATAGTGAGCCAGACATCTTGCTCAAGTCACTTTTGACAATATTTACGATCATCCTGATAATGGAAATGCTATACTATCGATCATTCCGAGTGTTTTTTTTTTTTATTCCAAAGTGCAATTAAAATCCTATATCGTCATCCCCATCCCCAGTGAGGACATGCACACTGCTAGTTCAGTATTTTCTATGTGTGCACATTTGATGTCAGAATTACTGGTGACGGTTTCACATTTCACCGCAAATGTGCCTCGATCTGACAAAAGGAACCAGTCCTCAGAAGAGGGATTCATGATGCACAAACTGGAAAAAAAAAGATGATTTCCACCCTTGATGTGTTACAACGTATACATTTTTCATCAATGTTCTTTTCTGATCAGTGGATATGGAGAATTATTCTCCCCCCTATGGCAAAAATGCACTAATCTGAGCTCTGCTGTAGAAGGCAATATGTTGAAAATCTGACTCAGATCAGGTTTGCGATACGATTTTGTGTGAAACCGCCTACAAAAGTTTTTTTGTAACCTCTTATTTCCTCTCTCATCTTCTCTGCACAGAGAGCGTGAGGGATGCAGTGGGGAGGAAGGTGAAGCTGTCGCTAAGGAGGAGAGTCAAACTGGAGATCAAAGCAGACAAGACGGAGAACAGAGTATTGGTGAGTGAACTCCTGCTGCTTTCCAGCTACTTCTTCATTAAGGGGAGCACAATCTCTGCCTGTCCTTTTCTCCCACGTTACTCTGCTCTCGTATGTACAGATTTCATTTGAGAACATCAAACCCTCCCTGTTTTCATCTCTCCTTGTAAGACGTTCATTATTTAAACCGTTGCATTGTCACGCTGTCTGTTCAAGTTCAGTTATACTTTGATCTCTGGGAGTAATTTCCTGGAAATCAAAGTGAGAGCGAAACAGCATCACCTTGAACATCTCCTGTCTCATTTAGTTTGAACATCGGTCATCGTAGAAATGTCCTAATAGGAAAATTGCAAAAGCGGTTTTCCATAAAGCATCATTATCTTTCAGTTTTGCTGCTCCCGTTCACTTTAATTTGAACCAGCATCCTTAGATGCACGTTTTCATTTCTAAGAAGGTTTCGTAACGTACTGCCTTTATGCTTCGTTGTGCAACTTTCTTTGTGCTATAAGTTTGCAAGTTGAACACGAAAGTGTTGCACCAGATCTGAATAAATAATGATCTATTGCAATTTGATGAATCAGACTCAAATGTGGAAATGAGCCATGGATTACAGTAAGTTACACTAGACTGAACCTTTAGCCTATTTTATTTTACATATTGGCACCATTGAGATTATGCAGAATTAGCTATGAGCTGTTGTTGCTTGCAGTGTACCCATTGGTTTACAGACAACTATGATGATTGATTCGATACTGAAGAAACTTAAAAAAATATGGTGATTATCAGGCATGTTCTGGAGTTATGAGGAGGGTAGTTTTTGGGTGATTTTTGGACTCTTTTTGTAAGGATAATGATATCCTTGGAAAGTGTACACCACACTAGAGATCAGACGGATCAGCCCCCAGTGTGCCTATTGGCCAGGTGGAAATAGCAGCTCAGGCCATTAACTGCTGGCCACGGAGCAGTTAATCCACTGAACGCTAAATAATTTATCCCTGGATGATCATTAAAATGCATATTGCTTCTTTCAGGGCTTAAACCAGATAAAAAAAATAATAAAGTTGAGAAGGAAAAGTTCAGTCAGTATATCACTATCCGAGAAGTGTCCATAAACTTTGATGGTTGAATCACAATTCTTTCATTTGCTGTGAATGAATCTCCCCAAATATTTAATAAGCATGACTCTGGGTGGGAATGACAGGAGGCTTTTAGTTACACAACTCTCAGTAGAATAAGAAGCTTTTAGTTTTACAGCTCTCTGTGGAATAGACAAAAAGAAATGAAGGGGTTGAAGAGAAACTTTTTAAAAGCTTTGTGAAAAGGCCTGCACAGCCAGGTTATCTGCTTTAGGATCAGATACTGTGTGACATTAACAGAACTATCAGCCAGACACCTTTTTTACTTTATCCAGTCATTTGTAGTTAGAGGGAGGTGAGGTAGAAATGATGAGCTTCACCTTCACATTTTCTTGTACTCGCTAAATGATCTGGGACCATGCTGAGGTGGGAAGCAGCAGGAGAGAGAGAGAGAGAGAGAGAGAGAGAGAGAGAGAGAGAGAGAGATCCTATGCAAGATCAGTGTCAGTGTTATAGCAGCATGTGGACATTTACAGCAACATTCATTTAAAGCTCTGTGAGGATTATTTTATCATAGTAAAATATCCAATTATACTATTCACCAGTGTTTTAATGAACTAAAATACAAAAGCTTGACTTTAAGGATGTTGAAGGAGGTTTTTAGTATTCAGTGTGTGTTTCTGGTTCCCCACTGATCTGCCAAAGCAAGACAGCACGTTTTTTTTTCTATAATCGAGACCAGTCAAGTGTTTGGTGTGGGGCTAACTCTCCTGACGTGGTTATGACAACAGCAATCTCATCATGTGGGAGCTGGAAACAGAGCCTACAGTAGTGCACGTATACTCACACACAGAACAATGCAAAGAAGTGGGAGTCGGTACTGGGATGGGAGGAATTCCAGTGGAGTGGTTCTGGTATTTCATCCAGACGCATGAGTATGAGAATGACTCGGTGAGTTTGTGTCAACGCTCTGCTTGACCAGACTGAACAAATAAGCCACTGTTTGTTGATCTACAGAAAAACACAGTTTGAGAGGCCAACTACACAGGAAGTGGCTCAGTGAGAAAACAAACATGTGATGGACTTGTAGCCTGTGAGTGATGGTATCGAATGTTATCATGATGAAAGGACAATATACGTACAGACTGAGATCAGATGTTGTAATGTATCTTGGCTGCACAGGGAAAACAGTTTCAAGTGTTTTTGAGAAGTCACGTTGCTGTAAATGTGGCAGTTTTCTTTTCTTTTTCTTCTATAGTCCCTGGATGGATGTGACTAGTAGCACTGCTGTCTGCTGGAGAGTAATCAGTAATCTTGTGACTAATCTTGCTGCCTGCTTCCTGTTGCTGAGTGGAACACACACCTGTGAGTGTGGCATTCAATCTGTGAACTTCAGACAAAATGACTCTAATAACAACAGTGTGTGTCCACCACTCTGACATCATGCTATAATGTCATAATATTAATGCCTGGTGCATACGTTTTTTGAAATTGTTTGCATGGTGTTTAATTATAAATCACCTCAAATGTCAAACACACAACCGATCTATCTCCTATTGTGATTCACAGTCCAGTTTTGATGTTTTCCGTATCATTGAAATTCTCTTGTCAGCCACATACAGCAGAGTTTTCTTTAGACAATGCAGGGCATCTTACCACAGTGTACACTACACCTACTTTACAATGAAGGGAGGAATATGGTTGTTTCCACTATCAATTTGCCCGTCTGTCAAAAACACACAAGGCTCTTGCCTTTTTCCCGCGGAGCTTTGCTCAGGAGTGGAGCTGCCCGAGGCGTCTCTTAAGCACACAACAGCCTGATAGATACAGTCATCTCCCTTGCTTTGAAGACCGAGGGATGAAGGAGGTAGAGAGAATAGCATCAATCCATCAAACACCCCGTGGAAAAGGCGAGGGGAGGATGGAGACGGAGGGAGAGGGCATACTATACAGGGCAGGGATCAGTATGTGAGGAGGAAAAAGTCAAATATCACACTGTGAACTGTAAAGCTTTGCAGTGTGACGGACAAACATCATCAATGACAAAGTGTGAAACTGGAAGGAATAAAGGTATACGAGAAAACACTATTACAATACACTAATAGTTTGCCATTGCTATGTAAAATCATTCAATATGCATATTTATTATGAAACTAGAACAGCTTGCCGCCCGAAATGTTTTCACACCAAGAGATCACAAAGCTTTATTTTGTCTCGCTATTACTCACGAAGCAGTGTTACTCATTCACAGATCTTTGGCTCCTATTTAAATCCACAAAACTGGAGGGTTGGCCTTGTGTCCGCCTTCCTCTTCATCTCCTGTGTGAATAAAAGAAAGTGTGTGTGTGTGTGTGTCTGTGTGTGTGCCTGTGTGTGTGTGTGTGTGCGTGCATGTGTGTGTGTGCGCGTGTGTGTGCGTGTTTGTCCAAGCCAGAGACTGTCACCACTAGTTAACTGCTTTATAGCATCTCAATGTTTGCTTTGTGTGTGGGAGTGGCACTAACACAGCACAAAGCTGCTACACATCAACAACATTAGATCTAGAGCAGCAAAGATTTTAATCTTACTTTTTTTTCCCACTTTCAAGATGATAGCGAGCCAATATCTGGGTCCAGGTTGTCAGCATTCACGCGTGTTGTTTAACTGCTGGTTGTAAATCAGAATGGGTCCCACCTCCTAAACACAGCCCTTTGATTCGGTTTTCTGTAACATGTTTGACTCCACATGTTTACATTGCATTCCAGAGAGTAACCTGTCACGCAGTCGTGCCAATCCTAACCTTGTTAAGATGGTTGTCACATGTTTACAAAGAAACCGTATGTAGCGAACCAGAGAAATAGTGAGTAAAGTTAGTCTTTTCTTCAGTCACACTGTATTTTCCTCCACTTCTCTGCCTCACGTGTCTTGATTTGGACCTAGATTGTCTTGACCACACATTTGCAAACACCAGCCTTCATCATTTCACTGATTCTATTTTACTGAGGAATGATTCAATAGTAGGTAAAGTCTAACAAAATGATAGAACACGCCATTATGAAAGCACATTTAAGCCTTACTAATTGCACCTCACTGCAATTTCAAGGCAGTGCAAATAATGTGCGTTTGTTAACGCTGATATATCTGAGACAGTTTAAATGTAGCTTGATGTTGTCCCAGGATGGAACATGTTTTATAAGTCATGCTTACATCTGGGGAAAGACCAAAGCCCAGAATCTCATCCAGCTCGTCTTTCCCGCCATCCTTCCCTCCTTTTCATTAAGCTGGAGGTCTGTCATTAGGGCCAGTGACGAAATGGAAATGAGCCAGTTGTGCACTCCCTGATCATCACCTGTAAAGTCCTCTCATGGGAGCTTGCTCCGGTATCTTTTGCTGTGGTGTGAAAACCTCTTCCTTCAAGGCTGCGGAGCAAGTATCACCACATTTGAGATTCCCTTTGATAACAGACTATGATATTCAGTCTTTGCTGTGGGCTGTTGAAGTTTTTCTTTTTTCTTCATACAAAAGTTTTTTGCTGTGACTGTTGGATCTGGTCGGTTATTCACTATATGTTCACTAATAGTGAAGAGCTGGAAAATAATTAGGAGATAGATTTGTATTGTTATTGATCTAGTTTACAGTTAGAATGTTTTGTTGCATCTTTGTATGGAATGAACGTCACTCTTTCAATGGAGAGTTTACAATTCTGTGGAAAGCAACTATAACATTGTTTGTTCAGGTGCCTTTAAAATGTAAAGCAACTTCATCGTTAACCTTTCTTCCCTTCCTCGTATCCTTTTTTCCAACGTCATTCAGTGGGTGTTTATATTTCGGGCTTTGTCGTTAGAACAGAGTCTGACGTAAACCACGGTGGCCTTTTTGCTGTCATTGTTGAGGTCGGGGATTATTTTGCATACACATTGCATGTGGACCTTTGCTCAATGGAGTTACAAAAATACTGTTCTTTGTCCTTTAATGGAAGTTCAACTCGAGTTCCAACAGTCATAATGTTGTTTGGCACATCATCATTGTGTCCATTCTGTTTTTCCTGCCTAATGCTGTGGTGATTATTAACATAATTGCGGTGCCATTCAGTGCTAACCAGGCAGAACAACCGTGTCCAACAGGTCACCGTGTCCCTGCTGAGAACATACCGTACGACAGTGTAATGATTTATGTTTTGACCCAGATCAGACTAATGCAGTTATACTTACAAACGCAATTTGAATGGGATGTTTTACACAATGATGAAGAGGATGAAGCTGAAACAGAAAAACTAATAATGTTTTACACTAGAAGGTAATAATCCAGGTTTGCTCAATACTGTTATATAGACCAAGTAACAAACTAAAAAAGGATGCATGTATTGTTGCTGGTGGCATCGTGACAAAATTATTTATTTGGTTTTCTCTTAACCTCTATATGATTAAATGAAAGTGTCCAAAGTGATGCGTTCCTAGGTCTTGATTTGTCAGAAAAACGTATGATAGCAAACAGAATATCAGCAAATCTTCACATGAGAGAAGCAGATGTTTTCGATGTAGCTGCTGAATTAATCAACTAATTGATTTTAAAATGCCCTATATTATCTCTCAAAATTAAAAATCCATTACTTGGCATTTAGTGTTTTTGGATGACTTATTAAGTAATCCACATTACCACAACACCTATCAACAATTTAGCATTTCCAGTCCAATGTGTGCGAGAACATATAAGCACCAACACAGAAAGGTCCCGTTGAGGATTGAATCCACCTTCTTGAAAGGAGATGACAGTGTAAGGTATAGTTCAGTCCAGCTGGAAGACGAAGGGGGATTCGTTTCCTCCCTCCTACAGCTCAAAATATGTATAGTATATACTTAAAAGTGTCCTCTGTCTAAAATAAAGACATTAGCGTGCACTTCTTAACTCATTTAAATAGGATGAACAATCCTAGAACCCACTTCACAGTGGACGGATTTTCTGTGTCACTCCACGGCCAATTCGACTCGAGCTGTCTTTCATAGCTTGAATGCAGATGCTAGTTTAGGTTAGTCAGTCTAATTTTAGCACACTGAGCATCCACAACATGCTATCAGACAGTTATTTTCAGCCTCTTTGTGAGTGGTTTGGTTTCTGTAAAGTGCTGGGACGGACTCAGCTGAATGAGCCGGTGAAGTAGTCTAACTCTTGTGTTCTGTGGTGGACCAGGACCACACAGCCAAGGACTGTCTCTCAGCTAGACAGGGTGGACGATGCAGCAAAAATGTCATCAATGTTTGTTTTTTTTAACACGGTTCATTTTTAAGACAATTTTGCAACTAAATTTTCCCTAAAAAACATATAGCCCCATGTTACTCCCCACACTTGGGCAGCCCTACGAGGTGAACACTCTGACCCAAATAAGCCACTGAAGACGACGGGGTATTGTCACGGATTTGAGAGGCAGCAAGACTGACAGTCCCCATGCCAGAAGTGAAAGAGGAGAGCAAGACATGCAAGGAGAGAAGAGCTGAGGCACAAGGCATTTAACAAATGAGACCTCCTTGCCTCGGAGCCATCATTTTAATTTAATTTTAATGCAAAGTCAATTAAATTTGACATGGAGGCGCAGCTGCTTCAGATGGCCATTGTTTTGCTACACGGCTGTATTTTATGACCTCTGTCAGAAGAGCGTAACAATGTTCATGACAAAAATGTTTTGATGCTATAGATAATGATGCAAATGACTATTTATGTTTTTGTGTGAAGCACTACAAATATGTATATGAAAAAAACTATACAAAGTACTATACAAATAAAGATCACATATATGTGTACTTGTTAGGCTGTATGCTAAAATATATCATATAAAATATGGCTAAATACACAGATCAAAAGGACTCCACTCAGGATTTACACACAAAAATAAGAAATGAATGCCTTCCTGAAAGTCAAGAACGAAAGAGGGCATAATGGACAGCCATGCATAAAATGCTCTGCATCAGCCAACATGGCCTCAGCAGTGCACGCTAGCTTTGCTCGCTAGTTTGCTCGCTAGTTTGCTCGCTAGTTTGCTTTGAAACTTTTCATTGTTTTAGATTTATGCATGAAATTATCCCTTAAGGTCTAAAGTGGAAAAATATCAATATATTCACTTGTTTTAAATCACTTTAAAAAGTAAACAGAATGAAGAAGAATGTCCCAGCATCGAGAATGAAAAGATTAGTACAACAATACATAACTAACACTTCAAGAAATGTAGGGAAATTAATATAAATAATACAACACCGGAAATATTGCCATGTCCCTTTAAAAAATAAAAGTCTCACCTAAATCCACATCAAATTTTACAAGAATGTATATTGCCTTTGAATTATTTAGCACAACAGATTTCATTTTTATAGCTGTATATTCATTTAAAACGACCAAAAGGCTTACAAGGGTGTAAATGTATCATGTAACCCGTTGTTCATATTGTGTGAGTGAAGAAACACACTCAGTCTGGTTGTTCTCAGAGTCTCAGGTTGAACACACTCATTATGTCCTTTAGTCTGTTCACTCACTGTCACTGTTTTACAGGCTGACTATCACTCAGTCTCACTCGTGTTGTATTGCTCGTCTCTCCACCAAGCCAAGATTATTATTTTATATATATAGAAAGGCTTAGCGTGTTCCCAGCCCACAATGCTCTACAAAAGCCTCCCTGGAGAGACATTAACCAGCCTCACAACCTGGCGTCGTGCAAGCCCCGCCCACTGTCATTCATCTTCATCATCGCGTAGGTCAGGGTCATTGTCACTAAGACGGCCTTAGTAATATAATTGACCCTGCCCCAGGTCGTTGGCTTGATAGGTTTGGTTCTTGTAATCTCATAGTAATGTCTGGTTTCAAACACTGGATCACATGCGTTACTTCATGGAGCTCTTTTTGACGATTAATAATGTCATTAGTTTGATGTTTTTAAGTTTGATGAACGTTCAAAGTCTCCATGTGAACATGCTGAACTGGTCTGACTGGTCGCGTCCCTTGTGACTGTATTGTTTGGTCATATTGTGGGAAAAGTGGCTCTTGGGTGTTATAATGCAATGGCCTGGTTGGTACAGTGTCAGCTCGCTCTGATTGGATGTAATTGAATGAGGTTTGTAGGTCACATACAGCAGTCAGCATTGATTGGTTGATAATTACATTTGTGCACTATGTCATAGTAAACAGCCACAAAAGCAATCAGGCCTCATCAATGCGATGTTTTCTGTCAAAACACTGAAGTGATAAGAATAATGCATTAGAAAATGATCCTCTTCCTTCCGCCTGTACAATGAGTCTGTAAAGCCACGTATTCAGGATTTATTCAGACTGCGTTTCAAACCAGATCAATACCGATCAGAGGAGCATGGAAGTATGTGTATCACATTAGACGGTCCATCTCTGCCTCCAAGGACTCTGTCACAGACATTTTCCAGCGTGCATGCAGCTATTTTTCAGCAGAACGACTGCGCTGACTTCTCCACCAGCGCTCTCATATGCTTTTGCTGCATGGCTGGTTTTTATGGCGTCCTTGCAGTGGATGTTGCATTACTGTTTTTATTGTTGCCTTCTGCAGACTGCGAACCTTGTACCATTTTCCTCCATTGACCTAATTTTTATCATTAGTTTTATATTATTTTTTGCCAATTTTACATCCAACATACAAAGCTTATGGTGGGTTGAATCCCATACAACAGAGCACAAAGTAAATACCTCCCCCCTTTACCCTCCCTGTTCACTGTGTTCTGGGTCTTTGTGCGCAATCATGTGTGTCCATGTTCCCGTGTGGGTGCGCTCATCATGAGTGGGGATTTTGACGGATCAGCAATATGTTGAACTGGGTATTGAGTTTTACGACCGTGCCTCCATGAAATATTACACATTTTACTCAACACTGGGGGACACTTATGTCTATAAGTCACCTTCTGTGCTTAATTTGGGAGATACAATCTTTTTCAGGATCTGCCAAATTAATGTAATGCAATCAATGTAGGTGCTTTCCCCATTCTCAGGTTTTCTTTTTTCTCATTCCTGAAATGCACAACCTCCCAATTGAGTCTTTACAGGAAAACCAGCGTTGGTTTTACTTCATCTACATTTTGAGATTATTTGACTTCGATCGCATACATCTAACCATGGGAGGACATTTGGTTCACTTTGGGGGAAGCTGCGCTCAGCACTGCGTGTGTAAGTATGTGCGTTATTGGCTCCGACTGATGTTGTGTACCCACTCCAGGGGAAGGGAAGCCGTGGGTAGTGCCAGCACCAGCCCAGAATGAAATCCCCTTACTCCTCCCTCCTCCCCTCTCCCTGTTCTGCCTTTGTCTCAGCCATTCCTTTCTTCTTCCTCTCTCTGTCATACCTGTGTACCTCTCTCTCCCTGACAAAGCACTGTACTTCACTTTGAGGAGGTTTTCCACTTTGCGTTTCTTTATTACTGGACTTGTAAAAAAAATAAAAATAAAATAAGATGTCCACCTCTGCTCTGCTTTCCTTTTTTCTGTCTCACTCTATTACCCTTGTGCTCTACAGTGATATCCCATTTACCCAGAAACCTTGGCTCACCACCACATAGCTACACACCCACACACACACTCCTCCTCCCCATTGTGTCTGGCTGGCATGCTGATGAATGAATGAGCCCTTGTGATTATTCCTTATCTCTGTAACCTAAACACACACACAGAGGGGGACGCCCTGCAGGCTGACACAGTTCTACGAGATACCCCACCCTATCACTCCACCAGAGTCCAGTTTTTAAAAAACCTGATATGTATCCAGTGTGAAAGGCGTTTCTGCCAACCTGGCCTATAATCCTAAAAGCACAATCATTGTATCCCTCTTCTCTGCCCTGCCCTTTGAATGCTTGATCAGCCTCTGTTGTTTTGTGTGAGACACATTTGGGAGGTTGACTGAAGCTTGTTAGTGAGGCACTGATACACAGGCAACCTATAGAGATTATGTACATTTGTAACATGCATTAAACTGCTGTTATTAATTGAAAGAAATTCAGTAAAAAAAAAATGATTTAGTTTTCACTCAGACGACTATTTGAAAGCGGCTGTTAATTTTATGGACTCAAAAATGATTTTAATTGCACATTATATGTCTCATTTATTATTCAACACAATGTGCATATTCACAGACACTTTGTATTCTGACTGAAAACAGTAGCGATTAAAAAAAAAAAAGTAGTAAAGCATGAAATTTAACATCATCAGACGCCACATTTATTCATGCCTCAGCTCGCTGCAGCTGTGGTCTGACAAGACCAGCCAATCAGATCCGTTCAGGAAGTACCAGTGTCGGCCGCCTTTGTTCCCCGCCACACTCATCTCCTCAGCACTAAAACACATTATGATGAGCAGGGCAGTGATAAAAGAAAATTGGTGTTTCTCTTAATTCGCTGCTTGGCTGCTGGTGCAGTGTGGGGAGAATTTGCACTGGTGAGAATGGTTTGCTCCAAAATGGGCTATCCATATTTAAATAAAATGTATCCTGAATTAGTAGCATGGCTATCTGGGGCCTCTTTTTTTGAAAATATTGCATTATCAAGCATTTGTGCTGCCTAAGCGATGAGTGCCATTTTCTTTGTGTGTAAAGCATTCTTTAAATATTTGGACTAAGCTGACGTCTTTACTTTCCTATAAGGATGCTGCAGACAGACCACCACACTGTCCCGTGCTTGTTGTGTCAGATGGTGTTATACTGTTTTAAAGAAGGGTCCACACAATCGTATCGGGATTTTTTGTCTTGTCTGAGACTGCAGAAAGAAGAGCAGGCTGTGCATCATGTTAGCTGTTCTATCCCTGATCCGTGATGTAAGGAGTACTACATGCTAACATTGTGCTGTGGTTTTGGCACAGAGTCTGCAGACGTTACAGGACTAGACCTCAGCTGCACTGTCAGCAGCTCGTCTTGGCTGAGAGAATCAATGTATTATGAATGAAACGATTCCTCTGCCTGGGTTTACAGGGGTTAGAAGGCTTTATTTGTGAAAACAGTTTAAGGTCAAGTTGGCTTCAGAGCAGTTTCCAACATTGTGATCTCTCCCGTGTCAGCCCGATTTAGGTCATTTCTCCGTTTTCCCTCTGTAACATCTCAGATAAGTGGTTATCTTTGGCTTCGGAGCCAATTCCCAAAGCAGGCATACGGCAGGATTAACCGTTTTAATATGTGCTCAGGGTCGTTCTCGGGATGTTTTCACAGATTTGATGACGTCTATGTGTAAGGAACAGTTCTGAGACTGCTAGATGTTAGTTAAAACTTAATACAAGATGCTGTTGATGTTAAACTAACCTGTGTGAGTTTCTATCTTGGAAAAAAGACGAATTTACATGCAGAACTGTCTCTGTTTTAGTCCTGCCTCCAAAAGAGGTCTTCGTGAAACTGACGTGGGTACAGACTTAGAAATCCGACAAGCAAAAGTACATTTTCAAAAAGGAGAGAAAGTTGATCCAAAGGAAACCTGAGAATAATAACATCCGATCCCAAATGTTGCAAACCGAAACGTATACCCTAATAAAGAGAAAACAGTTAAACCGGCAGCATGATGTACAGTATTTCTGTTCTGTGGAGTATAGCTTGTTAAAGTTAAAGCGGGACTCGGGAGGGTGTGTGTGTCTTACTTCTACTCCATTGTTCAGATACACACCTTTGAATACATTTACCCACACACCACACCACACGTACAAGCATATTAGTTCAAAATTTACTGTACTGTAGAAGAAAACAGGAAGATGGTAAGAGAGGAAAAAACACAAGAGAGAAATAAGAGAAAAACTACTTCAGGTTACACTTTAGAGTCTGTATGTCTGATGACTGTACCACATGTACAGTATGCATGACGCAGTCTGCCTAGCATCCAATATGAGATAAGGAAGACAGAGAGCAAGAACATGGAGGTAGAAAAAAAACACACTCAACACTCCACATTAGATCCATTCCACAGCATAAAGTCTCATATACAACAAAATGGGACATCATGATCCTTTTTAACAATTTGGAACCTTCTGTAATTGTATAGTTGAATTATGATTTTAGGCAATTGAAAAACGATACTGCTAGAGAGCATAGGGCTAAAGAAGGAGGAGGACATTAGGAGATTAAGCAGTGGGAGGGAAAAGCACAGAAGTGCAGGAAAATGGGAGAGAAATGCCGATTGATTTCAGTGTATTAAAAGCTAAGATGCGATCGTCCGAGCAGCATTAGTTTTAACAGAGATGAAACGGCTTTTAAACACTTCCCTTCATTAAATACCTCCCCCTCTGATTGGATTTAAATCTTGGCCTCCTTGTCAGCAAAATGGCACTTAGAATCTATTAAGTCATTTCGCTTTGCCCTTCATCGGCCTCTCCTTCTCTCGCCGTCTCACGCTCCGTCTCTCTGGTGTCCAATTTGCTTGTCTCAATGGCTGATCTCTCTCTCTGTCTCTCGCCCTCTCTCTCTCTCTTTTGTTCTGTTGGTCTCTTTTTCTGCAAAGCCCTAAATATACTCTGATCCTACCGTGCTGCGTTGACAGTTTCGTTTTGCAGCCAGCGTATCATGACTCATTAATGTTACACAGACACACATGCAGGACATGCCGGCATTAGTTATGCAATAAAGGGTCTGCGTCAGCAGCAGTGTGGGGATGAATGTAATGTACCAGGGTTTTATTTCCAACCGCACTATTTGTATTAGTGATATAACAGCCGTTTATGTTCCAATCCCAATAAATCTATGGGTTGTTTGTGTGATTATTTGTTTTTGAAAAACAAATACGGTCAAGTGATTCAATAACTAGTTGTTTCACCACCAACTCTTATCCTTTTTGTACTTTTTTTTATTTCACAGCATCTTTGTCTGTACAGTTTATTACAGTTTAAAGGAATCGGTGAACATTGGGAACTCTGCCTATTCAATTTCTTGCCAGGAATTGAATGAGAAGATGGATACCACTCTCTTTTCTGTCCTTTAATTAGACGGTTAGCGTATTTTAGCATTCTGTCAGGGAGCAGGATAAAAAAAAAAATCCTTGCCTTGCTCTGTTTAAGGGTATAATCCAACAAATAACGCCCCATAAAACCACAGTTTGTCAGTTTTTAACAGTTGAGTGTTTGTACTGGTTAAACAGATCATGTGTTAATCAGTGGGCTTGTAGGTGGATTTGGTGACCTGTCGATAGGGAAGCCCCGATACCAGTATCTGGTCTCAGGGTCTATTCTGTGCTCATGTACTCATACTTGTAAAACTACTCCAATACAATCGCACCAGATACCACTAAGGCAACGTGATGTTCACCTCTCGTTAGTTGAGCCCAATAAGCCACTCAGCTGCAACAATAACAAACATACACCACATCAATTAATTTAGCTGTGAAGTTGTCAGCTGTGTGTCCGTCGGGCATCCTATGTCAGGGTTCTTGTCAGCCAGCTGATAATTAATGTGAAGACAGTAAGCCCCGAAGTTAGCAACAACGCTGGCTGACCTTTAAGGTTGATTCTCTGACAAACTGCTCCTGAGTCTTGTTTAGCTTGTTGTTTTTTTACTAGGTCTTTTAACCGATAGCATGGTATAGTTAATTATTAACATCCCTACTTCAAACTAGGCCTTGTTTGTATCAAGTAAACAACAAACTTTGGATTTTAAAATGTCAGGAAGTTATTGTGAAACTGTAATGTTATTATTAAATAATAGGTACTCAGTATTGGCAAGTACTGAAATGTTAGTACTAGGACTTGGTCTGAACAAAAGTGGTATCGGTGCATCCGTACCTGTGGAAAGAGCCAGGCTAGCTGAGTTAACCATCTCCTGGCTGCAGCTTAATATTTGACCGACAGATATCTGAATGGTTTTAATAATCCTGTCTAATTATTGACAATAAAAGGGGCATTTTTCCAGAGTTTTTAAAGACATTGCTCTCTCTCTCTCTCACCCAAATGAATAGATGTGAAACAGCGTGTTGGATAGATATAATATAGCGTGAATGCACCCCCCAGACATGATGGATTAATAAAAGCATTTTCAGTGGGGGTAGATTTCCTGTGGCTGAGTGGTGCCACAGCTGAATGACTGCAGATGAAACACTTCTCTGTGTGTGCTTCGGGTCCTACAGAGATTCAGCATAACTGTAGGCCAGCGTGGATGTTGTTTAAGGGGGTGAAAACTCATTGACATTCTCAAGCAAGGCTTGGCACTGTAGCAGTCTTTCATGTGCTAGAGAGTGTCTATCAGTGTGTGTGTGTGTGTGTGTGTGTGTGTGTGTGTGTAGTATGGGCTAGCCGTTGCCATAGTAACACAATGTGTGAGAGTGTGCACATTTGAGTTGCGTGAGTTTTGGAGGGTAGTGGATGACAGTTGGACTGGAGAAAAGATAATCTGGGAATGGTCCTGTAATGTGAATGGATGTGGTGCGTGGATGTGTGCTTGTGTGTGAACAAGGAGAAATTACTGTGTATTGTATATTCAGTTAAGTTAATAAGATGATTATTCATCAATTCAGTCTGTGTAGGCCGTGTCGAAGAAATTCTGTAACAGAGCCGTGTGTATGTGTGTATGTGTGTGTGTGTGTGTGTGTGTGTGTGTGTGTGTATGTGTGTGTGTGTGTAATACACAGAGAGACTAATAGCAGATGCTCTCTGGTCTTGTAGACATGCTCGAATGCTGCTGCCATCTGGTTGGCTGAGTGGAGCTGAAGGCGGGAAGGTGGTTGGTGTGAAATCATTGGCTAATGTGAAGGCTTAAGGCTTTAAATCCACTTAAGACAGAGCAGAGAGAGAGATAGGAGGGCAGTTACAGAGAGGGGGGGGAGTGTTATGGCTTTGTCCACTCACGAGGGCAGATGGAGAGAGCCTGGGCAGAGTGCAGAGGGGCGGTCATGCGTTGACAGGAGGAGGATGGGCGGATATTAAAAAAAAACTGAAGAAAAATCCAACATAAATCAGAGTATGTTTCAAAACTGCTTGAACAAGTTATAGGTGCATAAGTGGCCTGTAATGTCTTTGTTGATTATAATTATTATGAATTTTTATTTCATATTATTTTCAGACATTGCTGATTGCTGCTCGAGTCAGATTAATCAGCTCTTATTAGGCCACTGCAACAATGTATAATTGCACTTCCATTAAGTAGAGCCGCATGAGTAATTACATTTTTTTAAATGATCAAAATAAATGCACCAGAGGTTGAGATATCCTGACTTTCAGTCTCCTGCTATAGGTCCAAAATAACACTCATTACATCATCAGGGAGCTAAATGTTACAATAAGTGATGAAAGAGAGCTTGTGTACAGAAATGCAGCCGTGGTGACTGGTGCTCTTTAGGAGGTTATCTTTGTTCAGAGTCCTGCCTGTCCGTCTCCATCACATCAAACAGACTCTGCCTGTGGAGCCGAGCTACAAAGGGCGAGGACACACTGCCATCCTTTTTCTTTTCTTTTTTTTACATCTTTCAAAAATATTGTGACAGTTTAAACTTTCCTTAATCTTGTTTTCTCTCTTCACCTCCTTTTCTTTCCTTCACGCCAGTCAATGTTTATCTGTTGGTAATGCTCCCCATCCCTGCTTTTCCTCCAACCTCTGATCAGTCTTTCTGCTCCCTCACATCTCCCTGCTTTCAGGTTTTCATTTCCTCCCTTGCCTTTACATGCTTCATCTACTCTAAATTCAGCTTTTTCCCCCCCTTTCTCCATTTGATCCTTATGTTCTCTGTTTAATCCACTGGTATTTTCTCTTCCTTTGAGGCCGTTACCCTTCATTGTTAAATGGTAGCGTTGGAAACCAACAGGCCTAAGTTTCTTATCTTTAGAGCTGTAAGGTGGTGTCCAGCATACTACAGACTGAAAGGAAAGACAGAGATGGCTTGAGAAGAATTTAAAGGGTAATGCTTATGAACCACGATGCAATATAGAGACTTCAACATACTTCAGGTCTCAGGTACACGAGTTGTGCAAATGATCCCTATAACAGTAGCACATTCAATGGCAGCCATCCCGATAAACTAGAATAATGAGACACTTCAAGGCTGCACGTCCGGATATGAATGTCAAGTTTATGCATTCCAGTTATACCTCTTCAAGCCTTGACTTTTCCTTCACATCGCAGCAACAGAAGCGAGCTCCGTCCTCAGCATGTGCTCTAATTAACATTTGCAGCCGGCGTCCAGGTTGCTCAGCACGCAGAAACGGCACAAATAAGAAAAATACACCAACCTATATTGGGCTCACCCAGCAGACAGGGGGTGGTCAAATAAAAAGAAAGGCATCTCAGTGTCCTGTCGAAATAAATGTCTGTCTGTGTTTGCTTTCAAGTGGAGAGGAATATTTCTCCTCGTTGTCGTGTTCTTTTCTTACTTTTCATACTGACGGAGATGTTTTAGAGTCACAAGTATTTCCATCTGTGTGAGTCAACAGGCCAGCTCTCTGTCCTCTTTGTCATTTCCTTGTTCTTGTTGGTCAGAGTGTCTATTTACAGCTACATACTCATTATTCTCTGTTCTCTCCCTCAGGCCCTTGCGTCTCACCGAGCCTACCTCTTAACAGCACGTATTCCCACCAAGGTAAGAGCAGCAACTCTGCGGAATTCTACATTTCTTCCAGACATAACCACGACAACCAGTAGAAACAAATGATAGATTAGGTCAGCAAAATTATTGTTTTACAGGTCAGCTGCTTGAAAGTAAAATCATCACAAATTACAACGTTAGAAAATACCCAACACAATCTTTGATTGTCGCCATAGTTCGGTATCAATTGAAACATTTTCTAAAACCAGTTTTTGCAGTTGGCTTGTGACAGGCTCAGTTTAGTTGTTTAATTATCCTCTGAAGTCTTGTTTCCTTCTTCAACCGTTATGATTTAAACTTACTCCCAGTTAGCTTCTCTGTTTGTGCTGCAGAGTGGATTAAGGCTGGTGTTGTAGCGCTGCGTGTGCCTGCTTAAATGGCAGTTGTACAGCTGCTTGACATGCCTTTGTTTTTTAAGAACTTGCAACAGTGGTCCCATAATACAGCACAGATGGCAACTGTTAGCACCATCACCAGCAATGAAACATCTGTCATCATCGCCACCAGCATCATTTTCACCTCTGCAACAAGAAAACCAGCAGTGAAGTAATAAAGTGCAGATGTTCACTCAAACTTTCCAGCAGCACCGGTTCCACAACTATTACTATCTCTGCTGCCAATATTAAACTTCACAGACTTCAGCTTCTGTCTTGTGACCCACTGGGTCTGGTCCCCTAGCTTTTAAAAACATGCCCAGGGTGCTGGGACTTGATCCAGGACCCGGAAACCCTGAGCTTGGATAACTGGATATAAAAATGGGCTTGTCATACCCAGTTGCCATGGAAATGCAGATGTTCAAAAACATTTTTTCTGAGCCTTTTATAGGCTTAAAAGTTATTGACCTTGGGAATTGAAGTCGAAAAAATAATCAGAAGGTGCTTTAAAGCCAAGTTCATGCTACACAACTTTCAATGTAGTCAGATTGCTGAACTGTTCACACACAACTAATTGTCTAGTTATCAGGAGGTTTTCACACCAACAACAAGGCCACAACTTATAAGACCTTTCACCAGGAGGAATGTCTGGTCTTCCACATATGTGTCATTGGCACACGTATCACAAAATAGCCCAGTTCCCATGTACTAACTATTTATAGCATGTTTCCTCTTGGGGCAACAATAACTTTGGTCTTTTGTCACAAATTCAAAACCTACAGTAAAGTTTGTATTGTTAAAGGTGACCCCTCCCTCAGGTTTCCCCTCAACCCCCGTATTGTGCTCTCATTGGCTGTAGCTAACTCCCCCACAGGTCCAGGCATTTAGCCCGCTAGATATCTGGGATGCGTCTGTTATGCTTCGGTGAGCCTCTTGAGCAGTTTACACATTTGCGAGCGCCACGAAAACGCAGATTTGCCTCTGATCTGGGTCTTCTATCGAGGAGTAGAAAATCCGATCTGATTGATTGTGAGTTCAGTAGTAGAAAAACATCACAAAACATCCCATGATCAGACTATACACACACACACACACACACACACACACACACACACACACACACAAACAGATAAGCCACAAGATATCATAACGACATCTCTTGTACCAGGTCCAGGAAATACTTACAATTGCCCTTCAAAAAGCTGTATGCTTCCCGGTCAAAAGATTGCCCCCAGGGACAGTTTTAGGTGATTGATTGTTGCTTGAAAAGCAATGTATTGGTTTACTGGGAGTGGAAGAGGTCATAAAGAACACTGTTTCACGTGACGCCTTATGTTTCCAGTGTTATGAGCTGCAGGTTCAACATCTGTTTATTCAGCAGCCTCTGCATCTGTTTTCTATCCCTGTGCTCTCTTCCGACTTGGAGGGATTACATAAACACCTGCTTTACGAAGAACTTACCTCCTCAACATCCCTCCTCTCCTCAACTATGTTGTAGTACCCCTTTGAGAGTAGTTATTGGACTTGTAAGGTTAAGGTTTTTTAGACATGAATTGCTGAAGGATGAAGTAGGTCTGTCTGACTGTCTTGTTTATCCATAGTGAAAGCAAAATCCCTCCTCTGTTGACTTTCAGAAAACCTCCATCCCCTTCTTATCTGGCTCTGCTTAGCCAGATTACAACTACGGCTCACCTTTTTTTCCCTTTCAGCCATTTGTTCAGCTTTCTCACTGTCATCCGTCCAACAATCCAGATTGCTTCCTGCTCTTTTTATCCTTCAGTTGGGAAAAACGTCCTTTTATCGATCTGGTTTTCTTCCACAACTCACCACTGTGCCAAAAGTTACAGGAACAACCTACAATGTATAAAATCTAATTCAATCTAATAGATTTGATCTTTTAAGTTTGTTTTTGGCAAGGTACTCTCTGCAACAATCTGCACATGTTTAGTTGTAAAAAAAGATCTCATTGCAAATCCCCAGAATAAAAAATAATGATTTGAAAATGCCCAAAACTGAAATATATAGTTTCCAAAGGTATATAAAGAAAAAACAGAAGCATCAAATCCTCTCACAAGAGAAGCTGCCAATCCAGTTTGCTTTTACTGCATACTGTCATTTTTGAAAGATGAAGCTTGCCAACATCCATTTTAAAAGCCGACTGTTACAGTATTTCTCCTTCTATAGATTTTTTTAAAATGTGAAATCTATATCACAGCGGATATGAGTCAGCTGCAAATGAAGATTAGCCTCTGCTCACTGGTCCAACGCATGAGCTATTGGCTGTAATACGTATATTGACTGTATTAAGTTAAATGTTCTGGTTAAAATCTGTTTTCATCAAATTTAAGCTGAGGCAGT
The DNA here is from genome assembly GCF_963514095.1 of Eutrigla gurnardus. Lineage (NCBI taxonomy): Eukaryota > Metazoa > Chordata > Actinopteri > Perciformes > Triglidae > Eutrigla > Eutrigla gurnardus. The sequence goes on along the minus strand of NC_139937.1, from coordinate 8,107,614 downwards.
GTTGGGTGTTGCTTCAGGCTTCTGGCCATCTGATTGTGTTGTAAGCGATGGTTTGATTCATCATATATAAGATGCATCTCTGTCTGGAATCCCAGAGATCCATTGAAATCACACAAGAGGAGAATCACTAGGAGAGGATTTCATCAGTAACGGTCTTCTGAGCCGAAGGCTTAAATTCTAAAGTAAATGTGTGACGGCAGCAGTAAACCCTCAGTTAAACACTTCACTATGTATCTTTCATCTCCCTGTAGCGCTCTCCTGCTCTTCTCAGTGGGTTTTTCTGTGTGTGTGTGTGTGTGTGTGTGTGTGTGTGTGTGTGTGTGTGTGTGTGTGTGTGTGTGTGTGTGTGTGTGTGTGTGTGTGTGCGCCTCCGATTGATGGTTTGGCTCCTCTTGAGAAGCTGCAGGGCCTTCCAGTCTGTCAGCGTCTCCTCACAAACATGCACACATGTCTCACACCATAAACACGTCGCTCCTTCCCATTCCCTTCTTTTCTTTCTCTGTAGCCCCTCTTTGCTGTATATTTTACATACCTGTACACTCTGAGTTTATCTCCATTTGCTTTCTGCTTTATGTCAGAAGCATGGGAGTTTAGAAACTAAAATATCAGACATACCAACCATTAAATAATGGAAACGTCTCATAGAAACTTGACATTCCGTTTATAAATCCGACCCTTTGCAACAAGGTCCTAATGTCCACAAGGTCTGATCTTAAAACCAATCTCTGTACATCAACACATCCTCTGCATGAACACATTGAGGTTTCTATGAACATACAACAAAAAGACGAGTGGAGGAGAGTGGTTAAAGTGACAGACGGACAGTGAACGAATGAGTGAACGATGCAGTGACTCTGGCATTCAGTTTCCTCCCTGCACCTCCCAGCATGAGGTCTTGCCATTGGCTGGAGCTCATATCAGCATGCTCACTTATCATTGGTTGGCGCTCACTTTGGTATGCTATCATGCCATTTACTGGCTGTATAAAACCGATTTGGGCATGTTCACGGCATACTCTAACATCCAGCAAATGAATTGCAATACACAAATCGACACAATATATAATGCTGTATTACTTGTACTTGTAGTAGCACACTGACTTAATGAGTGAGTATGTAATGAGACATACGTAGTATACCGTTTTACAGGAAGTGGCTCCCTATAAAATGAAATGAAATTGATCTGCAACACCATTTTCTAATTCTACAGTAAACACTGAGCAAATGGACACACCTCTATAGTGATCTGGAACTTGAAAATACATTTACAGCATAATTGACAACAAATTGTGTGTACATTTTTGCCCCAGTAGTGTGCCTTGATTGATCTGCAACCATTTTACCTGCTCCATCTGTGTTTTGATGATATTTTTTATTTGCATTGCATTCAGGATGATACCTTATGGCAAAATTATTTAGTAAATGTCAGATATACAGTAGCAATTACCTAAAGTTTGCTAAAATTAGCCACCATATTGTAAGCTATGGCCGTAAAGGATAAAGTAAGGCTGTAAGAATCTAAAGCCTTTTGATTAAAAAAGCCCACAATTACATTATGGGATGGAAATAATGGTCTGTGTGTGTGCATGTTTACAATGGTCCAACAATTGTGGTTGGCGATTGTGAAATTATTTCTAGCTTGTAGACTGAACATGAATGAGTCACCACAAGCAGTGGTGAAATAAACACACACACACACACACACACACACTCACACGCACACACACTGCAGTCAGACAGTAGACAGGCAGTCTGCTTATCCTCTCCATCCTCTCATCTCTGAGCCAAGCCTCAGGAACACTGAACCCACCTGGAATAGTCTGGCCTTGCTGCCTGGCCTGCCCTCAGGCACTCTACTGTTTGTCTGTGTTTCACAAAAAGAAAGAGATGGAGTGCGGGAAAACTGTGTGCTCCATATACAGTTGTAGGCATTTGTATTGACAGGTTCCCCCCTCTCTCACATTAAAGGAGATCTGTCCTTTTAGGCTTGGAACAGCAGGCTGCTGCTTTTCTTTGTCCTGAAATGCTATGAAAGAAATAGAAAACGTGACTTGTTTCACAAACTTGTTTTTGCAAAGTCTGTCTTTGGGATATGAATAGAGAAATGAAGCAGAGGCCTTTTTCTGTTTACTATCAGTGTACTATTTGGATTCAGACAATTCAGGGAGACAGATTGAAAACACTTAAGAAAAGAATGGTTGAGAGAGTGGACATAATACATTCTTTGAGCCTACAAAAGTGTGTAATGTCGCCCAGAAAGAACCTGTAAATGTGTGAGTCAGTGCTCTAGTTGTCTGCACATGGGGCAAAAAGAACGAAGAAAAAAGAAATGACTGCAATCCTACCTATTCATTATGGAGCAGGCATATTTTTACACAACATTCCTTAGACAGACAGTCACTGACTGTTGTTATTATTAGGTACAATTATCCCACATACACAGCATACATACTGCACAGACACTATAGAAGAAGTGAGCAGTCACTGTGATGTCACCCATCAGTTAGTAGGCCGACGTTTTCAAGCCTCGAATTTGGTGTTTTGGCCGCCGCCATCGTGGTTTTATTGCAACCAGATGTGACACGAGAGGGTAGAGCAAGTACAACCAAATGCTGAACAATGTAAAAACAATGCATTTTTAGTTGACCGAAAATGAAAACATACTCAATCTCAAAGTAGCCACGTCCTAAAGCATTCCATCTTTATCGCCATAATTTACTAAATGAAACATCATGCATCATGAATCTGACTTATTTTTGCAACCAGAGAAGTCACCCCTTTCTGACTAGGAAGAAAGAATGAAGGTTTAAGGGGAATTTATTCAAATATTTACAACCGCAGCTTTTCATTCTCTAACAATAATAATAATAACAATATTAATAATAATAATCATAATGAACTCATAACTCCGATAATTCTTTAATATCGCTTTCTTTGCCCCTTCTCTGACCTTTAGGATGTTATGAAGTCATGCCTATGTCTGACAGAGTTTATGTATTTTAATGGTGGTTTTGTGCTCTTTTTGTAGGTGGAACACTCCTTTAATTACCTGGAGATCCAGGGGATTGCTTGTAACAAGCCTACACAGGTACAGTACCAAAACTAACAGTGTCCAGCACACTCTGAGGGCATTTAAGGTTTCACATTTTACAAAATACACTTACTTGCTTTCTTGCTGAGAAAAAGAGAAAGAGAAAAATAAATTGTCAGCCTCTCTCCCTCTAAATTACCTCACTCTACGGCAAGCAACTGTGCTTTATATATGGTCATCTATACATTTATATTAGTGTGCAGATGAAAGAAACAATGTGTTGATTTTTAAATATTTGTTAACATTGAACTGGTTCAAGTTATTTCCCCCTATTTCTAGTCTATATATTTAGCTAACAATAGGTCCACACTCAACACACATGGAGAGTGGTATCAATCCTCTCACCTAACTCTTAGCAAGAAAGCAGATCAATGTATTTTCCAAAATACAACTATTCCTTTAAATTGTTCTTTACCAGGTGAAACAGGTTCGACTCTTGCATGTAATAGTGTAATGCACTGGAGCAGGACGAACGATTTACTGAAACACCTGAACCCAACTTCCCCAGTTTAAAGACAGCGCCTGTAATCACAACATATTTATATTACAGTCGCCACACGGTAGACTGAAGTGAGAGGATGGAAATCAGCATTTGCAAGTATAATCCTTAAAAATGTATGAGACACCAAAAACATATCTGGGTCCAGAAACGATGTTTCCCGTCTGGGAAGAGCTTCCATTTGGCTTTTTGACCAGTGCTGGCCAGCTGTCAGTCAACAGGATCTACATACAAAATATGATAATCCATCATTAACCACAGAGTTTCTGCAGCTGAACCTCTCTCCCACTCATCTCCACAGATGTCAGTCCTCTTAATATCTTGACTGATGGTCTCCGATGTTTAATAAGAATCAGCAAGGATTATGTTAATTTTGGCCTATAAAGGAGCCATGTATCACCTTACATCAGCATATGCATAACTGCGGTGCTGAAGTGGTTCGCCTGTCTTGGTAAATGTCTTTATAGCTTCACTTCTCTCAAGACAAAGATGTGGGCTGCTATGTGGTTGAGTGGATGGAAGGATGTGTTGGTTTATTCTTATTAATTATATTATTGCTGGGTAGATTCGATGGAGTAGACGAGCAGAAAAGCGGAATAGTAGGATAAAAACATATAGATAGACACATAATGCATTCAGGTTGTATCCTTTCACTGCCAATAAACTAATAGTTTAAGGTAGATTTTTATTTCGACTCAGTGAAGAAAACTGGATGACTTAATCTTAATAAGAAGAACTGTGGTTGAAGTGGGTTGAGGTGCATGCTGGTGTGCATCACTAATTAATAATGTGTGGTTTCAGCTGTTTATAGAGTACGAGCGTGGCTCCTTCTCTCTGAAGCTACTGTCTACTGAAGAGGTCAATGAGGTGGTCGCTCACATAGGAAACTGTCTGCTCAGGATATGTCCCGGTCTACCACCTAGGTGAGTTCCACCATTATATGTGTGTGGTTGTATGCAACAGTTCATGTGGTTTTTAATGGATTTATTTAAATATGTCAATCATGTGAAGAGATTTGAATAAATCCTTATTATGATGTAGTTACTCCATCTGACAGTATATCTATTATACATCTTTTAGTTTGTCTGCACACTCACATTTTGATGTTGCATCACACATTGGATGTCTTTGTTGAATTATGCTTTAAAAAAAACAAAAAAAAATGCTTAAAATGCCCAGAGTTTAACCAGGTGCAACAGACCCAGATAAGATATGATCTTTAATAGTCACTGTGGTTCAATCTAATCTACAGCATTCTGTATTTGATCTCCAAAAAAAAAAACTATGCAACATCTCACCTCATAATGCAGATGTGAATATCATTCAATGTTTTGTTGAGAACAGGAAGCATGACAGTTAATGCAGAAATGATTACAGATGTAAAACCATAAACGTTCATGACTTTGTCTTGTAAACAGAACAAAGACTTTGACTTGACAGAGAGGCTGACGTTTGTATGTTTGAGCTGCAGTCGATTTAATGCTGCATTGATTTAGATTTTTCTACATTAGACATTACATGTTTTGTTTATGTAAATTGGGTTACTATTAAGAGTACTCAGCAACGTCCTTCTTTCTCCATGGCCACTGACAAGTAAGAAAGTAGCGTGAACCTGCTTGTTGGAAAGTCTTTCAAAGGGATTATGGGATTTTGAGCATTTCTCCAGACTATTTGGGAAATGTAGAAACTAAATGATGTTTTAATCTGTCTTATCTTCTCAGTAAAGTGATGAAGAAGCTCTGCATGGAGCCTCCAGACAGGCTGACCTCTCTGCAGACTCTATGGGAGAACAACAAGCCTGCGGAGCCCGGACCTTGTGGTATGAATCTGTGACTCTAGAGTTTTTACTGTGTGCTCCTTCATCCCTGAAATGATGAATGATGTGTGTCCATAGTGATTTCACATCAGCGCTATTTAAAGCATTTGAATGGAAATTATTGTAGTTTCATATTCCAAACACATTTTTACTGAATCCACATCCCACAGCTCTGTCATACTTTTGTTGTGTCCGCTCTCTCTTCCCGCCTAGGTGGGTTTTCTCCGATGTACAGATGTGTTTGTGACTGGTTGGGGCTGCCGTACAAAGAAGAGGTCCAGTGGGTCAGTAGTATTTGCATTCTTTTGTGCAGTGGCACCGCATTGACAGATTCTGGTTCAACTGTGCATCAGTGCTGTTGGCTGCATGACATAAAACGGCATGGATCCCTTTGATAAATAGGACAGCCACAACAGTATGAATATAGCACCCGTCTGCCTCATATCTTTAGATTTCTTAAGATCTTTTTTCAAGGTCTTGCTCCTTCTTGTCCAAAATGAAATGACTCTTTCTGTACTGTGTATGTTTCATCTGCTCAGTGCACGTTGTGTTTGAATACGACTCATCAAGAAATTGCTAACAGACATGTTTGTCAACATGGTAACTTCCCAGGATGTGGACACCATCTATTTGACACAAGACACCAGAGAACTCAACCTGCAGGACTTCAGCCATCTGGAGAACAGGTGAGTGTTGGCACAGGAAAGTAAGAGATAATAATATAATAATGATTGCACCAATATGAGGCCATGTGGCTGAAAACATTTGTAGAAATAAAGAAAAATAATAATTAAGAGGTCTGTGGTCTGACAAGATTTATTTTCTACGTAGAACATTGCTGAAGTCACCACTAAATGAAGGTCATACTGATGAAGAACACTATTTAGTTGTAGCTATGACCTTTTCTTTCCCCCTCAGGGATCTGGTGGCTATAATAGCAGTCCTGGAGTTTAACCAGTGGTTCACCAAGCTCTCCACCAAGGACTACAAACTGGTTAGTACCCCCTTTCCTGAAAACCCTGCTCTCGCTCGCTAATCATGTCTGCTCGGATTTTACATACTTGTACATTGTGTTGGCTGAAATAATGACAATGTTATTCTGCTACCACAAAACGGCAAAATAATCCAGATATAATCCCTTTTAGAGTTAAGTAGTGAGGAGTATCACTACTTAAAATGGATGAGTGTGTCTCTCCTTGTCTACTTTCTTGTCAGTTTGTCCTCTCGATTCCTGTCACATTTATTAAGCTCCTGTTTCTCACTTCCTTACTGCACTGGTGCAGCACTAGTAGTAGTAGTAGTAGCAGTAGCAGTAGTAGCAGTAGTACTACTAGGTGTTTATTATCTTAGTTTAGCATATTACATGCTAACATTTGCTAAAAAAAGTTTTGAGCATGGACTAAAGCAGCTGACTAGGATGGCCTGACAAACCAATCAGCAGTCTGGCATTACTGTGTTATGGTTGTTCAAAACTGGCATGTAATTAAAGGTCATCATTTTAAAATCTAGTTATAATGAAACTTGGATGATGGATCTAAGTTGGTCCAAAAAGCTGCCTACATTTTGCTATGTGCTTATTATTTCTGTGTCTTCCTATAGCATAGATTTAGCATAGATTCTACCTTTGCCTAACTAGTCTGTATTTATCTGGCTGTGCATGTTTCTCCCTTTGTTTCCTCGATCTCTTCCTCCGGTCTGTTGACTGAGGATCAGTCCAATGTTCTCGTGTGATAAGACTCTTAATCTTGACGAGACAAAGAGGCTCAATGTCTCAAGCTGTTGCCCCCCTGCAGCACTCCATTACGAACTCTCCATCTCAAGGCTTTGCTCAGTCTCACCAATTACCACACGCAGCAAACAATTATCTCACGCCTCCGTCACAGACAATTCCTTTTGTATTGATTTTGAAAATCCTGCCCCTCACCGTGCCATGTTCATATTCAGGCTCAAATTCTCACCCAGGCACATGTGCACCAACGTGTGTCCTTCCAGACCCAGATTACTGTGTATTATAATGGACCTTCAGGCCCCTGCGTTGGGAAGGTTTCAGCACGTGTATTAAAATGATTTAAAGTGTGTTACTTGAGTGCTTTCGGTGAAGCTATAGATGGTATTTCTTGTATTTTGGACTATGTTGTGTTTGTCGTGCAAAGAGGCAGATTTTGTGTGCGTATTTGGCCGCCGTTTATTGCAACAGAAACTCCTTTTTTGTTTAAGGAAACGTCAATCTTGTTTTCCCATTGTTATGTGTGTGCATGTTTATACCGTGATAATGGAGAATCAAGGGGTGCATGGATGTGCTCTGAAGCGTGATTTTGAGTTATTTTTGATCCTGCGCCAGTGGAAAGATTAGCAATTTAGTAAGATGAATAAGAAGGGAACAGAGAGTGACAGAGAAAAGGTGACGACAGCAAACAGAGCTGTGAGACAGAAAGACAAAGGTAGTGGAGAGGTCAGTGGACAGAATGAATGGGTGAGATGCCAGATAAATAAGGAAATGAGTCAGAAGCTATCAGGAAAGAGGGATCAGATCTAAAGAAGGAAGCCAGAGCAGGAGATAGACTGAAGAGGAACTAGACATTTCCAGCTTGGGAAAGTAGACGCCAAATCTATCAGCATGTGAAAGTTCAACTCAAGGGCAAGACCGAGCCTGAGAGACTGCATCTGTGTAACTGTGTGCAGCTGCACAGAGAAGTATCTAAAAGAAATGTCATAATGAAGGAAAAGCAGAGAAGCAGTTAGTGAGATGTGAAACATTAAATGCATGAGCCTCAGGCTTAAATTACAGTGTAACCATCTCAATCAAACAGATAAGTAAGCTGAATACACACTCACACACACACAAACACACACACACACACGGCTATCACAGCGAGGGATTATGCTGCTCATACTCAGTTCAATCAGGCTGTTTGTCTTGTGGTGTAATCAAGATGCTGGGCCGAAAATGAGAGAGGAGGAGACGAGGAGAGCACAGGGGTGGTGAGGACTGCCCTCCTGATTACCTCATGATCACACAGCATGCGTGTGCATGGACATGTGTGATGTAGTTCAGCAGGACGGAGGGTCAGAACAGCACAGCATGACGAGGCTCTTGTTAACGGGTGGTAAATGGTGCTGACAGTGTCACTGTGCTGTCCCCGATTGTTTTATTGTGAAAATAATCCCCCCCGCTATAATCGTCTCTCCTCTTTTTCTCCATATCATCCCTCTCCTTTTTCTGCATTATGCGTCATCCCTCGCTGCCCTCCATCATTCTTATTCCCCTTCTTTAATACTCACAGTTTCACAGAGTAAACGTGTGAACAACAGTTCCTTTCTTCTATTTCTCTCTCTCTCTCCCGTTGTCTCTCCATTACCCCTCTCTCCTTTTCTCCCGTCTGTCTCTCCCGCCTCACTGTAGATAACAGTGTCGCCAGTGTTTTGGCCACACTGAGGCTGCTGGTAGAGAGAAACAGGGCCTTGTAGCATAAATGTCAAAAATACAATAAAAACAACCAAACAATGGTCCAGTAAGGTGCTGCTTTTGTGATGGAAAATATTAGTGTTGTGAATTTGCATAGAACCATTTGAATTACTGCTGTAAGGCAAACAGGATGTGCGTTAGTCTACATGGAGTATGACGCAGCACATAGTGAACTGGGTCAGTGAACATCTAGGTAGGACATGGACGTCCAACTGTTGAATTTTTAATTTTTGTCTAAATATGAGTGCCTTTGCTCCCCAGACACTCTATCCTGCAGTGTTGAGGCTACAGAAGCGAGACAACTTGTCTCCCTCTGAAGTGTCTCCAGTCTCTCCTTGTCACGCATACATGCTCTTAAGCAAAAGAGACACAAGTCACTTTTTTTTTTTACATCTGCAGTGTAGTTTGAATTAACAAAAATTAACCAGAGTACTTTCACAGCATTTTGCACAAGAACACTTGTGGGAATCATGTGCCCCAAAAGAACATTTCTGTGTCATTCCTATGACCTTGAATGTTTCAATCCAGGCTTTGCTGCTCTGGATAGAAGGGTTAATTACTAGCCACTGTTTTATCAAGCACAAATACAAAAGCTATGGTACATTTAGGTGTTTTGCCTTGTTTAAATTATACCACCTGCAAAATTATGTATTACAAAAGTTATTCCTGACATGTGTGTGTGTGTGTGTGTGTGTGTGTGTGTGTGTGTGTGTGTGTGTGTGTGTGTGTGTGTGTGTGTGTGTGTGTGTGTGTGTGTCTTCAGTCTGCAGATGTGTGTGAGCAGATCCTTCGGGTTGTGTCTCGCTCCAGTCGACTGGAAGAGTTGGTTCTGGACAACGCAGGACTCAAAATGTGAGATTATGTAAACTATTAAAAGGGGAAACACACCAATTTCACACTTTTTTTTTACACTACATGAACCTACTGGCAGAGCTTTGTCAAGTGTGATAAAATGACTGAAGTGTAAAAACTAGATCTTGAAGCCTCCATGACCTTTCACACTCTACAGTGATTTTGCCCAGAAGCTAGCTGCTGCCCTGGCCCACAACCCCAGCTCAGGACTCACCACCATTAATCTTGCCAACAACCCGCTGGAGGACAGAGGTATGATATCTGCTATTATTCTGTGGGTGTTCCGTACTGTGTTCTTAATGGCTCTGTTCTACATCTGCAAAGGTAATTCTACCACCAAAGTGATTGATGCATTCAACATTCAGATTTCGCTTGCCAACTCTTAAAAGCAACATTGTATCCTATACACACCACAGCCTGTCCCAAGGATAGAGTATGATAATATTGACCGTTTACATTCACTTGTTACAGTGCGGTGAGGACAACAAGTTTAATATGTCATCATATATCTTGAAGCCTCTCTATCCAGAACACATGAATTAAAGATATTCCACCAAATATTCAGGCAGTGGCATGTAAACCTACGACAGATTCCTGGGTTTACAATTCTCATGTAAAAGGTACCACAATGATCTGACAAACATGCCATATTCTTTTTGATGTTCACGATCTCTCATATTCCTGTGATAGACATTTAAAGGTTGTTTATGTCTATAGATATGTTTTGTGTGTTCACTATGATGTCACTATGAGGAGAATCATTGTCGTTTTCCATTTACTGTCCCTTGCTGCAGGAATCTCCTCCCTGGGTGCTCAGTTTGCCAAACTTCGTATGGGGCTCAAGCATTTAAACTTCTCCAAAACCTCACTATCACCCAAAGGTATTTGATGTCTTCTGTTTACAGTTCTTAAAACAGTGGATAACCTTTGAAAACATTGAAAATATGCTTGGCATAATAAAAAAATGTGATCAGATGTCTTTCCTGTTTGACTTTTGATTTATGTTCTCCCTAACGACCAAGTGCAAACAACATCTTCCACTAATAGGATCAAACCTCCCACTGCGGTGCTAATGACACTGAATTATATCACTATTAACACTGTGAGTGAGAGAGAGGGACAAAGAGCAATATGTGTTTGTAATGAAGACAACCATATGCATGTGTTTCATTTGCATAAATGCTGCTTACTAGACCACTTCAATCAGTAGAGCCCTAACCTTTTGGCAAGCTGCAAAATCCTTCTGCACTAATGGCCTTTAATGAAATGCTATCAAGGGGCCGATTGTTTTTATGCCAAAAAAAAAAAAAACGCTGGGGATTTTTTGTAATTCTTGTCATCATTTCTAGATTAAATGTAACCATTGTCAACAATCACATGCAGCAGAAATATTTTCTTGGCTCTCATCAAATGTAAAGGGCAGTCTGTAAACATGCTCTGCTTTAAGGCAATCAATAAAGAGCCATCATTCTTTACAATGTAGGGTTAGTGAAAGTGTAAACTAGCTGCAGGCCCAATCTATAATCTAGACCTCCAAAGCCCCCAATGATTAGAGCAAAGGTGGAGGATTAAGTCATTTTCACCTTTTCTAGCACTGATTTTATTTAGTGAAGCAGATTCACCATTTGATCTTTTCAATTTTGATTTCTGTTGAATGTAACTACAATATGTTGAATATTTGCATTTATTGCGGATATCTTGAATATGTGTCGTCTCCCTTAATCGTCTGTATCATTTCTGTGTATCACATCATCACTCCTCCATTTTCAACTCTTCTCAGCTGTTCTGTTGACAGTCACACCTTGATTTACTGCTCGTTCACGTGTCAGCCATGTGACAGCCTCGACACGGGTCAATGGCTCTATGCAGACGATGATGATATCATTGCAATAACACACACACACACACACACACACACACACACACACACACACACACACACACACACACACACACACACACACACACACACAGACTTTCTGTCTCTTAAATACATCCTAGACATTTGAACGATAGCAACACCTCATGATGCTTGAGAGTGGAGTCGTGTTTTTATAATAAAAAAATGATTTTATGTATTTTCCTATTATTTAAAAAAGGAGAACATCTCATCCTCAACATTGCTTGACCCTGAAAAAGGCGTATCATTACATGAACACAATCATGAGGAGGCATGCTCTTTTCACTCTCCGTTCTGATGCCATGCTTTCCTGTCTTCACCCACTGTTCATTTCCTCTGCTATTTCCTTCAATATGCTGTCAAAACATCAAGTGGAGATTTGAGGGTTGTGATAATGCTGATATTGCAGTGTGTGTGTGTGTGTGTGTTGTAGGGGTGAACAGCCTTTGTCAGTCACTGAGTGCCAACCCATCCATCCCCAGCAGCCTGGTCCATCTGGACCTCTCAGGGAATGTCCTCCGAGGAGACGACATGCAGGTCTGATCCATCTTAGAGCTCCTAGCAATAACGCTCATTGATTGAAACTGTTCGATGCTGCTGTGGTGTGGAGGGACCTTTTCTGACCATTATAAATCCGTTAGCATGTCTCTCAGTTGGAGAGCATCGACTCAGGAAATTCTAAATCTTTCTAGTGCACGAAAACAGGGATGTAGGAGAGACTCTCTGCTGTGGGCTCACACATCAGTCTAGTCTAATAGACACAATCACACACATCACAGTGATGTACTGTGTTTAAAACTAGACAACAAATCATGATCCTTACAGACACAGAGGTTTGTATCACCTTTCGACCAAAACGCTGCAGTGCAATAGTTTGACATTTTGGGAAATATTTGATTTTTGGCCAACAGTAACATGAGAAGACTGAAGCCCCTCTCAAGTCTGTACAGTAAATATGAAGCTTGCACCAGTTGGTTAACTTAGTTTAGCGCAAGCACTGCAAACAGCTGACCTCTAAAGTGAAATTATTTACTGGAGTCCAGGAAGTTACTGCATCCTGCCAAGAAATATTCCAGCACATGACAAGATTTGAAATTATGGAAAATGATGAATAAGCACAGGAAAGGGAAAGAAGGATAATAAACAAGAAAACATGACGGAAAATACCTAACAAAAGCTAAATAAATTCTGTTTAAGAGGACCTTATTAGTTAGCATTTCTCACTATGGTCAACAACACATCAGTCTGCTAACACACTGCATTCTCCAGAAGATTCTTCTCTTTTGTATCAATGTGTGTTATATTTTGCTTTCCATTTAGCATTTCTACCACTTCCTGGCTCAACCCAACAGCCTGGCAACCCTTGACCTCTCCAACACTGATTGCTCCTTGGACCAGGTGAGTCAGGAGAAGGAACACTGATATGATATCCTGCCTATTAAAAAACAATCGATAAGGAGATATACATGATGGATGACATATTTTTAACAAAACAGACCCTACAGAATGAGAGAATAATGTTATGTAAACACAAGGCATGCAATTCCGGTTGGCCCTCATTATGCTGTAATGTAAGATGAAGTGGCAGCCATGAATATCTGTGTTGCAGGGAATGCAATCCAGTTGTATACACCCACTCAATCTGTGGTGCCAGGCGCGGCTTGTGAAGTGATCTGAATGCCGTATGTCATGCATTGATGTGGGTCTAAGAGCCAAATACAGCTTATTGATTAGTCTGAGATGTAGCCAGCTGTCGGCCTGTCACTGAACATATTGATTAGCTCCTAAATCATATTTTGTCTCACACATACAGCCACGTCTAAACACAGATGCAACACCTTCTCTTTTCCAAGTACAGCAGCAACAACTCAACAATCCTCGAGTTAATGCTGCCCATATGTTGTGGTAACACATTCTGTATGTTTTCCAGGTTTGCTCGGCCCTGCTGCGAGGCTCGGTCGAACACCTCTCTGTTCTAAACGTGTCAAAGAGTGTCTTCCCTCACAGGTAAGACCTCATCTGGATTGTACTTACAATGTCTGTTGAACAAGAATGCATTTCCCAAATACTATCACAGGTGAGATGACACCTGTAATTATTCCCTTAAAAGGCAGATTTGACCTGAAATAACAGACTTGTTACAGCAGTTCTTTTTAACCAAAGCTTCAGTCTGTATGTTGGTGTCTGACACCTGCTGGTGATAACGTGTAATTGCAGACGAGATGAAATTCAGGATGACACGAGTGTATGTACGTTTGTATCTGGTTGGTGTGTGTGTGTGTGCGTGTGTGTGTGTGTGTGTGTGTGTGTGTGTGTGTGTGTGTGTGTGTGTGTGTGTGTGTGTGTGTGTGTGTGTGGCTTGTGCAGATCTCATGTGTAACAGATGGGTGGTGGGTGGAGTTTTCTTCCCATTATTATCTCTCGTTCCAGTGTGCCTCGAGGGAGTTGAGGACTTCATCAAGGGGAGAGAGGGGGGGGGGGGGGGCAGAGGATGGTAGGGGTGGGGGGGGTGGGGGGGTGGGGGGGGTGGGGGGGTGGCGGAGGGTAGATAGAAGGAAGATGTGCAGAGAAAAAGTGGGAGAGGAGGAAGCATTTGGAGAGAAGAAGAGAACATCAGTGTAGGAGACTTGGAAGGAAAAAAAAAGGGAATTGAATATGCACATACAGTGGCAGAAGCAGACACGAGTTACACAGAAGTGGGAATTATCCTTTGGGAGAGTCTCAGGTCATCATTGAGTCTTTTCTAGTGTTGGATCAATATAACAAAAAAAAATGTCTGAAACGTTGATGAAATGTATTTCAAGTTATTGGTCCATCCATCTGGCATTATTTCATTTCCTGCTCTCTTTGTGTTTGTAGGAAAGGCAAAGAGGTGCCGCCGTCATTTAAGCACTTCTTCAGCAGCGCCATGTCTCTGAGCTCTATCAACGTGTCAGGAACCAAACTACCGCCAGAGGCCCTCAAGTACGACTCATTCACTTTTAATGTGTCTCACGAGCTTCTGACCCACATTCTCTGTGATTGTACATGTTGTTCCTCATCTCCTTATATTACCTCCTGATTTAAATATATATATTTTTAGAGTCTTTATCACAGTGCTTATCAGCGTATAATATACTGCCTATTTCACAGTGAGGAGCTCTATTTGCACTAACTGGGACAGTTGAGTTTATGGGGTTTTTTATTACTAGTATCCAGAGTTGGGATATTGGCAGTGGCAAAAATACATCATTAATAAATGTAATGAAAAGGAACTTTTCAAAATTCAAACCTATATCACTTAATACCTTTAAAATTATTATTTTAACTGCCTACAATGATAATGTTTTAGAGCTCTCCTGCTTGGCCTGGCCAGTAACCTCAATCTAAAGGATGTGTCTCTTGACCTCAGCTGCTGTGAGGTAAGTGATACACGTTTTCCCTCATAAATCATTTCATTTAAAGATATATTTTATAATTTGTGCATTTGTACCCGGCTCATGAGGGATCACTGTCTCGGCGCTGCACTGAAATGTGCCAGCTGCAGAGCCGAAGCCCCTAACATTTAATAACTAAATGCATTCACAACAGAGATCTTTCCAAAGCAGTTGTAGAAAAGACTAGACCTAGATCCCACAGCTGTAGTTACATTAAAAGCTCTGCGACGCTCACAATGCTGGTAAATCTCTTCAGTAAGTAGGTAACGCACAATGCTGCAGAATACATTGTAAGCCTCAGTTATCAAAAGACTGTGGTCTTTTGATTGGCCAGGGTTTTCGGGGGGCACTGGTTTTGTTTTGTATTCCTTTATTCTTTCTGTATCTAGCATTAGCAGCATTTGTGTAATTGCCTTTGACAGTTAAAGTTTAGAGGGTGTGGTTTTTAATAATTTGGAGGTAACACTCATCCTATGCAATCAGCTTTTTAGGATCCACTCCAAAACCATTTGACAGGCCAGTGACACTGTTAAGAGGCTGCATAATGGAATACTTGGCAGACTGCAGTCGGGGGTGGAGGGGGAGAGAAGAACGGGGGTGGTGGGGGGGTGTTAGTTTCCGTCCCTAATTGTTTCACGCACGCACACACACACACACACACAAGCACACACACGTGCGCACACACACACACACACACACACACACACACACACACACACCAGCTCCTCGCCCACATCTCCCCTGCTCGAGCACAGAATGACAGCTCGCTGCAGATTCAATGGGATAGCTAAAGATAACACAAGAACACAAATTGCACAGGAAATCTAATTCGAGATTCCCATAGAAATCTTCCCAAACTGCGGGGGAAATTATGTGTTCTGTCCTCTTTTTTGAGGTCTTAATGAACTGTTTGGTAGAGGCAGCCCAAAACTGGCGTGGAGCGGGCTGACATGTGAAATGGATGTCTATGACTTCTGTAGAGTGTGTTTGTGCTAATGCGTGCATCACTGTTGAGAACAGAAGTATGATCATTAAGCATCTGTGTGTTTTGTTGCTGGTAATTGTTGGCATGGCTCTGACATGCTGTTTTCTCCCCCTAATGCTTCTGTAAGCTTGGCCATTGTGTAAGTACAAATGTGCTCACTTCTAATAATAATGTCTCATTCCTCCTCATTTTTATCTGCACGTCTGTTTGAGCAGATGCTTTATTTTATTTTTTTGTGCTGATCATTCTTCTTGGGGTCCATGTGTGTGTGTGTGTGCGTGTAGCTGTTTAAAATGTTCCCTCCTGTCTTCCCAGTTGCGGTCAGGAGGTTCTCAGATCCTTGAAGGTTGTATTGCTGAGATCCCAAACATCTCCAGCCTAGACATCTCTGACAACGGTGAGGTGGCACTCTCCTTGCATGTTGTCCATGAAATTACTTTTCAACCTTAAGCTGAATACTGCACGTCCTCCTCAGCATGTAACTACCAACATCAATTAAGACCAGTCAACCTTATAGTTTCTAATCTATTCCTCTACCTCCAGGCCTGGACTCAGACCTATTGACTCTGCTGGTGTGGCTGGCCAAGAACCGATCCATCAGACACCTGTCTCTGGGCAAGAACTTCAACAACATCAAATCCAAGTAAGAACACTCTAAAAGGACTCCACCTGTAGATGCCAGTTACAATCCAACATAACACAACACAAATAGACAGCAGGGTTTTCTTCCCGAAACAGTTATTGTCCACTATACCTTTAACTGTAGAAGTAGGGGGTTTGGGATGACCAGAGATTGACAAAGTGTTGTATTCAAGATGGAATTGCACAGAATAATCTAGAAACCGTATATTCTATAGTTTTCATCACGTTTTCCTCAATTTTTCTTCCTTTATTTTTTCCGGCTGACTTAGAAACCTGGCTCCAGTGTTGGACAGCCTGGTACATATGATTCAGGAAGAGGAGTCGGTGAGTTTTTAAATTCCTTTCATAGCTGGCTTTTGTGAGGGACGGTAGATAAATATTGACCGAGAACGTCCTCCAAACTAGGGATGTTAATTATAAACTGTTAACAAGCAATAAGAGAGTTGACGTTCATTATGTTACTGATGACTTCATACTAATGGCCATGGACATGCTTTCTCTCTCGGCACTGACTGAAACACTGATAGAAAGTGCCAGGCAGACACACAGCTGAGAACCTTGCAGCTAAACTAATTGATGCTCTTACTAGGATGTATGTGTCAACAACAATGCACGCAACACTGTGGCTGCTAACTGCTGCAGACGGGTGAATTGGAATGCCTGTTTTGCACAAATACAGCAGATGGCAATATGATACAATCAAGGTCTACACCGGTCTTTTAGCAGTTAATAACCGGTGTACGGGGGGTGGCTATCAGTCAGAAAAAGAAAATCACTGAACCTCCACCAGCTGCTCGGCAAGTGACCTATGACCCCCCCATCGGAGGGTGGTGTGAATATTGTCACCCTACAGTGATCAATAAAGGATAACATTAAACTGTGTGGTTTACGAGAGGTCCAACAGCACTAAGGGAACCCACCACAGTACGGTTCATCATGGAAACGACTTGAGAGATTATGATGAAGTATTTAAACTGACAAAAGATAACCTTTCATAATTAAAAATTCTTCTCTTCTTTCTATTCAGAAATCAAAATGTACCCAGAGACGATCACTGTCTAAAGGGGGAGTTATTTACATATTATATGATGCTCCGTACGCTGTCATTTTCTACTTTTGCACAGTATACTTTTGCAGTAAAAAAAAAAGGGATCTTCTTCAGGTTCTAGCTATCTCTCTTCCTTTCTGTCCCTCAATCCATCTCACTCATTTTTTTTTTTTTTATCTCCATCAACATCATGGGAGCTGTAACAGATTTTGGCCTGGTGTCTGCCCTTTTTTCTCTCCCTTGGAGGCAGATGTGCTAGATTGATGATCCTTTTGAGCCTGATTGGTGCTGGATTGGTCTCTCAGTGCTTGTAGTGCTGTGTGTGTGTGTGTGTGTGTGTGTGTGTGTGTGTGTGTGTGTGTGTGTGTGTGTGTGTGTGTGTGTGTGTGTGTGTGTGTGTGTGTATGAAGGTAAATCAATGTCAAAACACTTAGAAAGATGCGCAGCAGCGTGTGTGTGAACGCATGGTTATTTGTTATGCGTGCGTGCGTGCGTGCGTTGTCGTGCGCAGGTTGTATGTCACGCGTAACAAGAAGCTGCGTACATATGATGTACGCAGCTGACATATGATCTGCTGTGCGCACCTACTCCGCGTAACTTGAACGCGTAATGTAGTTGGCCTGTTCATTTCAGTCAGCCAGGGGAGGCAACTACATTACGCGTTCAAGTTACGCGGAGTAGGTGCGCACAGCAGATCAATTCTGGCCGCGCAGCATCAGAATCTGCGACCGCACGTGCGTGTGAACGCGTAACAACATTTGTCAAACAGTGAGAGACAGACGTGCGCACGCTGCTTCATATGTACGCAGCTTCTTGTTACGCGTGACAGAGTCTGCGCACGTCGTTTCCGCATACATGTGAGCGCCTGACAAAAATGTTCAATTATCTTCATGCGAGCGTTAATGCGTGCGTTCGCTAAAAAACGCATGAATGTTACGCGTAGTTACTCCGCGTAATGTGATCACAGGCGTGCAGCAGCCATCACGCGTGAACGTGCGCGTGAACGCGTGACCATTATAAGTCAATGAGGAAACTACATTACACGTCAGGCGCTGTGTGCTGCACAGGCGTCAAAGCACGCAGGTGTGACGCGTTCAGTTGATAGTTGCGCAAGTAATATGAAACGATTCTGACGCCATAGTGTGTGTGTGTGTGTGTGTGTGTGTGTGTGCGCGTGTGTGTGTGTGTGTGTGTGTGTCATTCATTATGTGCATGAGAAGATAGTGTTGTGAATGAGCTGGTTATCTGACTGTGCAGGTTGGATACAAAGAGAAAAGGAAAGGAGATAGAAACGTTATGTACTGAGAAAGTGATATGCAGAGGTTAAAGGTTCATTAGGGGCAGATATGTGACAGAGAAGCTAGTTTTTGTAGCTTACATAGGACAGCTGATGGGTCTGGGGACTATTCTGAATTGGCGAAGGGGCGACGGTATTAGACCCACTCCCTCCCCAGGGCCTGGGGCTGGATAAAGGAGGATAACCACTGCCAGAAAGGAACATTAAAGACAGAAAACAAAGCGAAAATATAAAAAATGGTTGGATCATCAACCATCCCTCTCGGGAAAATGTCCTAATTTTTTTTCTCCTTTCAACAAATGCTCCTCTACACTCGCATAGACACTCACAGAAACCTTACACAACAGACAGCACTGTCGCTGTGTGTTGTTTTGTGTTTCAGAGAATAATTATGTCACAATATTGATAAAAAAGTAAAGCTCCAGCCAGCAACTGGTTAGCTTAGCTTAGCATAATGACTGGAAAACAGTGGCTGTCCAACAGTACCTAAACCTGGACTATTTCTTGGTCAGTGAAAAACGTAAATATCACAAGCAAAAGGTTTAAGAAGATGCAGTTAAGGACTATGAATCGTGTGAATGGGGAAATCGCTGAAAAGATGAACTCTACACTCCCAATTTCTCCAACGTGTCTGTAAAAGAGTCATCAGAAAAAACACTGTCATCCTCCACCATGATATTGTGAACTGTAGTGGAGAGTTAGGTTGCTTTATTGCTGCATACACACGCTTAATATATAAATGGGTTTTATCCGAATAAACACAGTTAATTATTTTACAGACATTCATTCAGAAGATCAATTCATCTCTCCTTTAAGGTCCCTTATATTTTTGTGTCTTGGGTTACAATTTCTCATTGTCTTGGCTTTATTAAACAAGGCATGTATGCATACGCAGGGTAATGATTACACAATTGTAGTGATTAATGAGGACTGAGAATCCGAGCTGCTGAAAGTAATTTATTTCAGCCATGGGAAGGGATGGGACTTGTAATTATCTTTGCAGGCACAGTATGCAGATGTTGCCTTTGTATAGTTCCTTCTTCTATGTTTACTGCTACAACCTGATGGTATTTGTGTCGGGAAGGACATTTTTTTTTTTTTTTTGCCGTTAGAATCCCAATGATGGGGATCTTGTTTTCTACTTTACATAAGTGGAATATGAGTTATTGCAGCTAGTGGTTCATAAACTTTCACCTATTTAAATTTGCATGTTTAATGTTTCTTGTATGCCCCGCAGGAGCACATGCAGGTAGTAAATGTGTCTTTCTGCATCCTCAGACAAGACATAAAAAAGTAATGTTCTGCCTTTGAAACCATGTTGATACCATTCCTCCACACATATATTACTGCTCAAAATCTGTCAATAAAATACCCCTCACTTCATCACTCTCCTTCAAAGACAAAAGCTTCATTCAAAAGGAATTCATCATCCTCATTCAGACTTCACCGGGAGTGTTTTTTGCAGCGCTGCTCTATTTTTGCATCTGTGTTCAGGGATGACATCCACTATGTTTATCCACATGGAGACAAATCAAATACATTTTGTCCTGTTGGAGAGGCCTCACAGGAAGGAACAGTAAATCCAACAATATTAGTTATTAAAAGAAATCATTGCACCATTCCCACCCAACAACATAGTATCTTCTATATTTGTGCTGTAGTTCATAGATTGAATGCAGACGTGATGAGAACTAATGCTACATTCATGCTACTTTCTACTTTTATGATACTACATGTCAGAGGGATATAATGTACTTTTTCCTTCACTACATGTATGGCAGCTATAATAAGTAGTTACTTTGCAGTTTGTAGTATCTGGTCAGTTCAACGTTCAGTTGAACAACAACACATTCTAGTTGGGACTTAACTTTACCCAGATGTTGCATGAGTGAAGGTGTAAGGAATGGTTAGGTTTAGGAAGAAGATGAGAAGAGGCCTAGTTGTAAATTAAGCTCATCTGTCTGATGAGGCCCTGAGACATAAATTAGTGATGTCTCTCTTTGCGTGTGCGTTACACACCAGCTACAGGAAATAAAGCCCATATAAGGGAGTAACTAAGTATCATTTTGCCGCCGAAATGGCTGAGCAAAACATGACCTTATAAGTACAAAATATAGCTTTAGGATGGAGTGCCTGGCAACCTCTGTCTTCCACTGGAGAGGAAGAGGATGAATTTACTAAGGATGAGTGAGAAGAAGGCCGATCAGGAAGCAGAGGGCTTTAAAAGACAGACATGTGACAGGGAGAGTTGGCTTGATATCTGTTTAAATAAAGATCATTCTCATTCCACCTGCCTGACTCATTTATCACCAATCTACACATCGGAGTTTGCCTAAGAAACCACAAGTTTAAGATTTTGAAAACCTTTAGTGAGCATATAAAATAACAAACCATATCCAGCTAGGATGAACAGTTATGTAATAGAATATATGAGATAGAATAATATAATAATGGACTGAACATTAACAGAGCCCAGTTTGGCTCAACTGGTAAAATAAAATGTAGTAAAAGCAAATGATGAAAAGAACTTAAATTTAATATTAAAAAAAATGTAACAAAAAGTTCAAAAGGTCTGGGGTCATTGGATGTTCCTGATTTGTTGTTGAGTGGAGCCGATGTACCACTTTTAGCTCTAAATTCGTTGTAAAATTGTGCTTGGGTCAAATACTACAATAAGGACTGACAGGGATGTCTAGACACTCGGCCAGTTAGGCCCTACCAATTTGCATTTGATGTGAATGTAGCCTAGCATGATTGTGTTTTGTAAAGATGGCCCATAGAGTCTCCAGCTGTGTAAATGGCATGCATCATAGAGCAGCTCAAATCTGGTGAACAGACGGGCGCTGTTGGACATTTGTAAGCCCTTGTATCACTCACACATCACAAAGAAATCCACTTGATCCAGTGCTGAATTTTTCATTTGACCCTGTGGAGTGCCCTGATTTGAATGATAATACCAGTGACATTTTGAAGTCGTCTCTGGCAAGTCCACTTGATCCTCTGATAAATGTTTAATTGGGGTTTGCCCTTTGAGTCACCAGACCCTCAGGAAAATAACATTTTTATAATAACTTATTTTTTACAAAAGACGAAGTTTGAAGGCCATTTGGAAAAAATAAGATTCACTGAAAAAAAAACTAGATGTTATACCTGGCAATGAAAATAGTCAGGCTTAAATGTAGGTAATAAGTGAATCACTGTAAATACTGAATGTGTGGAAAATATGCTTTTTTGTATTATTTTGATGAGAGTTTGTATGCTCACACTTTCTCCAAGGAAGTGTGAAAATTAAGCTCAATAAATAGAAGACACATGGAAACCATGCATACATGGACAGTAGAATATCAAAGGACAATTTGGCAGGACAAGCTGGCACTGTTTAAAGGAATATTAATGCTCTCAACAATACATTACAATAGCTTTTGTTAAAGCTGGTAGTGATATACAACAAGGACCAAGACAGCTTTTTTTTTTAAATGTTTGCTGTTGCTGCCAAAGCTAAATATACTGAGAATTGGATGGCAGCTCATCAACTCTGGCTCTATCGAACAGTCTGCATGTGGTACATAAACCGAAGTCTGTCCTGCTTTGCTAAGACAGCAACAAACACATCAGATATAACAGTCATAACATGTATTTAACGCCTTCTTCTGGTAATATTAACACACCTCCTCCTTTCTAACACACACATCTTCCTCCCTCACCTCTTCCCTCCCCAGCCCCTCACCTCCTTGTCTCTAGCAGACTCCAGACTGAAGAGTGACCTGACCATCGTCCTGAACGCGCTTGGCAGCAACTCCTCACTCACCAGGTTAGACATCAGTGGGAATGCCATGGGGGACATGGGAGCCAAGATGTTGGCCAAGGCACTACAGATCAACTCCAAACTCAGGTGAGTACGCGCTGGCTGATGGCTGGCATGATTAGCAATCATAAATAACAGCAGATGAACAGAGATCAACTTGAAATGCAACACTGAATCAGGTCGGGGGGGGGGGGGAATACAGTGCAGTTAGATGTACATAAGTTCCCTTATATGCGGTCCTATATGCACTGAAACACATGTAAATTACTATTTTTTTTAAATCACTTCAAAAAAAGGGAAGAAATTAAGTGCGACTGCATCTCGCACCTGTGTCATTTAACACAGTGTCATATTGCCTCTTAGTTGTCAGTAGATGGCAACTTAAATGTTGCAGATCATGTCACTCAGCTTGTCTCACAGTGTGTTTGTCTGTGCAGAACTGTGATGTGGGATAGGAACAGCACCAGCCCTCAGGGTCTTCAGGATGTAGCAGCTGCTCTGGAAAAGTAAGTAACTCTATCTGCATCTGCGTGTGTGTGTGTGTGTGTGTGTGTGTGTGTGTGTGTGTGTGTGTGTGTGTGTGTGTGACTGTATGCAGATGAGTGTCTGCTTGTGTTCTACAGCTCTAAATTAAATTCAAAGTATATGTTACAGTGCACATCTATTCTAACAGTATACATGGCATGAAAGCTGCTGAAGGGATGGATGTGTGGTGCAGCCCACACATCCGTGTGTCATTGGGCTTTCTGAGCAGGAGGAAACCTTGAGGTGTGTTTAGACAGGAAGACAACGAGAGAGGATGAGAGGAAGTAAACCAGAGTGTGACAAACGCAGGGAATGTAACAACAGAGAAGCAATGGTGGAAGAAAAGATGCTGAGGAAGGGAAAGGAAGAGAGAAGAGAAAATATCAAGAGAGCAAAAGTATGAGTCGAGTCTGATTAAATCAAACTTCCGTCTACTGTTTGAATGTTCAATATTCTGTGTGTGTGTGTGTGTGTGTGTGTGTGTGTGTGTGTGATGACACAAGCAGCTCACTAAATTTGCTTCTGGGACACATCTGTACATCCACTTCTCTTTTCATCTTCTCTCTCTCTGTTTATCATATTCTCCCAGCAGTACAGCTACCAATTTCCCCTCTGAGTCTCTGTGTTACTTTATTGAAATGAAATGGTTTTTTTTCTTGATTCTGTTTTCTATTCTGTTCAGCAGTGTGTGCGTGTGTGTGTGTGTGTGTGTGTGTGTGTGTGTGTGTGCGCGATGTTAGGGATTTCAAGACTTAACCTTGGTGTTGAAGAAATTGGTAGGAAAAAGTGTCATTCTTCACGAGCATACAGATAATCAAAGAATGGAGAAGGATATAAGCAGATTAATCAGTAATGAAAATAGCTGTTAGCTGCAGCTACTGTTTGACATTAAAACAGCATTCTTGTTGTAAGTGATCCTATATAAAGATGGTGATGGAGGGAGAAGTCCGTAGGACGCATGTACAGCTCGCAGATATGCCAGTTCAAGAGACAAGGGAAGAAAGCAGATGCCGTCATACAGACGTCAAATCTGTATGAGTAGGACGGCATCTCCTGGCATGGCGCTGGCAAGTCAGGCATGTTTGAGTAAAGATGAATCAGTTCACCTCTGAGATGGCCCTCATTTTCATCTCTCTGCCTTACTACTGTGTCTTCATTTCTATCTCCCGTCATTCCTTCTTTCTCCCACACCCGAATATGAATATTAATACTGCCTGGTGACCTCTATTTCAAGATCACTAACCTCTCTACTGGTGCCAGTTCAAGGCTCCGCGATAGACCAATGTGAGAATAGGTGAGGGGCCGGGCCACATGTACTGCTGTCTCCACCACACGCACGCTACATGCTGATTGAACCAGGGCATATTACTGTTTATGTTATGGTTCAGTAAGCCTAATGGCAGCAAGATGACCTTGAAGTAAATGAAATATTCAGATGAATCGCTTTTCTTCTGTGTTATGAAATGCTGTGTTTGCCCCTCTGTCTGTCAATCTTCCCTTCCTCGATGATGTGAACCGATTGAAATAATATGTCCCCTGGCTGTGTGTCCATTAGGAACTTCACCATTCGTTTCATGCCCATCCCCATCATCGATGCCTCGCAGGCTCTGAAGGCCAGCCCCGAGAAGACAGAGGACGCTCTGCTAAAGGTATGTGAATTATTCTCACTCATTCTGCCAGCTGTCCTGTAATAATGTTATAGGTTTTTAAATACTGATATGTTTTTTAATGATCACGTTGGCTCTTATCATGGCAGTGGCTTTGTGTTTTCCTTCCAGATTGAGAATTATCTGTACAGGAACCACGAAACCAGAAAATACCTACAGGAACAGGCCTATCGGCTGCAGCAGGGCATCGTGACCACAACAACACAACAGGTGTTAGAGAGCATATTAATGCATAAATGTTAATGTAAATCAGCACCACAGAGAAGAGTGACGTGCCACAGAACTGAAAATGCTAAAATAGAATTGAATTGCATATCTTGTTTTTGTCTTGCAGATGATCGACAGGATCTGTGTGAAGGTGCAGGACCACCTGAACTCTTTGAGGAACTCTGAGACAGACGCCATCTTGGAAGACGTCAGGTCAGCAGAAAACCTCATCAAAGACGCCAGGAACTCTAAAACGGTGAGGATACGCACATTACACGCACATGTCTCGTTGGTGCATGTGTATTTGGAGGTCAGTCGCCTACATCTTTTCTTGGATTCTTATATTTATCCCATGTCCTCCGCTCTGCATCTCCCCAGCTGCTCCCGAACCTCTACCACCTAGGATCCGCTTCCAGAGAGGAGGTGAACAGCTCGTCAGTGGGACCCATCCAGGAGAAACTGGAGTCTATGGCTGGGGAGGTGACTAACGTCATGGACCAACAACTACAGGTAAGGTTATTTTGCTCAGGCAATGATAGAACAAATGGTCCAACTATGAATTGCAGCCGCTAAAAAAGGACACTTAAAAAATATTTGAAGTCAGTTTTGCCAAATATCTTAAATTGAAAACTGCCAAGGGTTCAAAATAGATCACCTACAGTATTTATGGTTTACATGGTCTAGGTTTGTAATAAATAGAGTGAAAACTAGAAAAAAGGCACCACCTACAGGCAGTGAAAAGAATGGAAAATACTAAGATATAAAAATCTAAGTTATAACGTGCTTTACGCAAAAATATGCAAAATATAAATGTTTTAACAAAAGAAGTAATGATAATACTTTCAGATAAAATGAAAACAATTACTTAATATAGATGTTCCTTTGAAGTTGGAGTTTTTGTCAGGCAGAAGTCGCTTTGATCAAACCCTTTATCATAAACAGATATTCATATCCATCCATCTCTCATGTTCACTCGTTGCAGACTCTGTTGGAGTCAATGATGGATGCCGCAGAGTCTCTGTGTCCCCATGTGCTGAAGAGGAGTAGTCTTCGTCCTGAGCTAATGAAGGCCAGCTCAGCCAAGATGGTCGTACCCAAAAGCTTTGTCACCAAAACCCTCCTGGAGCAGTCTGGGGTGGATATTATCAACAAGATCAGGTGTGTGT
Organism: Eutrigla gurnardus; assembly: GCF_963514095.1. NCBI lineage: Eukaryota > Metazoa > Chordata > Actinopteri > Perciformes > Triglidae > Eutrigla > Eutrigla gurnardus. The sequence goes on along the minus strand of NC_139937.1, from coordinate 8,081,233 downwards.
TCTGAATAGTATGATTTATATTTACATGTAACAAATCACGGAGCTCTTTCTGTGGTTAGGTTTGCTTCTGCCTTGCTTTGCTACCTGACGGTCACTCTCTTTCTCTGTGACAGTGAGGTGAAGCTGAGTCTAGCGTCCTTCCTGTCCGATCGCATTGTTGATGAGATTTTGGAGGCTCTTTCCAGTTCTCAACTCACTCTGGTAATTTAAGTCAACAGAGCTCTCAAATGGCTCATCGATTCATTAACAATGGCTAGTCTCGTCACTTCTTGTGCTAAAATGTTCTCTCTTCGTTCCAGGCGGACCACCTGGTGCGGCGAGGTCGCCCGTTGGTGCAGCAGGGGTCGGTGGATCTGGACATCCCGGAGGAAAAGATTCCTAAACGGGCTTCCACTGAGATACTAGAGGCTGAGAGGCTGGAGGATCTAGAGACATGCATGGTAAGTTTGGGCGGATTACAGATATGCTTGTGTGTACAACATACACCTGGTTGGTTACAGTAAGTAACTGTAGCTGTGATTTAGGGCTGTCCTCCACTGAAGAAAATCTTACTTGGATAACACTTCTGCACAATGAATCGCACAAAAGAACACAATCTAAATTTGAACAAATCAGTCGATCTCTAGATCTAAACAAATCCCTGGATCTCGAGATCTAACCAAATCACTCGATCTCTAGATCTAAGCAAATCACCCAACCTCTAGATCTAAGCAAATCACTCGACCTCTAGATCTAAGCAAATCACTCGACCTCTAGATCTAAACAATCACTCGATCTCTAGATCTAAACAAATCACTCGATCTCTAGATCTAAGCAAATCACCCGATCTAAACAAATCACTCGATCTCTAGATCTAAACAAATCCCTCGATCTCTAGATCTAAACAAATCCCTCAACCTCTAGATCTAAACAAATCCCTCGATCTCTAGATCTAAGCAAATCCCTCGATCTCTAGATCTAAACAAATCCCTCAATCTCTAGATCTAAACAAATCACTCGATCTCTAGATCTAAACAAATCCCTCAACCTCTAGATCTAAACAAATCCCTCGATCTCTAGATCTAAACAAATCATTCGATCTCGACAGCCCAATTAGTCAACGAATCGAGCCTGACCATTTATGTATGTGAATAAGTTCACCTCTAAAATGAGCAAATTTGAAATAAGCAAAGAAATAAAGGTTTCTGAATCCCCACCACTGTTCAGGATTTATTCAACCTTTGGTAAAATGTCAAGGGTCTTGAGACGAGGAATGGCAGCTTTTCTTTTTTACTATGTTTTATGTCTATCTGTTGTAGAAAAGAAGTGTTGATGTTCTTCTGTCTCTGGTCTCGTCCGTTTCTCTTGTGTCTTACCCGGCTTTTCATCTTATATCCCTCTCTGTCCTACTTCCCTCTACTTCCTCCTCTTTTACATGAACAGGGTACACCAGCTATCTCTTTCATTTGTGTGTTAGGCTTCGGTGTGTGTTGTCTTTCCTCCTCTTCAATCTTCTTTTCCTCTGTTCTTCCTTCTCTTTCCATCTTTTGCTCCATGGAGATTTTGTGCTGCACCAGTGTAAGTAATTCTGGACTGTCCCTCTATACTCTCCTTTCAATACATGTTCTTTTCGTCTCACCGTTATTTCTCGTTCCTGTCTGTTCACTGTGCCTGCCTGCTTCATGGTTCTCTGTGCTGGAGCTCTGTCTAACACACACAGCCTCGTGTTTTTACATAGTTGATCCTGATTATTTGTTTTAAAGCTAGTGCAGAAAAACTACAATATTAGTATTGTAGCACGCTTTTGTCGATCACTCACTCACCGAATTATTTAACATTGTGACACTGACATTATTTCTCTTAATGCATTCAGCCACATTGCACTGCTCCTGTACTCTCAATGCACCATGTCATCACAACCTTGTAAATGTGGATCACAGTACAATATAATTGTAGTATCATTCTTGTATATATATATGTAGATATCTGTCTAACTCTAGCACACATTTAAACCACCATGATGTTTGGTCTGAGTGCAAACTGGCAGACTATGATATGTAATGTAGTAACAAATACGAGGTGGACAGAATCCCAAATAGGAAACCACAGTCCAACAGTTAGAGTTGATAGAGTTTATGATATTTGTTCATTCATTTGATCACCCAGGATGTTTAAGTTTTCAGGAACATGAGTTATCAAACTTAAAACTGGTGTGAGTGATAGAAATTACATGCTTTGGCAAACATCTTATCTGATTAAGTGCACCTCTTTCAGATGACCCCTAAATCCAAGAGGAAGAGCATCCACAGCAGAATGCTTCGGCCGGTGTCTCGTGCCTTTGGTAAGCAGTTTATTATATATGATTTGCTTATATTTCATAAGACATTGTGTTGTATTGTGTGTTGTAATACAATCAAACAGTACATCGTCTTTCTGCTTTATACAATAAAAAGCTTATGGATTAGGGTGACTGGTTTAATAAGAGATTCACCAATTGCATTTTGCTTAGACAATTTTTTAAAAAAATTTAAAAGTCTGACCTCCCGTTTCAGATTTGATTTCTAAACACTACAATTGACGGCAACGCTCCAAATTCACATTTTTCACCAGCATTCGGGAAAAAAATAAGTTAGTGTAAACCGTCAAAACATTCTAAATGTTACCATATCACTCTATTGTTTGTGTCTATAGTGGTTTCTTGCATATAACACACAATTGAAAGGATTAGGAAATAAAATATTTAGATTTAAATACGAAAAAATAGTGTTATTAGTTTAAACAATGCATTAGAAAATGCTTAGGGGTATTGTTAGCAGGTTAAACAAGTCATAATTCCCTCTCTAATATCATTGCTGTGAACACATCGGCTTCAAACAACTGTATTCGAGTTTCTTGCCAAAATACCAAATTAAAAACATCATGATGGCACTAAATTACCTCCATATGATACTTATTTTTACTGAACAGCTTGAAAGTGCCAACACAATTAGCTCTGTTATAAGCAAGACGTGTGAAGGAGAGACCCCGTGCTGTTGGCAGATGAGCCGGTCACTGTGATCACAGTCCTTCTACATTATTTCAAACGTGCAGTTGAAAAAATGCAGTTTTATGTCTTCTTCATTCGCTGAAGAACGTCTGTGGACTTCAACATTCAATGTAAATCTACAATGAACCTCCTAATGACTGTCCCACTTACAGAGATGGAGTTTGACCTGGACAAAGCCCTGGAAGACGTCCCCGTCCATGTGGAGGACACTTCAACTTCATCTCAAACTCCACCTACTCCGTCTCAGGCCCTGCCCAAGCTGGAGCACCGACCACCAGGAGTGATGGTGGAGTTGCCATCTGAGGAGGAAAAAAAGCTTCAGCACTTCACCAAACTGCGACCCCGTCGGAACAAGAAAAAGCATTCCAGCAAAGTACCTGTGAGTGAAGCTCAGCAGCTTTGCATGGATTTTTCAGGTTCAGTTCAACACATTGGTTCATTCCCAGACATGGTACCAGAATCTTTAACTTCCTCTTTCAGCAAATAAACACTGCTCCACCTCAGGATGGCGAGCAGAATGGCCTCATGGGAAGGGTGGATGAGGGCGTGGACGAGTTCTTTTCGACAAAAGTCACCAGGATGGATTCCAAGTAAGGATTATGCTTCATTTATAGTTTTCTCGTGAAGGTTTTCATATGGCCAGTAAATATGCGTAAATGCATATTATTGCACTAAATCTCTTAAGCTTATTTGAGAACGTTCTGTTTCCTCTCAGACGTTCCAAGAGTTCAGACTCTCACGATGGAGAGAAGAAGAAGAGTAAAGGAGGATTCCTCAATCTCATCAAACGTTCTTCCAAATCTGACAAAGCAGATAAATCTGATAAATCAGACAAATCAGATAAGTCCGAAAAAAGTCAGGTGCCGACCCCAGCTTTGGGTAAGTCGGAGAAAAACCATGCAGCCCACGCAGCTTCAGGTACATCATCAGCCTCTGCAGCCATGATACCCGCTCCCATCCCTGAGGAGCCCTCCTCACCAAAGGTGGCAGTAAAGAGCCCAGGACCTGAGACAAAATCCAGGTATAGTCAAAATTTTTTCTCTAACAGAACAGACTCAATATGCCTGTCTGGCCCCAATTCTCTAATAATTCCTGTCTGTACTGCAGAGACGCCTCCAGCCGCTCGCAGCCCACAGACTACAGCAGCAGCTCAGACCGCTCAGAGGAGCTGAGGACGCCAGACTCCATGGACGAGCCGTGGGAGTGTTCGGATGGCCGGGGCAGCCCTCAGGGAGGCAGGCGGTACCCAGGATTGCAGTTGATGGGCAGCGGCCTCCTGGCAGAAATGAAGGCCAAGCAGGAGAGGAGAGCACACAAGGTGAGGTGTTGTGATTTCAAAAAGCACCGGGGTAACAAGAAAGAACGGAATGGAAGAGACGCCACCATGTAGGATGAGTCTTGATGACTTGATGATTGTGCTCCCCAATATGAAATACAGCATATCCTGCACCTACAACATTTGTGTAGGTCTTTGTTAATACGTTAATAAACTATTTCAGCTCAGTAATTCCCGCTCTTGCAGATTCAAAAGTTTAGTGATTACCTTTGGATTCACGTCTAGACCTTCACCTGCAGATCTGGGACTGTAAACTCCATTATTCAAGCTGTATTTAATGACAAATTTATATACCGTAATCTATGTTTGCTATTTCTGATAATTAATGTCAAAATAGCATGACGGTTAAATGATAAAACAAAAGTGTTATGGTTTTATAGTTGTATGTGAGTGAGATGGATAGATGCTTCTTTAAATGAGGACAACATCCGATTTAAGGGAGAAAACACAAAATAGGAAACACACACACACACACACACACACAGATATCTTAAACTACAAGTGCTCTGTTCTACATCGACCTGTCCATTTTTCCTCAAATGCAAAAAAGTAAAAAAAAAAAAAATTACAGATTCAAGGAAAGCAGAATTAGTGAAATAACACCCCAGAGTTTAATAAGGGCAATAATTATGTTTTGTATACTATTTGTGTTAGCACCTGTAAATGTGTTCATGTATAATAATAGGTCCCTAACTCTGCAGTCGCTGCACTACGATGTGTTTGTGTGTGCAATAAGAGGTTTATGGTGTTTGAAGCATTAGGGTTTTTTCTGACCTTGTATCAGTGACACTAAAGCTTCTCCCGCCATCTGCTTGTTCTGGCTGGCTTCCAGGTGTCTGTGTGTGTGTGTGTGTGTGTGTGTGTGAGTGAGAGAGATAGAGATTACTTCATACAAAGCTTGGGTATGTGGGCATTTTCTAACACAATGGCGCCCCCTTCTGTTTGGATGTTGCTTGGTAGTGGACATTCAGTATTAAAGTACTGCACTTCCATCTATCACTGTAACAATAAAACGTTTACACTTATTATAAAATTGACTGCAAAAACTAAGTGATCCATTAAAAGAAAAAATCTATATTTGATTAGCTTTCTGCATTTATGTATATACTGATGCAATACTGTGTCCTTGTGTCTCCTCTAGTCTTCCAGCCCTGACAGGCCTGAGAGCAATGCAACAAGTAAGTGCTTTTATCTGTTCACATGGACATGTTTTGGAGTCTGGTTTAATACCAACACAGACCATGAAACACATTATGTGCATAGTATCAATTTTTCTTTTAATGTTTTAATTTGTGTGTGTGTGTCAACAGCCAAGCCTCAGCCCAGCAATTCAGAAAGCAGGTCCCCGAGTGGCTCAATCAACAAATCAGACGCTCCGACTGGTTCACCAGAGAAGACCCCTCCTCGTGGCGAGACCAAGCCTGACCTGGCCCCTCGTCTCCGGGCTACGTCCTCCTCAAGTTCCCCTGGGGGACCAATAAGTCCCAAACCACCGGTGCCACAGGGAGCGAAGCCTGCCTTGGCCAGCCGACCCACCATCCCACAGAAGCCGAGGACCAGCAGTACCAGCAAGAGCATAGGTACAAGCACAGGATCTGATTGACACACTGTTTCGTTTTTAATCTCTCTCTATGACAGATGTGTTTTGAGCTTATATAATTTGTTTTCTGATCATTTTCTTGACAGATGAAAGCTCGGATTCCCCCAGCAGTGGCAGCATGTCTCCTAAGGTCACAGTTCATCCTCAAACGCTGAAGAGGGCAGTGTCGGAGAAAGACAAAGATGGCCAGACCAGTCTGCAATTAGGGGGCTCTGCAAACAAAACCACTCAGGATGGTGCGTCGCAAAGTCTCTCTGTCAAAATCTATTATAGCATTTCCATGTAGATTTTCAAATGCTATGAACTCAACAGCTGATCAAAAACTTTAAACAGTCATCTTCTTACAAACATATTGGCCTACTTCCCCTAAAACCTGTCCGTTGGCGAGAGCAGATTCCCCGTAGATACACTGATGGATGTTTGATGTTGGATATGTGACAGGCAGCCTGGCAGCTTGATGACTTTTATCCAGCTTTGCTCCCTCCATCTGATGTTTTTATACATGATGTCTGTACTTTGGTCTCCTTTTCTTCTCTCTTCCCTTTTTGTTTACTGTATGTGTTCAGTGACGCCCTCTAGGGCCTGTCAGAGTATGTATCTGAGTCATGTTCATGAGCATAATTCCTGCTCCGAGGCAAATGAGAATTCCTTATGAAACCATTGGCTGCTTGTTTTCTCTCTCTTTCTTTTGTTGATCCTCGATAGAAGTTTGATCAAATTATTGTTGTTTTTTTCGATATGCAAAGTGAATTATTCCATCTGTGGAGGGGGGCAATTTTTTTGTCTGCCGAGTACAGCAACAGCAAGCTCACAGCCTCAGCACCATTAGAAGGCACTTAAACAACACCAACTTTTTTTAAAACAAATATATTTTGATAAAAATGTGTTCCTCATATTTTGTAAGAATCATTGTTGGACATGAGTGCCTTCAGGAGATGGGTTTTATAAAAAAAAAACTTAAAAAACAAGGACTGGCACGTTGCTAGTTTTTAATCATGCAGTCCTTTGCACTGTTTTTTTATACTGTATCAGCTTGGAGCACGTGTTCAGCACATGTGCCGTTGATTGCTAGCCTACAGCTTGTAGCATACACCAAATTGGCGTTACACGGACATCCGTGCAGAGCCCCAGCTTTTTTCCCCATAAGCATTGCCAACACTTACCGTCATCTTCTCTCTCTTTTAGTGAGGGCGTCCGACTCCGTTAAGCGGCCCAGCCGTCTCCGTACCAATTCTGAGGATCATGGCTCCTTCAAAACCAAGGACCGATCTCCGAACCGAGACAAGGAAAAGGCAGCGGGCAAGAAGTCCTCAGACTCTGGGGAGGAGGCAGACAAAGACTTTATTTTAATATGAGTAAGACAAACTCACAGCAAAACCTGCTTACAAGACTCACGTGTTTTCCTTTAGAAAGGGGGAATATAAGCATTAATGGATATGGTTTCATTTATATTAGAGTTTGCACCTGTAGGTTCTGTCTGACTGCAAAGTATGTTTGGCTGGCAGGAAGACCTGCTCTAGTATCAGGCAATACACCATTTCAAATTAAAGTTTGGTTATCTATAATATGATAAAATTATTGATATTAACACATGGGGGAATATCCTCAGTATTTTTTTCAGTCACATCATGTCACATGATAAACCAAACTGTGCTAAGTCTCCTAAGAGCTTCCTTCTCACAAACAGCCTTTTCTCCTTTTTTCATTCCTACTCTCTGCTTGTCAGGTGAAAATCTCATGTCTCAAAAAGAAATTATCTTTCAGGATTTGAGTAAATAGTTCCTTGGGTGATCAAGAGTATTCAGACTATGACTACTGAAGCCTGAATGAAGTTTGTAAAACAAAAAAAAAACAAAACAGAAAAAAAGACGTTTTCAGGAAGCAGCTGACTTCGTGCAAAAGACAGAGGAAGAGACTGTGAAACTATGAGTGTACATTGAGAAAAAATCTTTCTGTGACTAACAATTTAACGTCTTGTCGCCATTCGTTACAGTAGCTTATCTCCCAGGGACCAAACACATGTAACAATTATACCAAGATCACTGTACTGTACTTGAACTCACACATACAACCAGACCAGGACCCAATGGCATTGTTTTCCTCCTTCAATATATTTGTATAGATTTTCTATATGCTATTTTCAGTACGAGCAAGTTACTTTTCTCCAGACTTAGGAGGTGACTGAAGCCATTATGCAATTCATGTTTTTTTTTCAGGAAAATACAGGTTTCGCTGAGAATCTCAGCCCACCAGAAATCAGAAATTCACGTTTGATGTAGCTTGCCGAACAGCAAAACTACAAGTCACTCAGAGGACACTAACTGAACTGAAGGATAGCTACAGAGATCAAACATCTCGACTGAATTGTGTGGGAGAGCTGGAGTGACCATATGAAGTGTTGCTTTGAGAGGACTATGGTACACTTTAACTTCACTGACAACCAATCAATAAGGCTTCAGCACTGTTAACTAACACTGTTCTCTGTGTGAAGACACTGTGGAGAAAAAAAAAACACTTTTTCTTGTTGTTGGGGAAATAGTGCCTGTCAAAAAGTAATAGTGATAATGTCATAGTGCAATACAGAGGTACATCATAAACATGTCTGTAGTGTTTTTTGGTTAAAACTAAACTAAACTAAACTTCTAGCTGGTTCTCCTCAGAACAAAATGACAATTTTAAGCATTACTGTGGCATGCAAACTCACTTGTGATAACACTCACTGATTTAGATTTCCCTGTTGTGCTGATGGTCTGATGAAAGCAAAGAACTTACTAAAAAAGAGGGATGTCATATATAATCTGCTTGAAAAGTAACATGGAAGTTAATGGCATGTGCTTCCCCATTTTCCCAAAATAACCTCTTCAGTCTGTTCTTTGTGTGAAAGCGGGACACTGAGGGAACTCCAGCCTTCAAACACTTCTGACTAAAACTTCAGGGCTTTCAAATTCAGTTCACGTTCGCTTCAGTTTGTGCAAAGACAATGTTTTGAACTTCAAACTGTAAAGGAATTGCATTTGTTAAAAAAAAAGAGAGAAAACAGTGCCTGAAGTGAAAGTGCACTGAGGGTAGCTAGGCTATTCTGTATGTAGCATTTTCAGAACCTGAATGCTACACCACCACCACCACCACAATAGCTCTCAGGCCAATTCCTCTCATTTTTACAGAGAATAAAACCCCTTTTCACATTGCTACAAAGTCACCAAATTGATGATCACAATAAAAAATCATTAATTGACAAAATATAAATAAAAAGCAAGTGAGATTTTTGGATACCTCTATTTACAGTTTGTATCCTTAGCATTGTATTTTTTTATTAGATGAAAAAGCCATGCAGTTGTACTTATATTGGTTGGTATGGACAATAAACCTTTGTTTGCATTAAATCATGCTGCATTCATGTCATATTGGAGTTACTATAATAACCAGGCAACATGTAGATGTCATTAACAACCAAGTCGTAATTATGACTGAGAAACATGGATTCTTCTTAAAGGGAAATCAAATATGATTGCCTCACACCACTCCACCATTCAAGGAAAATAATCCAACATTGAATGAATATGATGATGTATTATCTATCCACATTATTTTTGACCCCTTATCCATCAACTTTGCAATCATACAAAGTGATGACAGAAATGCTTGCATGCCATAGACATGGTAGTCTGTCCCATTTCTACCATCATCCGATATGATATGAACGCAGCATTAAACAATAAATACCTGTTTGTGAGTTCTTACTAATGTTTCATTATAGCAACATTAACCACTGTGGAAATACGTTTTCTTTTGACTATCTAGTTTTGGTGCCAAACTGTGGTCCAGTATTAATATTAAATGTGCACCAGACCTCATTCCTTATGCGCAATGTGAAAGGGGCAAAACTTGTTGCACTGTACAAGAGTCAGGGCTAAAGGTCTTGCTGGTGCACCTTTTCCTATGGTGTCTATTGATGTCTTTTTGTAGGATTGTGACAAGATTCTGCTTCTTTGTCACTAATCACGCCTCGAACATAACACGGCTCCTGCTGTAAATAGTTAATCTATCACTGATTTTAACAACAGCTTCAATTTACAGTCTCAGTCCCAACACTCGTTTTGTTTGTAAAAGTTGTTCCAGGACACTGAAAAAAAATACCACTACTTACAAATGTGGCTGTGTGCTGCATTCTGTACTTTCCTGATGCAAGGAAATCATATGGAGACCAGATTCTCTCTGTTTGTTTTCTGTTTGGGATTTCAGAAGCAGCTGGCTTTGTTTCTGTCGAGATGTATGACGACTGATCCGTTCAATGCTGAAACCACTTCATTTCTGTCGGTGCATGGAGGGGAGAAAGTGAAAATAACCAGTAGCGTTGAGTCTTGACTCTTGAATCTACATGTGTGTGACTGCATGATGTGGCTTTGAGTTGTACTGTATGTATATATGTGCTTTCATACATGTAGGAGTGTGCATGTGTATATATGTATGTGTAATATACGTACATGTAATATACACTGTGATACATTCACACACCTATGGGAACACAGATAAACCTATACTCTTTTGGTACTAAGTACACTACTATACTAGGGGTTTGTTTGTAACTTATTTGGAATAAATTTAAAAAAAACAGTGGCCGGTGATGTCTTTGATCCTTTGTCGTTTTCCCTTCATATGTACATTGTGTTCATAAATGTAGAAATTAATTATTTGTATGTATTAATTTGTTATTACATGTAATCAAGTCAATGTTACTTTCAGAATGATTAAAAAAAAAAGAAATGATGCAGAGCAATGACCGTTTTCCTTGAGCTGGGAAATTAAGTGACATGTTTGCTCATGATCAGTCTTGTTATGATATTTGTTGCATTTTGTCATGGGTTGATATGTTTCACAAAGTTATTCTGTTAGTGTTGGACATTTCGTCATGCCGATATTAACATTGATTAAAATAATTTTACAGGCTTCAAAATCTCTTTGTTGTCTTTTTTTGTACCTTCTGATCCTCTTTGCAGTGTAACAATATCACCACCAGATGGCAGATATAATACTACCTCTTTCTCTCTCTCTCTCTTTCCCACACACACACACCTCCCTCGACCAGAGGAGGTGTGGTTTTTACGAAGTCAGAAAATGCATATTTCAACCAAGCAGGCAACTGAACAGTGCAACATATTGTCCCCTCAGTTCCCGTTTTTTACCTGTTAAAGTTGACAGCTTATACTTTGCCTCTCTTTATTAAAATGGACAGTGCTTTTGATAACCTGGATGCAGCTGGTTTCCTTGAAATCTGGCAACACTTCGATGCAGATGGTGAGGACAGTTAATGACATGTTTATATATTTTTACTCCATCTACCTTAAACAGATAGGACATTAGTTTAAAATGTATCTTCTGCTGTTATTAGTCATTAGACAGAAAAGTACGTCCTAATTTGTTATGACAAATTGTGAGTCCTGGTTAATTGAAATGAGTTAGTTAATACTGGTGTCATCGCAAATTAACTATGTTATGTCAACTCTAATTATGTGGATTTAGTAGTGACTTCCCAGTAAGTTTTCAGTCGGTATTTACATTTTGAGGAACATTTATGCATTCTTCACTGATCTGTGATCTGAGGATTTGTACAACATGGTTCTTTTTGACAGATAATGGCTACATTGAGGGCAAAGAGCTTGACGACTTTTTCCGCCACATGATGAAGAGACTGGCTCCACAGGTAAGACAGATGGATAGATAGTTTATTTTCATTGTGTAGTGTGTGTGAAGGAGAGTTCCTGCAGCAGTCAGACTCTACAATCAGCACTGCTCTCGCTGAACACACACACACCCTGAATACAGGATGAGCGGTTGATGATGGATGGATGGATGGATGGATGGATATAATAATTTATAAAGTAAACTTTGGATGAATTGATCCATAACTTGTGATGACAGCAATGCAATGTAGTGCATGTCAAGGGCAGCTGACCAGGCACTACTACTACATTTGATGCTACTATACTTTGTCATCTACACTCACCGGCCACTATGTACACCTGTTCAACTGCTCATCATCACAAATAGAGTCAAGACAATCTGCTGACTGCAAACCAGGCAGCATCACAATGACGGAGAAATGCAGTTAAAGTGGGATTTTCATGCACAACCCTCTTCGGGGTATAATTGTCTGAAAAGGGAAAATTTCAGTGAGCGGCGGTTGTCTGGGTGAAAATTACTTGTTGATAGCAGAGGCAATGTCGAGGCTGGTTTGACCTAATAGAAAGGCAACAGTTACTCAAACGACCGACTGCGTAATGCTATTCTGCAGAATGAATCAACGCACACATGCATGCACAGTATGTGACAATACTTGAATAATAGTCTAAATAATGTACATTACTCTTTACTGCCTATGAGTTAATAATTTATTTTGAATTTTGCCTTTAAATTCAACGTTCTGAATACAATGGTACATCCTTTTCTCATATTTAGGTTAATTATTTCATGCATGACACGGTCAAGATTAAATCTTGAATCTGCTTCATCGAAACACATCTGGTTATTTGCTGTGTGGGCAGCTGAACCTCTATGCAGTTATCTGGAAGGGTGGGGTGACTGTAACGATGCAAGATGCAACACAATTAAAGAGCTCTGGCTTCTGTCAAAGGAAAAGTTCCTGACCAGTTATGATGGAGAAGCAAATGGGTGTAGGACTATTAGTACACGTTTCAGTGTGTTTGCTTGTGTAATTGAGCTTCCTTGGATACTAATGGCGTTGCACTCATACAGACCACTGACCACAGGTCACTTTGTCTCTCTGATGTTTGCTCTCCATCATAAATGCCCTCAGGATAAGTGCTTGTGTGTATTTCTCATGGCACATTAATTCTATTATGTTCTATTCAGCCACTGAGTGATATTAACCGCATGGTGCCTTTCTGTCTTGTATTCACAAATTTCAATTTATTGCTCAAATGTAACCAAATTAATTTCCATGTGATAAACTGGAAGTTTAATATATCAGTAAAAACCTGAACACACAAGTGTGTTATGCATAGTTCATCAAGTCCAACATTGATACAGACGTTAACAATGTCTGCTTAGCAACAGGAGATAACTGGCGCCAAACATGATAGATAGTCATAGAACGTGTCAGATAGAAAGCCAATGCTGAAGAGAAATAGATGTCTTTCTGTAATGAGCAAGGATCTGGCACCTGCTAGTCTGCGGACTGTGTGCCCTGCACTGCATGGAATGATGCTATCAGCATCATAGATCATTAGGTTTCTATAGTTACAGTACAGTGATGGGGATTTGCAAAGAGATACTGGAAAAGTACCTCCTAAATATGTTGAAATAACAATATAACAATAACAATTTTCTTGTTTCAAGCTTCTGTCTGAGCTTTCTTTGAGAACGCATGTGGTCTGCACAGGAAAAGGAAATTTAAGCATGCAACATATCTCAAATTATCCTTAGTTAAGATCTGCTAGAGAAATGCATCAGGTTTCATAGACTAATCAAGTTTAGAGATGTTTTAGATATTTCACTTCTTAACAGTAAACTGCTTGATGCAGTCAAAGGTAGTCAAGTCAATACCTCATTCACTTGAAATGTATCAAAGACACAAATTCATGACACTGTGTTTTAGAAATGCCTCATCTTGGATGAAAAGTCATGTAGGCAAGTGTTTATGGTACAACGAACCCCACATTTTGTTCTGTGCATTAGAATTACACCAAGGACGTGTAGTCAGCTGCATAAAGGCTCTATAAACACCCTGCGGTTGAGAAACCGAACCTTGAGAGAAGAAAATAGTAGATCAAAGGAGTATCCATGGTGACATTGCTTAAAATAACTGTGACTCAGCCAGTCCTTCAATATTATTCTTTTCCAATATGTGGTTTAACCCTCTGAGACTCACTGGATCGCCGACATAAAATAGCGGATTCAGTCTATCAGATAAAATTAGAAAACCTAAGGAATCGATTGATACCAACCATGTCATGCTAACTTGTCAGGAAGGGATTTGAAAAACACTCCAAAGTTAGGCTACATTTTGGCAAGTGAAAACTGGCATGGCAATATTCAAAGATGTCCCATAACCTTTCCTCAAGAAGTGAATAGAAATGACTGCTATGGTCCAAGTGTCCCATTTGAAGATGTCCACTTGATGATAATTGCATGTAGTTTTGGGCATGTGTGTAAAGGGGAGACTCACTCAAGATATGGAATGAAAATGAGTGCTACGGATACACACCACTCTTTATCATAAGGTGGGAACGTCTATGAAAGGGAGAGTGAGGATATCTTTAAAGAGGAGACCCTTAGGTAATAACAGAATCTGTTTTTTAGGCAGTTTAGGACATGCAGTATAAATGTGTTGATTTCTTGTATTTTCTCCTATCGACAATGGTGTTATTTGAATAGTTCTGCATACTGGGATAGAATTAAATAAAGTGGGTATTAATGGGAAGCAGAGACTCCGATGAGCCCAATTCCATCCATGTGTGATGATGGTGGTGTTCCCATAGTAGACGTTCCATTGTAGTGGGTATTCTGTTTTAAACTTGATGTCACTGGTTAAATGACCTCATCGATAATCACAGCATCATGAAACTTTACAACCACAAACTACAGACCGTGGTATTCAGAGGAAGGCTTTCTTAAGTAGATTGACAATAAGTGGGTTTGTCAACAGTTTTAACAACAAAAGTGCTCGCCATCCCATCACCGAAAAATGCAATTCTTGCAGAAATCACAGCTCAACTTCTTCTGTGGTGTTCCTCAAAGTCTTGGTGTCCTAACATGGAATTTTGGAGGGATTTTTGATCGTTTTGATCAATTCATGAGTGGAAGAAAAATTTTCAATTGAGCAATGGAGCTGATTGGGCGAAGGCGGGGTACACCCTGGACAGATCGCCAGTCTATCACAGGGCTAGCACCACATCTCTGAAAAAATTATAACAATAAACATATTTCTGCAAAAACCTACGAGACAAATGAGGATAGCCATCATGTACTTTAATCATAATGTCCTCAGACATTTTACATTTAATTTCCATTTCTTATGTATGACTGGAACTTGACACACACACACACACACACACACACACACACACACACACACACACACACACTGCATCTCAAATACATTTTCAGGTTTCCAGCTTTCAGATGATATAGACAGCTTCCATGTAGTATCTACTGTTGACCTGATATCTCGTCCTAAAGACTGTCTGCCTCTGAATCAATGTAAAATAAGCAATGTATCATGTTAATCTAATATGTCTCCACAGGAGGAAGTGACTGAAGAGCGACTCCAGAGGCTGAAGCAAAGGTTTATGTCCGCCTATGATGTCACTGCTGATGGGAAACTACAGATTCAGGAGGTACGACATACAATGTCTTATAATCACTTCCTCGTTGACTTGACAATTATGTCCTTCATATTTAAAGTTGGATATGAAACAGTGAGAAAAGGTCAAGTGCTGATTTATAAAATTCTCCTCCATATAAAGGAGGAGAATACTGACTTTATACTGCTATGATTCTTGCTTGCAATTAATTAAGGTGGATTGTATTGATTACATTCAACTTGAATGAGAATTCAACAGGTGGCTGTTTCCCAGAAATGTAAAGACCTATTTTGATGACATTGCTTTTTCAGTCTGCACTCACACTTGATGTAGCTGTAAAAACGTGTACACATAACAGGCCAATCACGTAATGCATTGCACCCACAGAACCCAAATGATTTGGCTTTTACTCAGGCTGAAAATAAAATCAATACATGCCTGCCACTTACACTGATGGCTCATGGCTGATGCAGGAACAGTGTGGTCAAACCTCTTTGTAGCAACAAGCCCTGAAGGCCAGGGATGCACCAAGCCCACTTTTTCTTTCCTGATTTGCTAGCCATGCTCTCTTTTGTCCAAATGTAAAATCTATATACCTCACTGTTTGGAACTCATTGGGACATTTACTATGTGACTTCATGAATGTAGCCAATAGCAGGAACACTCATTATAAATTAAAATAACAAAGAAACGGTGGGCCTATAGACAATATAGCCTATACTTCACAGTACAAATAGTACAACTTGCATTGCTATTTCCCCTTGTACTGACATCTCTGCTCTACTAATAACATGAAAAAGGAAGTGAGCAAGCCTATCACAAGGCGATAGTATCCTGTGAGATAGCCACATTAAATGCTGTTACTCTTCTAGTTTAGTATCATGACTCATCTGTTAGACAGTGTTCACTTACTTTCAGACATTAAAAATGGGGGCATATGCCCTATTTGCCATGTTTCTTTCCTGGACAGCTCCTTAGGAGTTGGCATCACAGTTGGTGCACTGCGCTTTTCTGACTGGGCGGTTCTACGGTACAGCTTTGTGAACCGAATGGCCGCACTCTGATCTTGCATTATAATTAGATTGATGATGGGGGCCAGTTTAATCTGCTAATGGAGGGCTGATATATTCTAGAAGGACCGACATGACAGGAGCAACATGAAGTGGAGACTAACAAGGAGGAGCTGGTGTGGTCCTGCTTATCCAAAGGACAATAAAACAAATTCCTATGGGTACATTATATGTACCCATGCAGCTAGTTTTAATTTGCAGTAGGGATGCACCAATACCAGCATGGGTGTGTAAAGTGGAGCGTCCCTTGTTTGCAGGAGTTACACGATATCTACATTTACATTTAGGGCATTTAGTAGAAGCTTTCATCCAAAGTGACTTACAATAAGTATATTTGTTGGAAGAAAGTGCAAAAGTATATCGCTATTAGTGACAATAAGATTTTTTTTTTTTTTTTTAATCTGCAGCTGAGACTTCTGCTGCACCTTATTAACACAACAAGGAGAATGGAAATCTAAAGTCTCTTTCTATATACAGCGTCCCAGCTAATCAGGAGAATCCACAAATCTCCCTGTTAATTGGATTCATGTCTTTCGTACATAATAGATTTGATAAAAACTAACCCTCGATCTGATCAAAATTACCATACCAGACTAGATTGAACTGTTGTATGACTGCTGCAAACTCTGTGGTAACTGTCACGCTTTCCAAGAATAAAATGGAGATGTGTTAATGAATGGAAAGGCTCATAGGATGACATTATCCAAACACTGCTCTCTGCTCTGCCCTCGGTCCTGTTTACCAGTTGGCCAATATGATCCTCCCTGAAGCGGAGAACTTCCTGTTAGTTTTCCGCAGAGAAGCTCCTCTGGACAACAGTGTTGACTTCATAAAGGTAAAGTAAATATCATTATGAAATGTGACTACTGCAATGTGTCAATTTGTATTTTTTTTTTTTTTTTTTTTTTGAGTGCGAGTGTCGAATTACAACTAGTTTAAAATCACCCTTAACCACTGAATATTGTGTACATATTTGCTAGTTTGTCTTGTGCTGCCTACTGTAGATCTGGAGGAAGTACGATGTTGACTGCAGCGGTTACATCTCAGCTCGGGAGCTCAAGGTAAGATCGTCAGTGCAAACACACAGCAGAACACATCTCTTTTAGAGGAACAGCCTTCAGCGGTCGCATTGGCAGAGAATGACTAACCATCAACCACTTCCTGTTGAGTCATACACTGAGATGTCTCTCTTAGAGTAATCAATAATTAAGTATTTTTTTTTTTCAAATGACTTAAGAGAATTGTGTGTAATTGTGCATCACCCACTGGATGTGACCTTTTTGTTGTTTGATTATGTGATTAACCTTTTATCTTAGGATTTCCTGAAAGATCTGTTCCAAAAAAATCAAAAGGATGTGTCATCTGATAAACTGGAGGAGTACACAGACACAATGGTAGAAATACAACACACTCATGTACACAAACAGAGGGCTCTGTTGTATCTACTGTATTTAGTGGTTTTGTGTACAATTTAGAGGTCGTGTGCAAGTGCTAGTGGGAAGTGGGAAAACACATATGCCCCAGCAGTCATCAAAACATTAGTATTGAGGATGGCGTTGAGGACGTTGTTTTTTGGAATCTGCATGAGACTGAAATGATTTAAGTAGCTGCAATCAGCCATTGTGCTGAATCAAAGTATTACTCAGAGAAATGCTGCAGCTTTCTAAAGACAGCGAAACGGAAGGCAGCTTGTATTATTTATCTGCCTGTCTCCTCGAGCTAGCTATGTGGAAACCCAGAGTCTCACATAGCCTGTTCCTACTATTTAATAGAATTCAATTTGGAAATGTCAGATCTAATGAGTCACAGTTGGCGTGAAAACACAACCAGAAACAGTACAGACAGTAGGCATGGGACGATATGGAAATTGAAACGGTTATCCTGGCCAAAATAATTGCCATTCAAGATAATATCCCAATAATTATCAAAATATGTTTCGTACTCTTAAAACGGAACAAAGACATATTGGCCTCACTTTACAGTTTGTGAAGGAACTAATATTTTTTATTGCACCACAGATAAAATCAAATAATCGTTAATATGATCATGAATCATTAGGTCTCCCTGCATAAATAAATTGCAAAAATGTATTTTTGTACTGTGTATTTTTAAAAGAAGATAATAACAAGCTAGACAGCTTTTTCCAAGTCACTCGTGATGATATTTAAGATTACTCTGATAATGGGAATTCAGCAGGATCGATTATTGTGAGTGTTGTTTTATCTCGATGGGCGATCGTCCCATCCCTTCCAGACAGAGAAATTCACTATCGTTAAGTTCTGTTTCTCACACATTACACGTTTTGTTTTTGCAGATGAAAATCTTTGACAAAAACAAGGATGGCTGTTTGGATTTGAATGACTTGGCAAGGTATTTTTCAAAGAGCAGGAAAAATATATATTCTTAAAAGCCCCTTTAATGTTACATTTACAATTACACTAGTTGGATAGCAATAAAGGAGAGATTTATCACATTTTGCCAACCAACATCTCAAAACGTACTGCTTTGTTTAGCCAGTTTGCATCCTAAAAAAATATTTCTTCCTCAATTAGGATATTGGCTTTAGAGGAGAATTTCCTGCTACAGTTCCAGATGGATGTAAGTGTATATTTATTTACCTTGTTATTTAATATTTGACAGATGAAAACACGAGTAAATCATGTTGCAACAGTTGTGTTGTGATATTTTGTATCCAATTACTCTCAATCCATTTCTAAATATTTGACAACTCCCCTCTTCTTTTCCAAAGGCCTGCAGTAAAGAGGAGAGAAAGAGTGACTTTGAGAAGATCTTTAACCACTATGATGTTGTAAGTACAATATCCCAGTGGGTGGGACACAGATGATGACTTCCATTCCATAATGGCAGGTCCAGCAGGAAACTATGTGAAAAATTGGGACTGTTAACACAGCAAGCTTCTGGTCAGAAGGTCACAGGTTTAAATCCTCAGCAAGTCTGCATCCTATGTTGAGGAGCAGGACAGCGAACAATCAGCCTCAAAAATGTCCTTTAGAAGGCATACATGGACAAAGCAGCCCCCTGGGCCTCCAAAGCTGCCCAATAGCTACGTGTATTACTGTCTTAGCAACATTTCCATCTCCAATTAACACTCTCAAATTGCATAATGTGTGTGGGACTTGGTACAGCAACAGTGAATCAAATTAGTTTCCTTACTCCTGTAATGATACATAATAAGATAAAATCCCCATTATGTTGTCAAGTCACTCTCTGGGAGGACAAGTTAACTATCAGATCCATTCAAGATTCAGCACCAGATAGAAGAAAATTAATCCCATCAGGAGTCCCTGATAAACTTCCCCTATTCTCTATAATCACGTTCATGACCTTGTCTGGATTGTCAAGTAGTGCATGTAGGCGTAATGGCTCATGTGGAATATTTTTATTCAACCTGCACTTACTTTAATGTTAGGAGAAGCTTTGCGATAAGTGTCCTGTGGTCAATGCTTCAATCTAAATAAAACTTTAAGTAATAAGCAAAATAGTGAGGTGGACTAATGTGGGGGGGACAATTTAAGGGAGGGGGAGGGGGGTCTGGGGGACTCAGCTAATTCACAACTGAAAGTGAAACTGCAAAAAGCGCCAAGTGGATAGACAGATGCGCTGACTTTTGACGTTTTGACTTGCTGACTTATCCCACCCCCATATGGGTCCGACGCCTGTGCTTGCAGTAACAGCACAGCAAGGTGGTACCTTTTCCATGTTTTGCAAAAGATGCCACACATTTATTCATCGTGAAGATCGTAAATGTACAAATAGTTATATATTTTAAATGCCCTATTTTGAAAAAAAAAAAAATTATTATAAAGCAACTATACAATGTGTAGACAATTATAAAAATTTGACATCAATCCCAGATTATTTCTGGTTGTAGTGGATGCGAGTAAAATCAGACAGAGGGTAAGGACAGGTACATTCAGACAGACAGAGAAAACATTTTTAAATACAGACTCCTCCTTTCTGTCTTTTCTCTTCTCCTTATTTCCTGTTCAGAGTAAGACAGGGGCGCTGGAGGGTCCCGAGGTGGACGGCTTTGTCAAAGACATGATGGAGCTAGTCAGGGTAAGACACTATGCTGCCGTTTGTTTGTATGCTTTCTAATATACTCAGATATAACAGACAATAATTTCAGTCAATTACACACTGATATCAATTTATCAAGTAAACTGAATTTTGGATTGGTGGTCATAAAATCATGTTCATCATCACAAAATCATCAGAACATATCAGAAAAATATAAATTTACCACGTTTGAAAATATATTAGTCTGTTGGACAAAAAATATTTTTAAACAAAAATGTTCGATCTCATGCTCTTGATTCTACAACTTTCTCTATGGAGTTAGAGGATACTTAAATCTCGTCTTCTCCGTGATTTAACATGCTTGATTAAAAAGTGTATAAACAAAGTACATACACTTTCTCAACACCTAAACATCTGAAAACCAGATGAAGGGGTTATTTCCTTCTGCCTCCACATGAATGTAATTACATAATTATTCAGACATTGAACAAAAACTTTTTTTTTTAAATCACGATACATAGGTAAACTGACCCCCCCACCCCTTCTGTTCACACAATGTGATGCCACGTCTGATTTGAAGATCAAACTGAATTGTAATTGAAAACTGATGATTTTCTTTGTTAAAAGTACATTTCTAAGGAGAAGTTTAACACGATGTTAATTAAGTTTGATGGGTGTCAAACTGTCTAAAGGCTTTGATTGTTAGCTGTACGTATAACGCCTCCCTTCCTCTCTCTACTGTTCTTTCCAGCCAAATCTCACGAGCCTCGAGTTGGACAAGCTGCGAGGGATTCTGCTGCGTCACTGTGATGCCAACAAGGACGGAAAGATCCAGAGAAATGAGCTGGCTCTGTGTCTGGGAGTCAAACCTAACATTAGTTGTTAGAGAGCTGTATTATTATGAGATTGTACGAGGAAACAATGACTGTGTTTTTGTTGTATACACAACAGTGGTAGGATGATTTGTTTTGATCAAATAGTCATAAAGAGTTATTTGATCCTGAAAATTCTGGAAACACAATTTGAAAAATCAATTGAATTACTGTAGATCTGAGATTTGAAATGGCGGTGTTTCTTGTGCATGTTCTTGGCCAAAAGAAAATAATATGATGTGAATGTTTATATTAAAGCTCAGTCATTTTAGCTAAAAAACAGTGTATGTGGTATATAGTTTGTTAGTCAGTAAAGATGTTTTTGAAAATGTAGGTTTTCTTCACTTAATTTGATGCTGGGGTTTGTTGGTCATTTGCATGTTTATCTGCTAAAGAAGGCTGAAGTGCAGTATGTTGTTGTTATGTGAATATAACTGGCTGCAGAGAAAATAAAGCAATGACGACAAGTGATGAGCATGTTAGTTTTTGTGTTCTTTTTTGTAATAATGGCTCTTTTAAATAAATACAACTCTTATAGCTATCAGAGGCAGGATTTTAACTTTCATTCATATGATTAGTAGGCTTGGACCGATTTTAAAATGTTTAAACCAGTTTGATATTGAGCCAAAACCAGACCGGACTGGTATACCGACTTTAAGCACTAGGTGTCACACTTGCCACAGCAGCCCCTCCCGAGTGAAACATTAGGCTTTTTTTACACATAAGATTTTGCCGCAATCACGAAAAGGAGAGTCAAAAATATGCCGCGATTGCACCGTTAATAGACCTTTGCTTAGCGGCGTTATGCCGTATTACAAAGCATCCCGGCTTTGCGGAACCAACAGCGCCATCGGACGTAAGACGTATTAAATGAGAGTCAGAAATCTGATTAGCTGGAGGCTTCAAAACAACTATGAACGGTGAACTCGTTGCTTGCTCGTCTTGCATATTTACATGACTCCTCAACCGCAAGCGAAGTTGCTGTGCATCTTATACACAATGGTGGCCTTGTACGAGCAAAGTTACCGGCTTGTTATCTTCTTCGGATCTACGTTCTCAGCTTGTTAAATGGTGGCATGTCGACTAGTAACACATTTTTAAAGTGTTGAAGTAAACAAAGACATGGTTCACGTGCACATCTTCCCCTCCACCTCGACTGAAATGTGATCTCTGTGATGCCAGCATTGGCTCACTTGGCAGTGGGCGGGCACACATCGTGCACCGGCCACCTCAGACACTCACGGTGGCTCCGTTAGTCCATTCATAAATAAACACAATATTATGTTAATCACTTGTCATTATTGCTGCTTATTACTAATGCAATACAAGTTGGATTTAGTGCCGTAACACCGTCGGCACAGGTTGCTGATGTTTGAAATTTTCCAGAACGTGTCATAAGGACAAATGCCAGTTCAACCAGTTTCCATGAATTAAACCGGTTTAGCCCCGTACACCGAACCGGACCAGTGAAACCGGAAAGTATTAGTCTCATTCTAAAATCTTTTCATTTTATAGTAAAAATCTTAAATGTATCATTAAAAACAATCTGCAACATTATTGTAATGTATTTCCCGTAAAAGTTTGAATTATTATGAATTATGAATAAATAAATGACTCAAAACTATAAGCTGACTTTTAAATGCTTTTTAAAAAAGCATTCCTTCATTAATTGTCATCAGATTGTACTGTGTGATGACTGGTTGTGTTCAAATGGCAGAAAGGAATTACAATAGAATGGGATTTCACATAAATAAATAATGAGAATTTATGCAGAAGATATTTCAAGACAATGAAGCAAGCAATGAGGGAAGGGAACTAGAGTACGATATAACTGTGACATCTCATGTAAGCTTGGTAAAGATATTTACTAGAGATGTAGAGGTCGACTGAGGCCTCAACATTTGAACTGAACGGTTTCATCCCATCATCTAAGACAACACTCGCCGACAGGGCGAGTCTGTTTGTTATGTGGCAGCCAGAGAATGAAAACCAGCTTGGTTAAGTAGATGGAAACCCTTCCAGCCACTAAAAGGGAACTAATGATGCAGACCTAAAAGCCTCACTCTGCCTCAGACCAACCGACTGCCCTTTGAGTCTCCATTTGAACAAAGCTGTAATGTCTGGTTTGATCTGAACGTTATCTCTCTTACTGCGTGTGTGTGTGTGTGTGTGTGTGTGTGTGTGTGTGTGTGTGTGTATTATTCAAACAATGAGACACATCTACAAATATTAAACTACAAAGAAAAGGAGACTTAGTGTGTTTATGTATAGTAAATAGATACACTTGTGTAAGTGTTTGCATGTGTGTATTGTGCTTTACAGTGAAGGGCTTATGATTGTGTGCATTTGTGTGGGCAGAGCAGCTGCACAGCTGCTGCAAAACAAACAGTTTTGGCTGAAAGGTTAATCCCAGACTACAAGTGTAACAGTTATTGTAGAGAAGCAGCCGGGAACTTCAATAAAATAACATCTGATCATTAGAGCTGCACAACATATATAAATACTCGTTTAAAGAGAACACAATACTCTTTAAACAATACCTTGATTTTTTTTTTGCTATTGGTCAATCATGTAAGAACTAATTTATCAATTACTATGAAGATTATTGTTTAAATTCCTCATTTATCTAGAACAAAATAAATCTCAAAATGTGTCGAAATGATATTTCAATATTAAATTGAATCACCTCAAGAATTGCTGTGACAGCCAGATTAATTTAATCACCATATGCCATAACAACCCTTTCCCTGAACTGGAGAATCAGTGTTGTACTCAAGTATAAACTTAAAATGGAGAAGATTATTCATAGATATTAACACACAACACTATTTTTTCTCACCACACTGTTTCCCTCCTGTTTACTCCTGTTGTGTGTCCTATTTCATTTTTGGATACCTATCTCACAAACCATTTATGTTCATCCATATTGATGCGGTAAGTAGGATCGTAAAGTGTACGATTTCATTTCACAAAGGGATAGCTACGTGGCTGGAATCTTTGGCATAGAGAACGTCAAATTGGTGAGTTCAATGTCTTTCCCTCCCTATCCGCCTGTCTTGTATCATGGACAAAGAGCAGATATGTTGCATTATATATTGAGTGATAACCTTTGTGGGTAGAAATAAAGTGAAAACGGTTTAGTTATAACATGGATTGTCGGCTTGCCACAAAATCAGTTGTTCACTGGGCCAAAAAAGGGTTAGCCCTAGGGATGCAAATTATCGAGTAATTCATTAATCGATAGTTGTTTCATCTTATCGATCGATGATCGATTAATTGTTAAGCGGCAATTCTTCTGATAAGCTGAATTTACCTCTGAATAGGTTTCATCTACTGTATACGTAACATCAAATGCTATCTTCCTTATGATATAAAGAAAAATGCAAATCAGATTTTGAATAATTTCATTTTAATGCATCAATTTGGGGAATTTCCATCCATCCATCCATACCGCTTATAATTTGGGGAATTTTGAGAACCAAAATATGAAATATCGTTTCCTGACCAATTTCTTACAAACTGCTGGTACTGATACAAATGTTGACATACTAAATGGGGTTGAGGAGTTTAAGCATTCAAGAAAAGATTTTTTTTAAAATGACTTAAACACAGTGCTGAGCCTTTAAACTATTAGTTTATTATGACTATTATTATTATTAATAATAATAATAATAATAATAATAATAATAATAATAATAATAATAATATAAGTGGGTGACTATTCCTCAGCCGTCCTTGGTGTTTTGGTTTTGACTGAAGCCTCGTTCACATACGTCGCCACTCGCCCATCTCTGAGCGACAGCTGTCAATGAATGTGAATGTGTTCTAGTGGAATGTGGTCAGGACAGGCGATGCGATGTGGGCGGGGACGGAGAGAAAATAATGTAACTTTCTGCGATGCGAGTGAAGCGAGTACCAATCGGAATGTAGAATAGAGATGATTGACAGTTGACGTCAACAGAGAGTTCCACAGAGATGTGCGGCTTGAACTAGCCGTCGGCGGCAGTTTTTTTTTTTTTTTGCCAGCGAGTAAGCGAGTGACGAGCGAGTAGCGACGTATGTGAACGGGGCTATACGCGCCGTCACACTCGCCAGCTGAGGGGGGGTCGGCGCGGGGGACGCCTCGCCATGGCAACGGGGGAAAACAGAACGTTGATGAGCCAAACCAGCCGCGAGGATTCCCCCTTATAATAGGCGCTGCTGCCCTCCTGTTTAGGCCTATCATTAGAGCCGCTAGTTAAGTCCATTTGCCTTGATAAATAATTTTGGGCGAACATCGAGACTATGGCGGCCGAAATTAGACTACGGCGGTGCGCCATAATGTGTGGGAAACACCACTTCCCGTTTGTCTTGTTGTTGTCGTCAGAGCCCTGCTTCGCTTGTGTTCGCGCATGTGCGTCAAGTACGCCTGACGTCAAGAGTGCCCTCACGTGGACTGGCGGGGAATTACGTGTTCAAAACGCAATTAATTGCAATTCATTTATTTTAATCGAGTAATATCTTATCGACAATTAATCGATAATCGATTAATTGTTTGCATCCCTAGTTAGCCCACATGTTCTAACCCTATCGTCATTAAGAATAATACCTTGAGGTTTTTGGAGTCTTTAATGGAATGGAGAGCCCCTTGGTGACGAAGAAATCTCTGATATAGTCTACATTGCAAAGTGTAATTCAAAGTCTCTCATGCATTTATGTCTGGAGCTCACTGAGTGGCCAAAGATGAATCTGTCAACTTCTAAGCCAAAGTAACCATTATTTCTGACTTATTTTCAAATTGTTGAATTCTGTTCAAATTGTTTTCAATGTTGCAGCATGAGGAAATATGTCATGTGATCTGTTATGCTGATTAATAAGGGAGAGAGAAAGAGAGAGAGAGAGAGAGAGAGAGAGAGAGAGAGAGAGAGAGAGAGAGAGAGAGAGAGAGAGAGAGCATAATTTACAGTTCATATTGCTTAATGCTGCCATCTAGTGCTCATAGTGCAGCTTTGCAGTCAGTGAATTAAATATTTAGATCCAAATGAATAATATAGTAAGTACAATGAGAGTAATAACAAACAACTTCGATGTAGGGCAGAGTCTCTCCCTACAGCTGTAAACATGGAAAATGATCTGCAGATCTTTTTTGAAGTGTATTTTCTTGCACTAGCTGCTCAAATAAGCATTATCAACTCCAGGAACTGTGGTACTCTGGAATTAACAGGAGGCTGAACGTGTTAACTTGTGCTCATACCTGTAACTAAAATATAGCTGCCTTCAGCTCTACACTTGAGTTGGTAAAGTTCACTTTCTTCCCCATGAGATGGTACTATTCCTCATAAAAATGTGTTGTTATAGCCATGATTACAAAATAGTTGCATGAAGCTGGTATGCGCTTGTCCGTGCTCAGCTGAAACCAATTAAGAGTTCAATTTATAAAAGGCCAAGGCCCCAGGCTCCTCGGAGGACACACCACTGACCCTACTTTTCTTTCTTCTTCTTCTTTTCTTCTCAGGCAAGAACATTCTCACTAAGTAAACAACAAATAAGAAAGATGTTGTAAATTGTAACCCTTAAAAGTCCCTTCTTTAAGGTTGCGTTTCTGTCCCTCTCCTAGGTGAAATCCAACATTCCCATTCCTAAAATGCCAACTCCCTGAATTGTAAACATAATTCACAATGTATGGATCTGCCAGGTCACTGGTGGCCATGGTTTCAGCCGAGCACCTCAACGACCTTTACAAAAGAAGGACAGTCAGAGTCAAGAGCTCATTGAAATTTGTGCAAGAAATTTCAATTATCTTTTATCCTAAATCAAGTGAAAATGGCACAAAGAATATAGACAGAAACAATTTGACTGGGTCTACAACCAACCGTCTTCCAACAAGTGGTTGTCTGAAATTGCATTTTTATTATTATTTTTAAATTGCACCAAATTCAATTTGCCTGCTGTGGGTTATAGTCTCATTTTGGATGTTTCAAATGTTCGGTAGAAGAAAACAATGAAAAGAGGTAATTGCAAATACACAATATGACTTTTGTACCTTGAGTTTTTCTTCTATTATATTTATAAAAAGGAGAAGCCTTCCATAAGAAAATGTTTTACAATCTGCTCCGAGAAAGGAGCAATAACAAGAGACATTGAGATCTAAGGGTGCTAACAATTCCTTTCTTTTTTCTCCTAATAACCGTAGTCCATGTACGTCACAGCACGTCAACACTTTACAATATGTAAACCGAGTAAAAGGGACCTTTATTTGGAATGGTGTTGGGCAAATAATGCTAAATGTCTAGTTGTAGTGTTTTTAAGTGTGACACTGTCTCTTAACATGCGTCACATTCCATACAAAGTGGACTCCCTCGTGTGGTTACAAACATTGTAGATTTACAACCAAGCAAACCAGCTCACAGCCGTGGAACTTGTGAAAATGTGACAGCCAATGAGTGAAAGCAGCTCAGGACTCGACATTAGCACTTGCCCAGGGCAAGTAAACTGTTCCACAAATGGAAACTGGGTCGCAGGGCAGTGTTCCAGCATGACAATGACCCCAAACACACCTCCAAGACGACCACTGCTTTACTGAAGAGGCTGAGGGTAAAGGTGATGGACTGGCCAAGCATGTCTCCAGACTTGAACCCAATAGAACATCTTTGGGGGATCCTCAAGCGGAAGGTGGAGGTGCGCAAAGTCTCAAATATCCGCCAGCTCCGCGACGTCGTCATGGAGGAGTGGAAGAGCATTCCAGTGGCAACGTGTGAGGCTCTGGTAAACTCCATGCCCAGGAGAGTAAAGGCAGTTCTGGATAATAATGGTGGCCACACAAAATATTGACAGTTGACATGTTGTATGTTAATATTGACAACTTTCACTAAGGGGTGTCCTCACTTTTGTTGCCAGGGGTTTAGATATTAATGGCTATATTTTGAGTTATTTTGAGGGGGAAATAAATTAACTCTGTTATATAAGCTGCACACAGACTACTTTTCATTGTGTCAAAGTGTCATTTTGTCAGTGTTGTCCCATGAAAAGATATACTTAAATATCTGCAGAAATGCGAGGGGTGTACTCACTTTTGTGATACACTGTACATGCTCCAAACAGTGAACTGAACATACTATGTTTTCATGCCAAAATGATTATGCATTTCAAGTAAGTTTTGTATTTATTTCAAACTATTTGGCAACAAATATTGATATGAACATTACGACCCACGTCCAAAAATCCAAAATTCAAGACTTCCAGGATGAAATGTTTGCGTTTCATCTTTCCAGTCAGACCTCCCTGGGTTTACTCTGTTTTTGGTGCTCTCTGTGCACTGCTAAAAATAATACCTGCAAAAATGTGGCCATAAATTGGAATATTTGTGTTTGTGTTCATAAGAGATCCCCCCAAGGGGCAGCCATGTGCTCAGTTATTCAACCAAGTAGGAAGTTTAAACAAACAACACACTCCGTCCATGGTGGCAAACTGTGACAAACAGTGTGAACACTCAACAGGGTGTTCTGTCAAAGAAGCTGAGTAACTGAGTTTGTTAGCTTGTGACCATAGACACCAAGATATGTGAAGAATACTTTCTTCTATCTCACTTTGTTAAAACAATACAGGAAAAAAAGCATGATTAAACTGGACAATTCGGTTTTCGCCAATCTCCAAAACATCAATACAGAGCTGGCCAAGGAGAGTACTCAGGACACCACCTTCTTCTGGCATGAACACCAATATATCTGCAAGGAGCTCATTTCACCCAATATAAAAGCAGCTATTAATTTTTGTTCTTATGAAGTAGTTCATGAGCAAATAAAGTAAAAGTTAAAAAATGGCTAATGTCTCTAAATCCTTGTAGATATTGCTGAACCTACTGACAAGAATAACACAAGGCACACTGTACTAAGGGAAGCAACAGTGACCCATTTCAATTACAATGTAAAATACTGTACAACACCACAAACTACAGAGTCTCTCTAAAAAAACACATCAGTCCTTGCTCTTCCAGGTTTAGAGGTTACAGGTTTTCTGACAGAACACAAAGCCTTTGACATCCTCATAAAATGCATCCTGAGATTTTTCCACAGTGCACAATTTATTAGTGGAAGCTCCTTATTGCATCCATCCCCAGCCACTCAGCCATAAAGCACATCTGCCTCCGTCTTGGTGTCTCAGCTCATGTATAATGGCGTGAGGCAAATAATAAACCCCGAGTGAGAAATTTGTGGTGGCCTCCCAAGCTGCTTAACCCACTGCCTGAGCAAATTGAAAGTATGGGGAGCACTAAAGTTCACCCGTTAATCTATAGAGGAAGTGATGTGAACCGATGATGTGCATGGGAGAAAGTAAAGTACAGAAATGGGTCAGAGGGAGGAATAGAAAGGAAAAGTCAAACCACTTTTTTTTTTTTTTTTTTACTTTTTCACCTCTCTCTGAACCCAACCAGAGCCTGCTATGAACTCAAAGTCGAATACAAACAGTCTCCAAAAAAATCCCTGTCGCAACATCTGCAATGCTTTAACTCACTGGTTGTATATCCCATTTAGCCGATTTTTAAGTCTAAAAACACAGGCGGTGATTAAAATTCCTTTCAGTAGATATCATATGTTCTTTAAGCCAGCAATAGTGTGCTGTGGAGTTACATACCTAAGGACTGGAAGCCAATGTTTAATGATCTGAAAAAAACAAAACAATATTTTGACTGAAGGAAATGCTGTTTTAGCCATGTGGAATAATTCCAGCTATTTGTCTGAGTTTCCTTTGGAAGAGCACTGATCAAATCCACTCTGATCCCTGGTGCTCAATCACTTTGATTTACTCCACACATGATGCATTCTGCGGCGTACACGGTGCAGAGGATGAGGGAGACCGTTTACCCAGAGTGAACTTTATATGTTCAGTTATACTGTTTATGAAACCAAAGGAAAATATGATGTCATGTAGGAAATAAGCAGCTTTTCTGCCATGTCGTGTATGTAATGGCGAGACAGTCCTTAAAAACAATCTGTGCTTCATTATATCACTGAAAGTCATTTTGGCCAAATTTGCACTATACTTCACAATCGTTTTTATGTTCAAAATATGACTCGTTTACAGTTAAGCCACAGTAAAGATATCAAAACAAAGCATTCAAGTACAAGGTTGAAATACATCTTCAGGCTGGGTATAAATGCTAAATACTGATTCTGATTTCGATACTTTGTGTGAATGAAAACCTCATAGCCTAATTAGTAGATTCAACATGTTTCTAATAATGACAGTTATGTAAACAGTTCATCATTGTGAATGACAAGAGGTATTAGTTAATTGTTAAACAAACATGTTGTAAATGACTTTTCCAAATATGTATTAGTCACTTTTCTAAAACCGCATTAAACGGCACTTATTTAAAAAGAAAATATGTCCCATTAAGAGGAAGTGCTCACTCCAGAGAGATGGCAATTTAGAATTGCCTTAAAAAGCATATACTTTATAGTAGGAATGTCAGGCCTGTTTATTAGGGAATAAAAGTAATTTACATTAATAAGTGGATATGCAAAGGAGGACTAAAACAACCCTGCCTCACCATGTCGTCTGCTCCCGAGGGATCCATTACTGCTCCCAGAATGGAGCTCCAGCCGGGGGACAGGGCGGGGCACAGTCCTGACAGATTACCATAATTATGTTAATTTAACAGTAATAATATGGTGGATCCCCAGGACTAGATGTAATGTAGTCCATTACACATATCTTGTTCTTGATTTTTTTAATTCGAGAAGTGATACTTTTGATTCTGCACCTTTCTAAAAGCTCTGTGGATGTTTTTTTTTTTGTCATTTACATAAAAATGTTATCAATAGGACCTTTAAACATGAGATCTCAGACGTTGCTGCTCGTCCACCAAGAGTAACTGGCCTTTTGTATTAAGGATGACTTAATCAGTGAATTCATTTTCATCTCTTTTGTCTGAATAGTTTTACCTCTTCCGAGTTATCTGTACCTGAACTAAAATTGTGGCTGGCTGCAAGCATGGATCCAGGAATTAATATATTCCTCCAGGTTCTGTGGACAAAATAATTACTAAAAACCCTGA
Organism: Eutrigla gurnardus; assembly: GCF_963514095.1. NCBI lineage: Eukaryota > Metazoa > Chordata > Actinopteri > Perciformes > Triglidae > Eutrigla > Eutrigla gurnardus. The sequence goes on along the minus strand of NC_139937.1, from coordinate 8,049,930 downwards.
AGAGAAGAGAATAATGAATATGAATGCTACTGCATTGGATTCATCAGGAAAGGGCCTAAACAGGGAAGAGGAACGAGAGAAAGAAGATCCTCCACCGACTGCGCCACGACGACTGTTACTGTATGATTTGACGCAAAAACTTTAATTGATGTTGGACCGTCAGTGTAAACTCTGACGATGAGCTCTCTGCGGTGGCGTCGACTGTGTGGCCCGACCACTTGGCAAAAAGCTTGATGCCCTACAGCAGAGTCCAACAACAGCTAGCAAGCCGACGAGCCGGCTGTCTGTTAGTACAAGGCTTTTACTGTGCAATCCGTCATTGTTTAGAAAAGGGTCAGACTTCAATTTAAAGTGGAACTGAAATGTTTCCTACCACAGCAGGATGAAGGGTATTTAGCGAGTAAACAAAAGATTAGTGTGAAAAATACACAACGTGTAAAATCTCAACAGCCACTGGTCCGGTCACAGACCCCCCCTGGACAAAGACGCAGGGACAACATTGAAGCAGGCCTGTCTACTGCACGTCAGTTTGCCCATTCTTCCTTCTCTGTTTGAGGCCAGCAGCCTGATTTCCTTCCAAGCCTCCATCTGTCTGTTTTCTTCCATATGTTGCTCTCTAGAGTGGAAATATTTCAGATACGATTAATGTGCGTATGTAGACTTCCACCACATTCCTGGAAGACATCACACGTTCCACACTGTGCCAAGCAGTCACGCAGTAAAAAAGTTGATAGCATTATATTTTCCAGGATGGAAATTTAAGCCACAACTTAATCATTACTAACTTTCAGATTGCAAATCCAAAAGGAGATAGTCTGAGAAGCAAATTATGGGAAAACAAGAAGAGAGACGGAAGAAAATAATTGTTCAAGGGAATTAGAATCAATAAATCAAACATATTTTAGAATGAAAAACATGATGGCCAATCCATATATCCAGCAGCTGTGAAAATTGTATATGTATATAATATTTGATTTGTCACCCTCTTCGGCACCAACATAGGGGCAGAACTCGCTTAAAAAGACCAAAGCAGAAGCAATAAAAGGAGCAGAAATCCACACGGAGTCAGCAAACACAACCACCCTGTGAAATTTAACATTCTTCAACTTCTTCTAGCAAACTATTTGAACAGCACTGAATCAAGATTTTGGCATTTCTATCTACTGCTTGCTGGACCCACTTTCATTCAGAAAGTAGATCTCAACCTCAATGTCTTTCCCCTTTTTTACCAACTGGATGGCAGATCTGTGTTTGGAGGTGATATCTTTCACTGATGAAGGAAGAAAGTTGGGAGGAACTTGCATATAATTGTTATCCAAAACAGCAGGCAAGATGTGGCGGATTGTTTCTAGGTCACATATTTGAGATATTTGACTTTGCTGAAAGCAAAATATTCCCATAGCAACAGACAACAAATACTGCAACACATTAAATTGTAGTAGTGGGTGTAACCAAATGGTCCATGCCAAGTAAAAAGAAGAGGAAATGTAGAACATTGCACTGCTTTAACACATTCGTTTATATTCTCTAAAAGGAACTACTTTACACACAATGTATTAGTTCAACTTCAAATGATGTGCTCTGGATTTCTCACACTAAGTATTATCATCAGCTCCTCGTTCAACCCACACAAATCTTCATGTATCATTCTGCTAATTGGACATGACCGACTGTCCTCCTACCTTCAACCTGAGCAGGTGGTGCAGCCATCCAGTATGAATGAACAACTGACCCACTGCCCACAGACCTTAAATACATTTAAGCATACTTATCTATACAGTGATGCAAGGCCGCAAAGACATGGTTTTTGATGATTTTACACACAACTACATGAGGGAAACACAAACTCCAGCTTCTCTAATGGCCACTCCCTGTATATAATAACACAGATGCACAACAACAACAACAACAACAACAACAACAACAACAACAACAACAACATGATGTATTTTCCATCCAAATCCCAGTAGTTTTCAACCAATTTCAATGCTGGATAAAGTACATATTGACAGCTGCAAGTCCTAAATGACTCTTGAAAACAAAGGAAAGCATTTAGTCAAAACAAAACCTTATTAAACTATCAATAAACATTACCACAGTAGCAAAACAAGCAGTCTCACCTTGATAAGCACGTGTTTTGCTGCTCTTCTTTCAACAGAAGCATCCACAATGACGGGACTCGTCTCCCTATTATAGATCATTGTTTAGACCAAACGTCCCAACTTGTAAAACGAGGCTCCCAAGCTAGCTTTACGCTAGCAGTTGACTTAACTTGCATCTATCGTTACGTTGTGTCAGCTAGTTCCCAGCTTGTCCACATAATGCAGTCTTATTGCTGCCTTTCCTTTGACGTTAGCTAGCTACAACTAGCATGCCTCGGGAAAATAAAAGCATGAGTATGAGGAACTCCTAATCTGAAGCCAATATGTGTATTTGTATGTGCTTGGAGCCCCCGCCTGATTCAACATAACGATTCTGGTGCTTTAACTTCTATTTGGGGGGGGGGGGGGGGGGGGGGGATCAATCTGCAGTTTGTGTCGTTGTGTTTTTCAACTTTACCACTGGAGGGCGCCAAAGTGCAACATGAACAAACTAAACATATTGCTAGGTTGTGTTTTATCATCTGCCTCTTTAAAACGTTAACTAAATTACCAATTGTGTAATGGTTTCTTCATGATATCATGTAACAAACTATCATAGGTTAATGTCCAGCTAACATGGATACAATCACACACATGAGGCATAAATGTATATTTAACGATTGTTTCATTCCGTTGTCGTACTATCACACTCACAAACATACTCCTCTCACCCCCAAATGTCTAAAAAACTTACATACAAACACATTTCGGTTCTGCCCCCCTTGTGTTCAGGAATCCAGTCAGCTTCACCCCATCTCCATCCATGCAGCTCTGCTCGAAATAAACTATAACACATCTCTGACCAGATGTTTTGACCACAGTGTCTGTCCCCCCACTGATCCAAGCTACTGATGGACCAAAGTTTCCACTGTGTAGCTATTTTGGGAAGCAGTAAAAATCCTACAGGGAATAAGAGGGTTTTCCACAGTGACCTCCCAAGTAGGGTTCGGCGAGAGAGGTCAAAGTGTCACCACCCACTGCAGGGGAACCCTCATGCTATTTGAAACACAGTGCAAAGGGAGTCCCCAGTAAAGATATTTCAACAGGAAAGAGTATACAGAGAGTACATTAATAACAAACTGGCTGATAAATGTAAAAGTAAATAATTTACAATTATAAGAAAATTAATTACATAAAAAACTAATTAAACATACATTATATATTAATTTATGATATATAAATTATATCATTAAGCAGAATGTTAAATTAATCTATCTGTGTGTTTGTGGTATGCTCTTTGACAGGATCTCACAATAAAATGTGACTCTGATCTTGCTCCAACACTCTGGGCGATCCCTCCAACATTCCTTCCTGTTTGTCGTCATGGTGCCCGCAGGACCGCTCCGGTATATAAGGTCCTCCTTTCCTGGAGTCCTGAGCCAGAACGACAAAGAGATCACAACCTTCTGCTACACACAGCCAGAGAGGAGGAAGGATTCAGCCCCGAACCAAAGGACTCAAATCAGCTCCAATAAAGACAAACACCTTTTAGACTGCAGATATTTTTCACTCTGCTTTATTTAACAGGAAGATGTGTAATCTGCCAGAGAGAGCTCTTTTTGTCTTCATTGCAACTCAGGTAGGCATTACAACAGTTTCATTTAGATACTGTTTTATATGGTAATATTTTTTATGAAGAGAAGAGTATTTTATTTTATAAACAAAACTTTTTTCACAGTGGAAGATCTTGGATTATTTTTCAGACATGAATTAAAATGAGAAGATATCAATGCAAAGCTATTTATGTCATTTTCACAGATGATGTCTTAATTTGCTTACATTGCTAAATTGGAAACTATGTTTTTCGCCACCTTTCACTATTTTACTGAAATCATTGTATTCTATTCTCGAATGCTCCCTTATTAATTTATAAGATATGAAAAAGTAACATCCCTTTAAAATGTTTACTAGCTTTGGTATCTTGTAAAAATTAGGATGAGGACTTTTAACTTTTGCTAAAAACATATTTTTGTACTTAACATTTAATCCCCATTTGCTAAGAAGTAGACTAGTCATTTTGGTTGGACAACATGTAAATAAACAATTCATTTTGTCTCCCACCCAGGTGTTTACAACAGTCTGGTCCCAGGCGTGTCCTCGGAGATGCCAGTGCCCTAAGGAGCCCCCCATGTGTCTCCCCGGGGTGCCTTTGATCCTGGACGACTGTGCCTGCTGTCTGGTGTGTGCCCGTCAGAAAGGCCAAGTCTGCTCTGAGATGAACCCCTGTGATACACGGAAAGGCCTACAGTGTGAATACAGCACCGACGTCCACAAGAGGACCGGCGTCTGTGCCGGTGAGTGAGCAATGACCCTCCCAATCATTGTATGCAGGACGTCCTGTGGATGGTGGATGCTCTGCTAGTGCAAACATGGACCCTGACTGCACTTGTTGTGAAAGGTAGATGTTAAAAAAAATCACAATAAAAGACACCTATATTGTCTCTTTCCTCCAGCTCATGAAGGGGATGTGTGTGTCCTGGACGGTTCTGTCTATCGTAACGGCCAGACCTTCTTCCCCAGCTGTAAGTATCAGTGTGTGTGCCGCGATGGGCAGATCGCCTGCGTGCCGCGCTGCAACGTGGACGTGATGCTGCCCGGGCCGGACTGCCCCACGCCACGCAGGGTCCAGGTGCCCGGAGAGTGCTGCGAGAAGTGGGTGTGCGAGCCCCCGGCGGAGGCCAGTGCACTGGTCGGCTTTGCCATGGCGGGTGAGTAGACTGGAAGCAGGGTGGGGTGGGAAGAGATGGACCATATATGCAGACAGACACGTACAATCACCCATTCACTGAAGTGTGAGACACAAGGTTGAAAAGGTTATGTACATCTCTCTGACCTAGCAGGGTTAGGAAGCCAAACACAAGAGAGGAAAGAGGGACGTTGAGGAGAGAAAAGAGACAATGTTGTCACTTCAGTCTGGAATGTGAAACAGCAATGTAATGCATCACTCTGCAGTCAGTTGAAGCCAATACAGCGTCATGTCACCTTTAGGTTTTCTACATCCTCGGATTGGTCACTTTCAAGTTTCAACTGAACACCTTAGTCCACTTTTTAAGTTTTTATTTGTACGAGATGACGCAGTTGTTTCTTTCTCTAATCAACTGTCTGCCTGTGTGTCCCTTCAGCCTATCGTCGGGAGGAAACGGTGAGCTTTGACGGTTGGGACCCCAGCCTGAACTGCATTGAGCAGACCACAGAGTGGGGCGCCTGCTCTCAGACCTGTGGCACGGGGCTGTCCACCCGGGTCACCAATAAGAACCGTCGGTGTGAGATGGTGAAGCAGAGCCGACTGTGTATGATCAGACCCTGTGACGACCAGCAGGTCCAGACACAGCTGATGCAGCTCGCACAGAAGGTAGTTTTTTTGGGACATCTTGGATTTGAATGAATCTAAAGAACGCCATTCATTGGTTTCTGGAGAGATATCATACACATTCATTCAGTGATTCTTTTTCTCCTCGCAGAGAGGCAGCAAGTGTCAGAGGATGCTGAGGAGCGACACAGCCGTCCACCTGTCCTATAAGAACTGCACCAGCGTCCAGGCCTACAAGCCGCGCTACTGTGGCTCCTGCACAGACGGCCGCTGCTGCACCCCCCACAGAACCAAGACCGCCCTGGTGGAGTTCCAGTGTTCCAACGGTAAAACCACCAGGAGACCGGTCATGGTGATCCTGACCTGCGCCTGCCACAGCCACTGCCCCCGAGACAACGCTGTGTGGCAGTCATCAGAGCTGGGCTACAGCGGTTACAGGTCATAAGGTCACTCTCGAGGGAAAACAGCTTTCCATCCACTTTAAAGCACGAGTTGCATTAACTCGAAATGTTAGATTGAAACAAATCTGTGACATATCCACAGTGAAAATAATATTATATCTGCTTATTGTAGAATCATACTTGTGTTCATCAAATCCTGTGGACAAATACGTTTTTTCTTCACTATTGTTGAGTAGAATCAAAGCACTTAAAGCTTGTGATGAACTGATTCTCTCCACTTCTGCAGATTTGATGGAGCAAACTTCCAAAAGTTCACAAGAGGCTTTGGTTGGGCGGTTGTGTGGATGGTTAACTTATAAACAGCCTCTATTCGAGAGGTCAAATAGTATGAAGGTGTACAGTTACAGGGTAGTGCTGACATACAGGAGTGTCATGGTTGCTTGAATGCTTCAGGAAGCGGTTATACGAGGAGGAAAACTTCCGCAATGTAAGGAAGAAAGGAGCTCCTATTTTAGACTGTACTGTGACACTTTTGACACCTTAATATAGAAAAAAAAAAACGATTGTAAACTGTAATCCCATTACTTTCACATTGATAGAAATAGGAAATGCAGCACTGAGCTAGAGGGAAATAAAAGTGGGCTGTTACCTTGGCACTGCCATGGAAATCTTTTAACTACGGGACACATTTTTTGAATAACTAGACTGTGTGATTTGACCCGGTCCAAAGAGAGGTCACTGCCATGACTTAGTGTCATTTCTAACATCTACCTACTGGTCCCCCTGTTTGTAAAATGCTTATTGTCAATGTACCCATCAATAAATGCAAATGTGTGTGTTTTTTTTATTTTTTTTAGTAGTGCGCCTAAAAAACAGCTATTTTTTATAAAGACAAAAGTTTTGTAAATACTTGCTGCATAGCTTGTTTGATGGAGTGTGTATCAAATACACAGCTTTAAAATCGGTAACAATGTAATCTTGAATTGTATATATTGACATGTGGTATTGTTTTTGCTTACTACTTGAATTATACTTCACACTGCTTGTTGCTGTCTGAATCATACTGCAAAAATCAGCATTTATAAATAAATGTGTATTTTTTGTATCTTTTTTTTATTATTATATTCAACACTCAAATCATTCCATGCAATTTGTTGGGCTGACAAAGAGAGTTTGTTAGATGATGAGATGATTAGTGTTTAAATGAGATGAAGCTTGGATGAAGTGAAGGAATTACCTCTAAGATTTTAAACTGATGATAATAGAGGAAAACGGTGAAAATATATATTATGGATAGGACCTGAAACTATTAGTAAATGAGAATCTTTTTAAATGAAGTTGCATTAAACTTTATTTTTCCTACAACTGGCTTCTCATGTAGTTTTATGTGATGCTGATAATGGCCCTACATCACACCGTGTTGTTAATGTTGTTGTTAATGGTATCATGGATGTGTTCAGGTCAGTCAATGCAATGTTACCTAATACCAATAATATGGCCGCTCTACATAAAAACTGGAGACATATTATGAAAGTAAAATAATATAAAAACAACCAACAAATATATGTATCCACATAAGAATCAAATACTGATTTCTCTTCTCACACATAGACCATAATCCCCTTTCCTGAGCTTTTCAAACATCTGCATTTGGGATAAACTTCTTCATCTGGATTCCATTTTCCCCAGAAGTCCCCAAACCCCCATAGCCCCGTTCACAGTGGGTGGCGACCTTTTGACCTCTCCCCTGAACCCCACCAGGAAAGTCAGCGTGGAAAAAACCCGGTTATCCCCTGTGGGAATCGCTGCTGCTTCCTTAAATAGCTCCACACTGGAAAGTTCAGCTCATCAGTAGCTTGAATCGACGAGGGGGGGGGGGGCATCTGACACTGTGGTCGACACATCTGGTTGCAGCCGTGTTATGGTGTCTGCTGAGGTGTGTGTTAATGTCACATGTCGGTTATGTTTGTGGATTTAAGATTCCAAGCTTATCCTCGTGTTGCATTCTCTTTATATACGAAAGTAAAGAACAAGCTGAACACTGAATGCAAAAAAGGATGGAGCATTTGTTTTTACACTTACAATTTCTTTAAGCTTGTTCAAATTCTTGGGCTGCTCCCTCTGCCTTGCTGTACCACATGAATAAAATATCTCAGCAACAGATTGGTCTCGTATGAACGCTGACTACAAGCCATTCTCCTCGCATTTATTCAACGTACTCTACTTAGGCATGTTTTGATTCAATGCTGCTGACAGTTTGTTGTCAAAGAATGACAGACGTCAGCGCCTGGCTGTGTACTGTGTTTTTATTACACTGCTCTTTCCAAAGTCTCCCTCTCGCTCTCTGCTGCTACTCTGTGAGACGACATTTAGAGATCTGACGTTCAAAGTGCTGTACCTGACAAACCTGTCCTTCTACAAACCATTTTGTAGAAGGGTGGAAATTCCTGAACCCCAGGGATAAAATTGTAATGTAAAAATAAAAACAATGTAACGCAAACCGTCTCCATCCTCCAGAGCAATTCCATTCATTTCCCATTGATTTGTGATTTGTGGTACTTTGAGCTAAATGCTAACTTGCTATAATGATTATTAAATTCACAAGTAATTAGTCAGAAACAATGTGACATATTGAAAAAAATTGTAAGAGATACATGAGTGTATGTAACAAATTTGGCAAGCCAATGAATAAAATCTCTATTTTGTAAGTTTTTCTAAATTGTTTACGGACCTTTCCGAAAGCCTCATATTCTCAGACCTCTACACACAACTCCAAAACACACAAACACACACACACACACACACACACACACACACACACACACACACACACACACACACACACACTTCTAAGAGTGGTGCAATTCTGGTGCAAATTGTTTGTGTTTTGTGGAACAGCAATCTGAGTATGAAGCAGGAAACAAGTTTGTATTTTAGCAGAATTGTTTCAGTGAGGGGTACATGAGTTACAGGTTGTCATTGTGTCTCAAGTACCAGTATTGGTGTGGAAACCATTGAGGAACACTGGAATTGAATGGGGAGTGTGTGGGCTTTGGTTGCATGAAGGGTAAGTAGATCACTCCCTCTAGTGGTTTATTTGAATAATTCCTCTGTAACTATTTTCTCTACTCTGATCGTGAAGGTGAAATCACACTCCGTTCAACACTTTAGGTGACTGTACTTTACAAACACTAAATGTTCAGAATGGGTGATTCATTTCAGAAATGACTACCAGCATCTTTCATAGAGAAACATTAAAATGTATTAGAATAAACATCTAAAACATCAATTGTCATTTAAACATATTGTATATTAACCTTTATTTGATTTGTTTTTATTTGTACACATGATTAAGTGACTGGAAGGAGATGTTTTCATTTCATGATTTAAAAAACTTTTGTTGTAAATGCAATCCAAAAAAAAGGGACTAATAGCAAGAGAACGAGAATACAACGAAAGAAGAATATGGTATCTGGAAGTTGTGACCATGCTTTCATCATATGAACCTTGTATTGCAGCCTCTGTGCCCAGCTGTCATCCTCTGGCCTGGAGCTGCAGAAAAAGTAAATCATCTCATTGAATTTGCAGTCTGTAAAAGAGAAGGCCTGGATCCCAGTGTCTGCGTCGTAGAAGGACACCAATCCACTATCATAGTCTACCAACACCACAACTCTCTCTGGTTTTCTTATCAGGAAGAGGTGGTTAGGGGTATCATGACAATCCTCGCAGTACTTCTCAGTTCCCAACCTTATGACCCAGTTTCCATTCCCGGGGTTAGGTATGAATGTCCTCCTCCCACGCATCGGCTCTCTGACGTCTCCTAAATCCCAGCTGGGGCTCCTTTCAGCCTGAACCTCGCGGTAGTATCTTCCTGCAGGAAAGTCCTTGTGTTGAATACACCAAATGAGAGTGTCTTGCTTTTGATTCGATACCACACCGCTTGGCATCGCTCCATCTTTGCCTTTCCTCCTGGCCGCTTTCATCTTCTGAGCCCTCTTTCCACACCTATGTTTCATTTCTGGTACTTCCACCTTTTTCTTCCCCTTTTGAGTCCTCTTCTCAACACACGCTTTCTCTAACGGGACAGTATCATGAGCGCTATGTTCTGTACACAGGACACACACAGTTGTTTGGTCATTCCTGCAGAAGAGCTCCAACATCCGGTTGTGCTTCTTGCATATTTGGTCCTCCAGGTTATGCACAGGATGAGTCAGCTTGTGTCTCTTCAAAGATGCAACTCTCCGATGGGGCTCGAGGTGCGTCTCACAATAGGACGTCAAGCACACCAAACAGGTTTTAGAGGCTTTGATCTTGATGCCGAGGCAGCAGTCACATGGCACCTGGCCCGGTTTGACTGGGGAATCACTGTCAGCTACTGCCTGTTGTTTCTTAAAATTCTCCACGACTTCCCGGAACCCGGTGTTGATACACAGTTTGAGCCCCTTGTTGAACTTCTCGTTGCACAGCGGACACTGATACTGCTCTTTTCCCTCCGAGTGCCTGTTGATACACACTTTGCAGAAGTTGTGTCCGCATGGGACAGAAACAGGCTCGGTGAAAACATCGAGGCAGATTGAACACAGGAACTGATCTTCTGACAGGAAACTGCTGGACGTGGCCATATCTAGAACAGAGGAGAGGTTTTAAAGCTTAGAACCGTTTGTTTGTGCTGCTGCTGCTAGCCATTTTATGAAAAAAAATGTGCAAAGTTCATTACATGTAATACGTAGCTATATGAATACACAACAATATCAGAATATTATCAATATGTCAACAGAGGAGTTGAACTGTACCTTATTGGATAATCTGCCCTGCTGTTTGTCCTTGTATGCAAATGGTAGAATCGATCTGTGTTCAACAAAGTTTCCTTTCTCTATAAGTGATGCAATGATGCTCCTCCTCCCCTGACTCAACCATCTGCTCTACTCTATTAACCCCTTATGACATGTAATGCCATTAAAAGCATAATTTCGCCTAATATGGCGTATAAATAACCCTTTATTACTACTTCCTGTAGTCACTTCAGTCAGTTTTATGTGCCAAAGTGTAATTGAAGAATAATCTCTGCAGCATTCTTTCTTCAGTAAAAGTGCTTTTTAGTTTCTGCATTTAATCTTTACGATGGAGTGGAAAGAAGCTTGAATGTGCCTGCAAGTTTACACAAAGCTGTATTTAAAGCAACTACTTGTGGATCATATTTGTTTACTTGGATAGAAATAGGTCACATTTTAGAAACTCTATCCATCCACGAGGGTCGGGTCACAGTGGCAGCAGGCTAAGCAGGGCATTTCAGGCGTCCCTCTCCCCAGCAACGCTCACCAGCTCCTCCTAGGGGATCCCCAGCCGCTCCCAGGCCAGCCGGGATATAATCCCTCCATCCTGGGTCTGCCCCCGGGACTCCGCCCATTCGGACACGCCCAGAAAACCTCCCGATGGGAGGCGTCCAGGAGGCAATCAGATGCCTGAACCACCTCAGCTGGCTCCTTTCGGCACAGAGGAGCAGCCGCTCGACTCCTCCCTCATGACTGAGCTCCTCCCCCTCTCTCTAAGACTGAGCCCAGCCACCCTACGGAGGGCACACATCCCGGCCGCTTGTTCTTTCGGTTACTACCCAAAGCTGATGACCACAGGTGAGGGTTGGAACATAGATTGACTGGTAAATTGTGCCACGACAGTGTGGTACAGAGCCTGCAATACTGCTGACGCCGCACCAATCCGCCTGTCAATCTCATGCTTCCTTCTTCCCTCACTCATCATGAACAAGATCCCGTGAACTCCTTGAAGGAAAGTATTATTTTTTTCTTGTGTAAATTGTTCCACAAAAACAATGTTTGTGTTGTCATTTGTTCATACTAACTTTGAATATGAAACACTGTGTTTTTCCTACTTTGCATAAGTGAAGATAAAGGGATTGTTTTTAAAAGGGGGCTCGGGCAGTATGACATTATGCGGGTAAGTATGACACTGACATGTTCTGGCAAGAGCAGCATCTTTGCATAATTTGTTTTTGTTTTTTTTAGTCTGCCAGGACTCTGTGGATCCCTCTCTGTCCTGCAGTGCTCCCATTGTTTCCCACCATTCAGCTCCATCCGACTGCCACGCCTACTTGCATATACCTGCTCTAAATCCCCCCATCAGCTCCCTGTGAATAATAATAATAATAATAATAATAATAATAATAATAATAATAATAATAATAATAAACTTTAGTCCATATAACAAAACATACAGTATAAATAGCAAGCTATTGCACCAATAGGTCAAACAGGTCAAAGTGGAAGGGAATGTGAGAGGAGCGAGGAGAATGGGTGAATGGATAGAAGGGCAGAAGAAGAAGAAGAAGAAGAAGAAGAAGAAGAAGAAGAAGAAGAAGAAGAAGAAGAAGAAGAAGAAATGAGAATGTAACAAGTATGTAGTCAATAGGCTACAACACTTCTCTACATCCGGCATGAAGCAGCAATGCATACATTGCAACACATCTGTCACATTCAGCCCCAGCCAACCCCTCCTATAAATTCCTCAGTTGACTATTTGTTTCACAAACGTTTCGTACCAAATCCGATGTTGGCAATCGGCCTGTGGAGGTTGTTTTACAAAGATTGACAGTTGGTGGCGGGAAGAAACAAAAAAAAGTGTTCCAATGTGCCAACAAATGCAAGAAAGTGAAAGTGAAGATAGCGAGCAAGTAACAATGGAGGGTAAACAACGCAGAAATAATAAGCTCACCTCGGCAGTGTGGCCCAATACCAATGTCCTTGCTCGTTCCCATTAAGTCCCTGAAGGTCACATCGTCAGGTGCGTGAGGGCTCGCTCTCTGACTTTTTGAGCCACTTTCCGTAAGTCAGCATCGATGCTGACTTTGCCCTGAGGGAATTACCCACAGTTCATAGCGTTGCGACGTTTAACACTGGGTTACCAGGGGAAGCCCGGAGGAATTAAAAGGTAAACAAAGAGGACGGCGCATGTGTGGAATATTACATTTACACAGAAACATTAACATTAAAGATTTAATATGGAGCATAACACTCTTGAAATCATAGGAATGTCATCATAGGCCACACACCTGGTTTAATCATCAACCAGTTATTTGAATGTAGCTTATTGAAGCTGTTTAAACTAAAACAAGTAGGCTAAATAAATTAATTTGACCATTAGTTAATGTCTGGCCTGGGATGATAAGATCCTGGAAGACGTTCAAATCAGGCTATGAAATATGTCAAATAAAAACCAACACTTTTACTTGCTTATGCAACTTACTGTCATGCATCAACACTTAATATGTTAAAACAGTGATCGTCTAATCTATTAGATGCTCCAAAGGACTCACTGCTGTGACTTATCTGAAGGTAACTAATTACTACTACCAGTAGTGACGCTGACTTAGTTAACACTTGAAAACAATCTCCTTATATCCATGTATGTGGCGCTCTCGTGTGTAAAAAGTGCACGCAGTGTTGGACGCTACGTGGAATGGAGTTCTTTTACTGGCGTTCCCTCAATGAACAAGTGGAATGGAGTGCTCTACATCACCCGGGAAGTTAACATTGAAGTGAAGGAAAAACAACCAGAACTACAATCATTTAGGCCAATAATGACAAATAATATTATTTATTGAAGTCATATTCTTGCTTCTGTTTGTGTTGAAAACAAATAAATAAAAAGCCAAATTATTTGGGTGGGCTTGGGAACAATTTAGGGTATCCCCAGCCCCCCTAAAATAGGCCAAAGGAATATTTCTCTCACCTTATCTCTGATAAATACATTTTCCTAAATCGGTTGCAGTGCTCTTGAGCAAAAGACTTAACTCTCTTAACTACTCCAGAAAGCCAGTTCATAGACTCATAATACGAACCCCATGTGTAATTATGGGACTGTGTGTACGCATAACTCTGTCTGCAGCTGCTCCCTGTTGCATTGTCTAGGGCTGACTGAGGATTAAAAAAAGATTCATTAAAAACCTTTAAATACCATTACCTTTAATAAGGTTGCATTCTCTGTTTGCTGGTTTTGAAGGCCATTACCACAACAAAGAATGTACATTTAATCTCATGGCTCATTTCCATATAAAAGTAAAAATCAATAGACGCTCCTACACCTCATTAAACCAAAGTATTCTTAGGATTTCTGTTTTAGTCTCTTTCTCAAAATAAACCACCTCTTTTGTGCAGCTCAGTAGTAATGATCCATTGTAGTTTAGTGAGGAAGCTTGACTCCTTCATTGTAGGCATGCATGTACTATATATTCCTCTGAATACACAATTTGCTTAATTGTGACACATACACAGAAATATATAATATTAATCATAACATTAGATAATGCCCTTATTTCGTCTTAATTTTAGCTCATTATAATAAACTAGGCCCAGGTGCTGTTGCTCAGTAACAGAACATATAGAGGTCATTTTCGCTTTACATCCATAACCTGTGGACATAAATATGAAATCAACTAGAAGCATTACGGGGCAAACAATGTGACCTTTCCATATGCTTCCTCACCCCTCCTCCATTTGTTGGACTCCCCAAAGAAGAAAACCTCTTTGAATCTTGGCTGCACACTATTTGAAGTGAACCAATTAATTTAATTGACATAACTCAACCTGCAGCAGCTTTATTATTAAAAAAAAAAAAAAAGCTGCATATGAAACATTAGTCATTCATGATAACAAAATGCCTTAAAGATGTGTCAGAGTCCTATCTTTTTAAATTTAAATGTACACGTTGGGTTTCTGTTGTGTTTCTAGAATATAATTATACAGATTAATCTCAATGGCACCATGGGAGGAAAATTGTCTTTGTACTGTATAACCAATAAGACAACAACCAGCGAAATGAATAAAATAACACAATAATACAATCACAAATCAACATTAGTACAGAAATACGAGTGCAAAGGTTAATATAACCAAATTAAAATCTCCCAGCATGAAGATATATATACTCTGTTTATTGTTGTTATTTTATTTACCAGTGGGGCTTCCTCTCGGTTGTAGTAGCTTCGTGCCTGTTCAGACGTTCACCCTCGCAGACATGAATTTAAAGTATCACCAGTAGGTGTCGCGGCTACATTGCTTCTCGCTCAGCGTGAGGCCGTTTCTTACTGACAGCAGCATGTCACGCTGTTAAAAAGAAAATTAATATTTATGGATCTAAGTGTTGCTACATCCAAAAGGCTGTAAATCCTATGCACTTCAAGTGTTCATTGAAGTCACTCACAGCAGCTGCTTGGCTTTTTTTGTCTGCCTGATATCATCATGTGGCTGACTGACGCTGCATCGTGACTTTTGTCTCCCTGTCAGTCAGTCTCGCAGCGGCTCCGGGCTTTGTGGTGATGATAGCACTAGTTGCGCCCCCCACCGGTCTGAGTTTGCTCATCTGAACTCTCACGAGCCTGCAAGATTGACGGGACCTGCGGTCATCCCATCGGAACAATAATCCATATAATAACAATAAGAATAGAGATGGAGAGCAAAGCCTCGGAGGGGTGCTCTTTCAGAGCTGTCAGTCCCGTAACAAAACGCTCTCTTTCTCTCGGAAACATCAAAACAGGCACAGGCGCATTCCTGCACGCGCGCCACTGCTGCTCTCACCCCTATGGCACCCCTGCACGCGCGTACTGGTCTCACGTCTGCAGCGTGAACGCGTCCAGCAGCAGGAAGGGGTCTCTGGGGGAATTTGAAGACTACAAACTTCTAGTTGTGTTTGAGATTATTCTACTTATTTGGGAACATGTTTTAAAATAGCTGCAATAATAATATATATATATTTTTCAAGTCCAGTTTTCTGTCACCGTTTCGGCTCCACTTGGCCCAGTGACTCACAAAACACAATTATGGTTTTATTCACAAAAGACACCCATGTTTTAACATTACTACATCCTTTGTAATGTAGTCTAACATGCGTTAACATGAAAGGCTAAATATGTTTATTCTCGTTCAACTCTGCTTCAATTGTCACGTCACAAACGTTGAGGGGGAAATGATGAACACATTTTCATTTTGCATGCAGGATCTGGAGATGGGATCGGCAGACGGCGGGGGGGAGCAAACTCCACCCAGCAGATAGGAGATCTCGGGCAGGCGGAGCGGGGGAGCAGCTTGCTCCGAGAGGGCTCGCGCTGGTCGGACGGGACGCTCGACTAGTCCCGCGGAAAACTTAAGAGGGGCAAAGTCCAGCCTGAGCGCGAGGCGGACGGAGTGGACGTGGACGCGTGGGAGCGTGCTGGGAACACACACACACAAAAAAAAAATCACATGTCATTTTAAAAGACATGCTCCAAAGATGGCGGTGGTAATAGCGACGGGAGTTTCAGGTGCCTCCGGACTACGGAAAAGTGGATTTGTGGAGGTTTTGGTGCGCGAACGGTGGCACAAAGTTTTGGTCAACTTGAACGAGGAAGCGCTCACGTTGAGCTGCGAGGAGAGCTGCGTTGGCGACCATGTGAACGACAATGTCAACTCCAACGGCGTCACCAACGGATCCTACCTTGACAACAACAACGCCAACTCCAACAACGGACCCCCGACCGTGCGCACCGCCTTCACGGACCTCCCGGAGCGAGTTCCGGAGGCGATCGCCAACAGAAAGCGGTGCGTCAAGGTGACCAAGCAGGAGGTCGGAGGACTCGGGATCAGCATCAAGGGTGGGAAGGAGAATAAGATGCCCATCCTGATAAGTAAGATATTCAAGGGGCTCGCGGCAGACCAGACCCAGGCTCTGTACGTCGGGGACGCCATCCTGTCCGTGAACGGCGGGGACCTGCGGGACGCGACCCACGACGAGGCTGTGCAGGCGCTGAAGCGGGCCGGGAAAGAGGTGACACTGGAAGGTAGGCAGGCTGGGCAGACTGTGTGTGAGAGGGTGACAGAAACCATGTTGGACCCAAAGGTGAATGAGAGGGGTGGGTCAGGGAATCCTAAACTTCTTCCATACTGCAAGTATGACCCAATTAATTTTGACAAAGACAAGATTAGGTGTTATTGTAGGGAGCCCACATATGAGTGTTTGTATTAATATATTATAGGGAAGGACTGGACAGCATATCTTGGGGAAATAGGAGTCCTATATATCACCAGACTCAAAGATCCCTAAGGGAACTCCAGAGCTACATGCAACCCTCATCCTTCAGGGAGGGAGACATGTCTGTAAGACTGGGAGTTTATCCTCCCTAGTGGCTTCCGATACTGGCTGTTTGATGCATGCCATCCAGAGTGCTGCAAGTTTTGTCTCCTACCCGCCAGTTGATTCACTTAGCTTCCCATAGCGAATCCCTCCCTGATTAGAGGGAAAGCAGCAGGGCTCTGAGCGTAGACGCCTGCATGACAAACCTCTGCTGTAGATGTCATTTTCTTTTCATTTAAGAAAGGAGTTACCAGTTAATAGCAAGAGCGAATAAAGACAAGTGTTGTTATTGCACCAGTCTATAATATTCATATCTCATTTGATCTAATGTCACAATTTGTCACCAAACAGACTCCCAGGCTGTTAAACTGAACCAAAACTTTTCGTAGTTGCAAATTTAGTCAATTTGCAGCACTCTACTTAATTGTGCAACTTTGCAGGAAGCCCTAGATGTATTCCATATTTGGGTGAGGGACCAGGTGACCGACCGTGTGCCTTTTTGCATAAAACAACAGTTCAGATTTTGAAGGAAACAGTTATTATGCAATCAGAGGTGCCATGGGAGAATTATGCAAGGTCAAACTCATATGGTCTCTCTTCCCCTCACCCTCAAACAAATCCAGCTCTATGTTCCTTCAAGTGTATCTCTCACACACACACACACACACACACACACACACACACACTCTGCATATGTAAAAGGCATACACACTTGCTTTCAACTCACTCCAGCAGTGCAGACAAGTTGTTATGTTGTGCAGTTGTTTTGGGGGTTTTTTGCCAAGTGAAGAGGAAAATTAGCTCGATGGCAGGCAGATTCCATTCTGAAGAATGAACATCATTTTACCCCCCTAACACACACACATACACACACACACACACACACACACACACACACACACACATGAGTACGCAATCACTAATACACTTACATTCACACAGCGGAAATGTGCGCGTTACTGAGTGTTTTATTCATGTTCCTGTGAGGACTCTTGGACTCAAGACAGTAAGAACAAAGTGTCTCTCACTCACTCACTCTTGCACGAGCACACACACACACACACTCACACACTCACACACACACACACACACACACACACACACACACACACACACACACACACAATCACACACTCACACACGCACACACACTCACACACGCACACACACGCACACATATGTGAGGTATGGTGATGGTCCTTCCCAGGGGGACACAGGGGCTACACTGCAGAGGAAAAAGCAGGTCCCAGCTGAAAACTTACTGAGATAAGAAAGAAAGGGAGAGGGAATGGAGCAGGCTAAGGAAGAAGAGATGGGGGGGAGGGGGTGTAGCTGAAATGTGAATTTAATGGGGAAAGTGCTGTGAGGGAGAGAGATAGAAAGAGACGGAACAGAAGGAGAGCTAACGAGGGAGACTAAGAGGCTGATATAAAGACGACAGCCAGAGTTAACTTAAGATTAATACAGAGACAGAAGTTCACCACAACTGCAATTTAACAGATAATTTGCATTTGCCAAAGCAGTGACACATAGAGGAATAGCACAAAGTGACAAATTGGGTTTTTTAGGGGATTCGTGGATCTCTGGGGGCGTGAAAGGTGCTTAAAGGGTAACCCAGCACGTTGACTGATAATTTATTTCCTTTTTTTTATTCCTGAGTGTAAGCCAGCCTCTAAGATGTGAAAGACAAAGACTGTGTTATACGAGGAAGAAGGAGATGAGGAGCAAAAATCGGACTCAATTGTTAGGAGAGCTACTGCATGTCTCATGGGAGAGGGGCGTTGCATGCAGTGTGTATGCGAGAGACCTCACACGTGCATCTGTACATTTTACGGTATAGAACTGGCAAGCTATTTTAGAAATTCATCAGCAAGATGGACAACAAATCCAGCTCAAATAGGCAGCGACCGCTCACTCCAGATCGACCCGGCGGTCAGGAGCACAGTGCAAGTCCCCATGTCAGAGTGCATCCGCTTTTGTGAAAGTGGCCCCTGAGCAAGACGCCGGCTCTCTGCTGGTTCTATTCTGTGGCTCGGCATGCGGTCTGACATGTCAAAAGTAAATGTCCCTATAGGGGATCGATCAGGATTCTGTAGCTCGTAGTGCTGCGAAGCTCCTAGCAACCACGGCCACCGTGTAGGTGCAGCGAAGGATTGGTTATGCACAAATAATGCACTTCAATTGCAAACAGATGGAATATGATACATAATATACAGGTAGCGCCTAGTACAGAAGTCACGCCAGAGATGGTGAGTTAGAGTTAAGTGGCCTAACGAGGTCCACCTGGAGCAGCGGCTCCTCAGTTCACCTTGGGTCATTTCATTAGTGTGTGTTGCAGACATGTTGACGTATTATAAGGAAAGAACACAACAGCAGCAAACAACGAAATGAATGATGGCTGAATTCCGTGCAGCCGCTTTGATTTCAGGTTCCTGTTATTGTTCACGCTGGCTCGCTGTCACTCATTGGAACACTTGAATAGGACGAAGCCACGGTGCTGGTGCTGCTATGACAGGTCAACGTGCCTGCTGTGAGAAAGGCCGATTGGCAACGCAACCTGGTCCCCTGCAGCAGAACAGCAGCAGGCCACACGCCGTGTGCGCTTGAAACAAGATGCTGAATGGTCCAACGGTGTCTGAAAGTCGGAGGGGGTTGCCTCCAATGATTTCTTTGACAAGCTTCATGCAGCGATTGGCCTTTTTCACAGCAGACACTTTGAATTGTCATTGCAGGAAAAAGCACAGGTGTTACTAATAACGCTAACAATGACTCTGCTCCATGCAAGCATCCCAGTAAGCCAAGACAAGACCCCCCAAACTGAATTCGACCATCATTGATTTTATTTTACTCCTGTGCTTGTCCTACGACACGTGGCGTGTCTAGAAAAAAAGGACGAGAGAAAGTATGCGACATTTGTCAGAAAGACATGCAAACAAGTGTCCTTAGTTAGCAGCACCTGCCTTCACGTGGCATCAGCCCATAGAAAACCTGTGAGGTGGACTGGATGTGAACTCTTTACCTGCCGGTGCTAAACATCTTCATAAATCCCCGATGCAGGAATGACAGAACTTTACAGGTGTTTCTGTGGCCAAAAGAGGCACACAATGATAAAGTATTTTAATATTCACAGCTGTGGTTGAACTGTTTTGTTTTCCTTGCATTGTCCTTTTTTGTAGTATTGTTTTGGATAATGATGATTGAAAACACAGTCCGACCATGGGGGTGTTAAGTATATTTTCCCTTCGGCACAACAATTCCTTTTGAGAAAATTAAATTCACTTGTGTTTTATAATTAAAACGGGATGCATAAATCATTTCCATATTTAGATTAAAAAGCATTTGAGAGCCAGAAGGAGATGTCTACCCCGCACAAGGAGAGGTCAGATTATTTATTTAGGACATTTATGTATTATGCCGATTGTACCTGAACAAAGACTTCCCATGGTTGGCTCATTGCTGCTAAGAGGCTAATTTGATTTTCACAGACCTCGGAGTAGTAGAGAATTTGCTTTGCGGTTGCTGTGTAGGCAGCTTGAGGGTAAAGCTACATGTGTAAGGCAAAAACAATAATCATTTTCAACAGTTAATGACCTAAGTGTAACCTATAACGTACCACAGCCTACTTAATGAGAGCTTCTCAGCCTAGGAAATAAAACCTGGAAGAGGTCAATAGTTAGCAGGACATGCTAATGTTTGTAGCGTACATTAGAGCACACAAACACACTGTTTATTCAAAGCCTTACACTTTTGTTTTTAGGGTTTGAAATTGTTCATTTCAAAATGCTTCGAAAAAAGGATCAAACCTTAACTTTTGTAACTATGCCTTAAACGAATGCAACAAAAAACCAAACACTTTTTACAAGCACAACAAAATTCTTACATCAAACTCCTGCAATTAATCCTTGTTACTGTAATTATTTTTTTTTTATTTTTTTTCAATAACACAAACAAATATTCTATTGATTAATGTCCTTTAATTCTACTTTTCAATGTGTTTCTTGTTGTAAAAACCTGCAATGGAAAAAAAATAAGCTGTATATATTTTTTCTTAAGCCTCTCTATGTTCTGTGTTCATTGGAGTGTGAGCAGATGTACTGGGCTGGAACAATCTTTCACACAAGTCTGTATGTGAAAACATAAAATATAGTATAGGAAACAAAGTATTAAAGACAGCAGTGCTTTTTACATCAGTGTCAGCTTTAAAAGACTCATTCAAATGGTGCATGGGAGTCACATTTTGTTGCACAAATGCTTTTTTAGAAAAAAGGATTGTTTGTTTTTTGATTGCAGAGTTTCACTTTGACACAGAGTGAGATGTTTATCTCAAAGAGTTGTGTCTTATTTGCCTTGTGTGTAGAATTTCAACACATTGAGCAAAAAAAGGGGTGTGTAAGCAGTTGTTGCAAAACACTGTAAATGCTGCATATTGCTCATACAACCTACCACACATCTGATGTGGAGAAATCCAAAGGGACGATTGCAAAGCTACTCTGTGAGTAGGCAATGATCATTTTGGTCAAAATGGATAAATATGATGGAGAATAGTAGGATAAAACACAAAGGCAAGTCCAAAAAGCCTAAAAGCAGAATAAGTGAGGAACTGAAAGTCAGAATACAAAACAAAACCAAAAACATCTGCCACACTTCAGCAGACAGGAAATGATTCAGTGTCCTGTAAGCTCCCCTGTTGATCCCTAACAAGCCGTACCTGTCATCACCTGACATCTGGATGGGTATGTCTGCAGGCCGTTCGTGACAGTCAGCAGCGGGATGTCCGTGTGTATACATGCATGGCTGTTATCATGTTAAGTCACAGTCAGTGTATGTGGTCGGATGTGCTAAGTACGTGTGTGTGTGTGTGTGTGTGTGTGTGTGTGTGTGTGTCTGAGAGAGAGATTAATAAAGGGAGAAAGTCTGTGTTGTGTGTCTACCATCTGTTGGTGTCATCTCCTGCACCAGCGTTTGTGGAGTCTGACTCAGATAGCGGATGATTATAACAATAGGAGCGTTGCATTATTGTTGTGGTGACGATAATAGATTACATCATTCGTTCCTCTGTGAGTGTTTATGCAGCCAAAAAACAAATGCTGAGTCAGAGAGTCAAAGTTCATCTTTTTGTGGGACATCAGTGTAGATGAACAGCCTTCGTAAAAACACGTCTTCTGAGTAACTGTGGTAGTTTATGTTGCCATTTATGGAAATAATTGAACATGTTTTCCTCGCACTGGTTTAAAGTTGTTAATAAAGATTTCACTCTTTTTTAAAGAGTAAGTAGTTGTATATGCTGACATTAGGAATAATTGCCACTGTGTGCTTTGGTTCTCGTGAACATACATTGAGGAAGTGTGTAGGTTTGTGTTTAAATCTAGATGAGCAGAAGTGGAGAATATAAGACTTGGGCTATGAGACTGATGCGCTTAACATTTTTGACGACATGTACAGAGCGGAGTCATCGTCAGTTTGACAGCCTTCTTCGTGACAAAAACATGGCCTCCTGTAACAGAGAAGTAAGGTGATTAAGTCGAGGGTTCATGCTGATGGGTTTCTTTGATTCACGAGAGGAAAATGGACAATTTAAGGAGCAAAATGGAAAACTAGTGTCAGATTCAGGACCTGCTTCAACTGCTTTCCACTCTGACCAGAAAACATCTCCGAAAAAACAATGAATTCGTATTGTGGTCACATTTAAAGATATTGGACATTGTGCAAAACATTGTCAACAGCAGCTTTAGTACAAAATAATCTCTGCCGGTGAAATGTAAATCCTAATGCACATGTAATGACAGAGAGTAGAAGACTGACAATGTGCGCAAATCTGAGAAATATTGTTGAAACTGAACTTATTTTTCTGAAGACAAATCAGGCTCATGTTTTGTAAATCAATTGTTCATTAATTGTGAACATTTTCAGAATGTACTTGCACTTAAAGAAAGGGTGAAAACTTGGAGGTGTTATTTGTAGATTATAACGCAATGTTTTACTGGTCCACTAATGGGCTTTATGTGGCGCATGAACTGAAATGAATTTGACATCCCTTTGAGAAAGTAAAGAAATGAAATATAAGGTACTCATTTCTTAACAAAAAAAGCAGTTTAATATATTAGGGTTATTTTAAGGCTCTTTTAAAATGCACATATTGTCATAATGTAGTGGTTGGTTGTTTATTTCCTTTAATCTACAAGTTGGTGCCCCCTCAACTTTCTAAAATATTACATTTTGGCTTGATTAGTGTCCTTCTCATGTAAATATTTCCTCCCTCTTGTTGCGTTACAAGCTTGCAGAGAGTTAGTAACTGCTCGATGTCGAGTTCAGAGTCCAGTGTCGGTGAGTAATTCTGCCTACGCACATTTCAATTTTCCTTGTCTAATTCCTTCTATAAAAAGGGCCTTGAGTTGCTGCTCGTAGTTCGGTTGAGGCGACATTTGAACTCTTTGCGATATTGGTCCAAATCTTACAAAAAGATGCCTTGAGGCTGGATTTGTAAAGGCCTTTTGTGCCGCTGTAGTATCCAGCTACCTACTCAGTGCCGACAAGGAGTAAAAGCCTTCATTTGGCAATCAGAGGAGCCGTTTGCTTCTTTTCTACCTCTTTGCCCTGCTTTGTTCTCTCTCCAGCTTCTACCAGCATTGAACAGTCTGCTTTCTCTCCCACAGGCTTAATGAGAGACGCTTTCTTTTTTCCCCTTTAGTGCGTTTTCTCACCAAATACAAATCCCCATATTAGGCATATGGTAGAAAGCCTGATGACTTGGGACCTCATTAAATACTGTTAAGGACCATTAAGTGAAAAAAAGCACAATTAAGCTGATATAGTAATTACACCTTGTGGTACAGAGCGGAGTGTGTGCACAAACGTGCATGTTGAGGAATGTGAGCGTGTGCGTATTCTTGTGTAACTGAACACTTGTGAAGAAGTGAACTGCCTCAATGGAAAATGAGCAAGTGAACGGGGCTGAGTGCAGTTGTAAAATCAGTGACCGCTTTTTAAATAATCATGAATGGACGCATTTTTTTTTTTTTTTTTTAACGGTGAGTTGAACAGCTGGTCTTTGGTGAAGCATAACCATTCAGACATCTGCATCGCAACTAACAGCAAGCCACTGTTTCTAAACGAAGTGGAGAGTGGGAGTCACAATGGGGGGGAGAGAGAGAGTCAGTTGCGTCTGTGTGTGCGTGCTCTCACTTCGTCTCGAGCGCCAGCCAAAAAAAATGGAAAACTTAAATCAGACAGATGGGGAAGGGCATTTGGATTGTGGATCTCTTGGTTTGACTTACGTAACTGCTGCTTTTAAATGAAGCCCCGAGCAGCGTGAGCCCCATCCTCTTCCAAGTTCTTATCGTGCTTTTGAGGTTATTTTGCAGAGCTGGCCACGTTGCTGCTGTAATGGAATAGAAATACGACGCAAGGGAATGAACACACATTTAAACACTTCCAGTGTAATGATCACACGGACTCCACCCCATTTATTTTCCCCTCCGGTGGAAACAGTTACAGCTCTATTTCTGGGCGCAGTGACGCTGGTCCATGAGTTTACATTTCCTCCCTCCAGACTCCCACTGTAAATGTTAGCTGAAGACAAATCACCCACTAAACATTATGTTTGTGTAATAGCTGCATTTGATTTATTTTCAGTTTAGTCGGCTCGCAAAGTGGACTGTAAATAACCCAAGCCTATAAAATGCCTTTGTCCTGATTAGACCTGCCACTAATGATCATTTATTAGTATTAATTCATTGATTACTGCTTTAAAATGTTCTTCAAACTGCCTGCTTTGTCCGACCAAGATTCCAAAACCTAAAGAAATTAGAATGACAGTGAAATAAAGCAGAGAAAAGCACAACATTTTACATCCTGAAACCAGCATTTGTAATTTTTGCTTGATAAATTACTCAAACATCTAATCAATTATAGACGACATCGTTATCAATGGGATTGTGACGTTAATTGTTTCAGTGCTACTTTTCATCCTGTTTTTGCTCTGTCCCTTAGTTAGTATCAAACGAGGCCATGCAAAGTCTCACGCCAGATTTATAGTCGATGCAAGAAGTTAATGGGAGTCCTCTGGAGTCGGAAGGTTTTGATTTATAATTCAGTGGCAGATTTCTCCCTTTGATAGCACCCCTGCAACACGAGACAGATGTATTGTACTTGTTATGTTGCATCATGCATTATTTATATTCCGAAAGGCAACTCAATGTTCTTTCATTAACTATAACTATAAATTAAGCTTAGCAAAGCTTTACGTTCAATGATCAGTTAATCATTTAACTGACTATGTTTGCTACTGTTTTCCATCATCATAAAATGAAGAAGTCCATTTGATAACGGCAGTCTTATAAAATGCTTACTGGTAAACATGCACACACACACACACACATATACGTACACACACTTGGGAGATCTAAGGTATTTGTCGCGTTCCCTTGCAGCTTCGTCATGCTTTGCATCACAGAAGATGCGTCAGACACTGTTGGTGAATATCTTTGTACTAAGTCTACCTCAAATTTGAAAACCTCGTCCTATGTGTGCCTTCGTGTCACTGCAGCCTCATTAATGCACGGCTCTTAACAAACATGACAAGACACGGTTGTCATCATCAAGCTGCGGCCGATTGGATCTTCCCCGTCTATTGAATTTACTCGTATTGTACCTTGTTGCGATGCATTTTAACAAATGGATTTCTCAGTGCTCTAATCTGATTACGCTGTGTGGGTTATCCCGCCGCGTAATTGGATCACGTCGTCGCCGCAGGTCCGTTGAGGACAGTCTCGCTGCATCACCCCCGTCACCTCCTCCGTGTGATGTGTCAGCCTGTCATCTCTCCTCTACAGGTTTGGCAGTGAGGCTCGTTACAAAAGTCTCACAGGGGTCCGTCGTGCTTCTTCCAAGAATAGTTCACTTGCTGGATTACAAATGCCACCAGCCATATGCCAATTATACGCGCTTGTACAGTGGGATATGCCAATTAAACATCCAGGGCATACCGAGGATTCAGAACACTCAGGACGTAGAAAAGCGTGCTGAGCAGCCACTTTATCTCTGCCTCTCTATTTCCGTCTTTCACTGAAACATGTGTCCCGTCTTCTCTTTGCGCCTCAATCCTAAAAACACGGGGAATTCAAAATACTTGTCAAGCTACTGATGGAGTTTGACATTTACAAGTAAAGCGTTCTGTTTTCACCAGTTGGAGACGGGGGCGTCTGAGGTGCAGCATCAGCTCCGTGTGGCTGTCATATCAGGAAAGTGTTTGAGGCTGTGGGGTTATAGTTCAGTGTTTTTTGGGGGGCCGTGCCTCTGCCTGTAGCAGCAAACACGGGGTGTGAATCATCAGCGCGGTTAACAGCATGAGTTCATTACACCCCGAGTCTGTTTCTGGCTATCAGCATTGTGACATTTGCTGAGATCATTTCAAATTGACAGCAGAGAGCGGCCAACTGTGCCAGCTCATCGGAAATTAATCACTCGATCAACCGCGTTTCCTGCTGTCTGACAAGCCGTTTCATGCGCGTGCAACAAGCTGTACACTAATGTATTCTGATGTTAATGATGGACTTAAAGAACACACACTCTTTCATGCGAACCTGAACCAGCTATCGAACAGAATACATACACTTCTTGAGTTCAAGCGTCATTTCTACACAGAGATTACACTGATAATGAAACCGTTTCTATTTCTGCTGCCTGTCCCCACATCCTGTTACAGAGACGAGCTATCTTCATCAGTGTGAGCCTTTATTAATCAGAACTGTCGTGTCTGATATTGTGAATGTGGTCCACAACAAAAGACATCAAACAAAGATTCTACTCTAGATATGAATTGGCCTCTGTGTTAAATGATGTTAAAACAACGACGATGCAGAGAGAATTCTATTAATGTGATTGTTTTGCCTTTTTGATATAATTTGGGCAGTTGTGTTATATAGGTGCATCACATGAATAAGTATAAATACATAATGATGCAGATTAATTTGCAAAATAAAGTGAAAGTGTGCTACTTCCATGTCTCTCTGTATTCTGAAAATCTCTGTCTTCATTTTCTGCCCAGTGAAGTACATGCGCGAGGCCACGCCGTACGTCAAAAAGGGCTCCCCCGTGTCAGAGATCGGCTGGGAAACCCCCCCTCCGGAGTCTCCTCGTCTCGGCAGCCCCACCATCACCTCGTCCTCCTCCTCCTCCTCCTCATCTGAGCTTCCCAGCTCTCCCACCCAACCCTCCCTGTCTCTGCAGGGCGACAGGAGGTGCATTCCACTCAAGATGTGTTGCGTAACTCGAGCCATGACCACGCCAGACCCCGAGAACAGGTAGGTGGTGAGACAAACACACACACACACACACACACACACACACACACGTATCCTCATTCTTGAGCTGAGGGAGCTTCTTCATTTTCAGCCTCTGTTATATATTATCTGTCTGCTCCTCTTCTTTGTTGGCTGACTAATGACTAATGGTTCATGGATTAATTCACAAAGTTCAGGCAGCTAACTCAACTCAATGTTTTTAAAGATTTACATCTTCGGTAGGAACCAGTGGGTGTAAGTATCGACAGACCGACAGCCAGGTTGTTGGTTTTGATGTTAAAGTACACTATTTAGAAAATACAGAATATGACTAACTGTCTAAACTAGCTCAGAGGCTTTGCTTCGATATCGTCACGCTCCAAAGTTCAACTTCAAAACCACCCAAAAGATGATCACCTTAACGACCCAAAGGAAAATCAGAGAGAATGGAAACGTCTTCCCGCTGTGTCTGAAGCCGCCTTCTGCTATCCTGAAGGGATTACCCAACACTGTTGTCTCTGTTTTAGTCCGTTTTTCTTAAAGACAGACATTTGAAATGACTCTGATCATTCTCGGTCAGCGGGGGGGGGGGGGGGTCCGTTAGGAGGTGCCATCAAGTTAATTGGTTGCTAATATGACAATGGCCCAATCAAACAGCATGGGGGCAGACAGAGATTTACTGTTTCAACATGTTTGGTATCCCAGCCTGTGGAAGTGTGCTCTCTGTTTCTCTCTTCTCACCATGTTGTCTCTCTTTCCTGCTTGGCTTTTTGTTTTGCCGTCGCTGTCTCTCTGGTGTTTTTCCACTCTTTCCTACTTGTTTGTGTTTTTCCATCCCTTTTGTCTCCTCGCTGTCCTCTCCTTTCTTTCCCTTGCTGCTCTGTGTTGCCAACTTTCTCTGTTTAATCAATTCTCTCCTTCTTACTCCACCCTCTTCCCATTATTGCCCCTCTTGATTTATTTCCCTTTTCTCTCTCTCTCTACACTCCTCAGCGACTCTCCATCCTTGCGTCCCTCCACTCGTGTGCGTCCTCTGCATATGTATGTTTTTTTGGAAAAGTGTGAGATAGTTGAACCTCACTAAACTTCAAAGCTCCAGACAATTGAGGCAACATGAAAGTCAAGTCGTATCAGCGAGCGGTGACTTCAAAGTCCCTCCGTCTGTATAGACGACGTTAGGCAGCTCATCGCTGCGAGTGTAAAATGTAAATGCTAACACGCACAAACAGTCAATAAAGAAATAGGTGTAAACAAAATGAAAAATGAGGACGCCATCCACAGATGGCAGACGGTTCTCTGTTCGAGATTTAGATTTGAAAACTTCAAATGATGACCTGGATCACATTATGTAGATCTTTTCTTGCCTTTTTTCTTTTTTTTTACGAAGCATCTTTTTGAAGATCTTAAAGGAACAATTACTTACACTCTCCTTTCTGATGCTAAGCTTAATTAGCCTATCTTTTCATGAAGACTGGATGCAGGCAGAAAGTGTATTCTTCAAAATGTCCAACTACATTGAGATCTCTGCGTCGAGATCTGCTTTTCAAAGCAGGATCCACATTCAGGGGACTGATTAAGTATTAAACCTTTAAAGAGCCCAATAGAGTTGAACATTGACTTTGTTGGTCATAGCTTTGACTTTATTGGCCAGCAGTTATACAAGGAATTGGGGTCAATAACTCATCTTGTCACAAGGTGAGTTTTTGCTTTCCACAGATAACACAGTGTTTTATGGTTTGACAAAGCTGGCCAAATTTACCTTGACCAGTGTGTGTTTTTTTTCTTTTCATCAAGGTCCTTCTTCATCCTGCCAGCCAGAATAAATCCCCCTTTGACTCACATGTAAATATTTAGTAAATGTTTAAATGGAAGGGCACCCAAGTTGAATCTGGCTTGTTTTTCTTTTCCATGAAACCCACATTTGTGCTGAAAAGTTCTCAGCCTCGCAGTGTTTAAATGAGCATCAGATAAAGTTGGCAGGGCACGAAGGACTAAACCTACTCTGTTTTTCTTATTTTGGGTTTCAGAGCTGAAATGGTTTAAGAGGCTTTATGTTAAGTGACAGCGAAGTCTGGTTTATCTTTTTATACTTGTCTCAGTGCATTGTTGCTTCCCTCTGAGGGTTTCTCCCTTTATTTCAGCAGATGCTGTTTAAACTGCGTAGAAGCCTGAGAGGACAGACAGGAATGCTTTGAGAAAAGGCAGAGCACGTACATAAATGTGAAGAGATGATAAAAGACAAGGAAAGTAAAAGTTAGGGAGAAGAGCATGCAAGACTCGGTTTTTATTTTTACTTTGTAAGGCTCTGAAGACATTGCCCTCACCTTGCTGTAACAGACTGTAAAAGGGCATACGAAATCAAACCTTTTGGGAGATTGGTGACAGATTCAATTAAACAATGACAGGATTACACTCTTATCATTTATAGTATGGATTAAAAATGTTATGAGAAGACACAGGATGAGAGGAAGTGAGGAGGGGCGGAGTAGAAAAGGGAAATAAATTGAGAAAGAACAGGAAAGGCGGAGATGAGCAAAGATAAGGAAAAGGAGAAGGGAGAGATGAAAAGAGACAAGAGAAGAAAGGGAATTTGTTCCTAAAATGGATGAACTATATCTTCACTATTCTTTCACTATTAATCTGTGTCATTACAGAGACCTCATTGAAAAGCCTGCGGTGTGAATGTGCGAGACTTGGATATAAACATGCATGGCTTTGTAAAAGGAGGAAATGACTCCTGGCAGAACCAGCATGGTTCCTCACAGCTTGACCGTTTTTCAACAGCATCTCTGTTTCACCTTGATATGTTTTTAAAGGATGAGGACTTAACACCTTGAGTCCTATTCTCAGCTACTGTAGGTCAGGTGTGTGCCTGCATACTATATAAGTAGATAACCTCTCACTCGAGTACCCTTATGCCTCCTGCTGACCTCATAAATAATCATCAAAGCAGAGTACCTTTTTGTAATCCGTGTGTCATTGCATATTTTACCTGAAAAATCTGCAGCTCACGTAGCCAGGAGGAAGTCCAAGAGTCACGGTCAAATGGCATTTTACAGTTAACCTGTGTGGCAAAATTAGATATTCATTCGAGTTAGTGAAAGACTGGGATTGCAACATCTGTAAAGTGAAACTATGTGGAGGATTCATAAAGCAAACGTGGAGACGTTCATTCTGAATCAGAGCAGTATGGCCAAGAGCAGCGAGTGGTCACTCACGTTACAGCTAAATGTCCAAGGAACAATGCTGCCAATTCCTCAATCCACTAAAATAACAGGCCCAGATGGGATGGCTATCCTTCCATGCAACTGTACACAGAGAGCTGTAAAGGTAGTCAAATGCTGCCATATAACCACATGGACATAAAAATGATCAGTGTTACGAGATAGTTAGTGAGAGAGAAGGTTTACTTAAAGTTTGTGTACTAAACATGAAGCATAAAGCGTCACCCTACAAAGAGGAAGTAATAGCTTTAAAATAATAGGAAAGCCTTTATCTCTACTTCCATGAAAGCAACAACAACAAAAAAAACATTCAAGACCAGCATCTAGTTTTGACTTCTAAGTAAATTAATTAATAATACAGCAACAGGCAGCACAACCTAACAATTCAAATTATGAGGGCAATGCATTGCTTATGTAAAAAAAAAGGTTGCATAGATTGTAGCGTACCTGCAGCTGACTACAACGTGGTCATGAAGAATTGCCATGAAAGACTTTCCAAAACTTGAGACTTGAAACATAAAACCAGCTCTGAACGAAGCCTGTTGTATGTGTGCAGCAACCATTCCTCCATGTTGAGTCATCTGGATTTAAGGCAGGGGTGTGCCAAAACAATCAATTTGATGGAAATCCAATCATGTGTTGTTGTTCTCTGTGGTCATCCGTGACACACCGCTTGTTTTGCTATATCTGTATTTTTCATGGATGTTTTTCGGATATTTTGCCTCTCAAACATTTCTTTCATGCAAATGTTGTGTGCAAACGGAGTTCATTCATGCAGAGTTCATGCGCTGCAGAATCTGTATGCTGGAACAGACCTACAGCATTAAGCTTGAATACATATTTGCTATATATAGTGCTAATCCTGTGAGAACAACTACCCTTTGATCAAGTAAGAGATTGATCTTCATTCAGGCAGGATTTATATAATTCCAAGTATATCTCTGGGTCATGCAGTCAATGTGCTGTTCTCCCAGTGATCCCCCATGTTAATGCATTGTGTCATGCATGCAAGAAATGGGTAATTTAGCCCCCGAGCCAGACCACGTCTTGGCCAGAAAATGGCAGATAATGCCTCCTCTCGGTCCGTTTGTTGCTGAAACAAACACCCTCCTTAAAGAACCTCCTTTATCAAACGCACATCTGGCCTCCTCTTCCTCCCCTCTCTGCCCTCCCCCTGGCCTGTCCCTAATCAACTTGCATTTTACAGGCAGCATTTTCTATTTTTAACCCAGAGAAACACCTGGAGCAGATCTAGACGGTCTCTCCCTCCTCCGGGGGTTTGATGGAAGAGCGGATTCATCACATTCACGAGGGGCTTTTCCAGGTCCCGAGTGTATACTGCATAAATAAAGAAAGCTGCAAAGAAAGCATGTTTGCAGAGTTGAAGCCACCCTGGTTTTGGAGTAGTTGCTAATTTCAACCACTGGTAGCACGTGGACAATGAAGTGCAGCGAACAGAGATGCTAAACACGTTCAGAGTCGGTGGTAAACTCGTGGCCAAATCTCAGCATGAGGCACACACTGAACAATCGTTTACCACGTCTTGTCGTCCTTTCCTTCACCGAGACGAACACCCCCACATGGTTCGGATGCTACAACATGAAGTGCACTGCTTTGTGCTCTCTAAAGGCTGCAACCTGCGCCTTTTTTAAATTCATATTCATTGAGCACACAATCAAAGAGACGTTCAATGAGATCGAGAAGCATCCCACAAATCCATTTCTCTGGAGCCTAGAAATACTCCCCTATGATTCAAGGAGATTAGCTGTAGCGGGAAGACAGCACTGTGTCGTGCGGCCCGCGGAGGATGCGTGAGCAATGTCTGTTTCATATTTTGAATTGAAGCGAATAAACTCAAATTTCAATGCACTTTATGTCATTGTTCTGACCGAGTGCCCACTTTCAAGTGGATGAGACAAACGAGCATCTGCTGAGACTGGAATGGATTACATTTGGTTTCTAAAACTGACTTGGGATTAAATTGAGTCCAATTGGGTCTGCCCGATAAGGCTAGCGATACATTTTCAATATTCACAAATGAATTTATTCATCCACGGCTGTGAAGCACAAAAGGCCAACGATAAAAGAGAGGTTAAAGCTGTTTTAACTTTTCTTATCTCCTCCTCCAGACAACTGGAGCTGCACTCCCCCGACGCCAGGCACACTGTGGTGCTGCGGTGCTCAGACCAACCATCTGCTCTGTCCTGGTTCTCTGCCATGCACTCCGTCACATCCACGCTGACACAGGTATTCCTTTGATTTCACTGATTAACAGGGAATTCTCATCTACGTATTAGAATTAGATATTTCGATGAAGCGGCCATGATTGGATGCTCTGAATCTAATGCGTCCTGAACGATCTTCCCACCACAGCGGGCGCTGGCAGAGGTCATCCAGAACACAGCCAAGACGGGGGTCGCTGGCAGCAAAGAGATACGACACCTGGGATGGCTGGCAGGGAAGGTAGGAGAGTGTGTGTGTGTGTGTGTGTGTGTGTGTGTGTGTGTGTGTGTGTGTGTGTGTGTGTGTGTGTGTGTGTGTGTGTGTGTGTGTGTGTGTGTGTGTGTGTGTGTGTGTGTGTGTGTGTGTGTGTGTGTGTGTGTGTGACATCCATGCTTCTAGATTTCTCACATTTTAATGGGGTACCTTCCCTCTTATTATCATGTTGTGACTATGGTGTGTAGCTTCATGTGCTCTTTGTGAGGAGCAGTTCTACGCCTCAAAGGTGGGGGCATTTTGGGAAAATTAGGGCACATACTTTCATCTTCAAAGAAATGTTTAAAGATTAAAACTGGATTTTAGCATATATTATTTTGTGTCCACAGCTGTGAAACATGACATGATAGAAGATATGTGGTACAGATTTTTCACATCTTGTTTTTAAGGTGCATCACTTCTGTCTTATTTATTCATTGATTAATTGCATTTAAATATTTATTTTTATTTTCTGCTTATCTAATAATAACAACAGGGTTAAGGTTAGAATTAGGTTTTGATTTTCTCTGAGCTCAGAGGCGCATTATGGCAATCAGAGTATAGAATAGCAAGTGTGTGTGTGTGTGTGTGTGTGTGTGTGTGTGTGTGTGTTTGCATTGTGAATATCTGCTTTACAAAGACCTGCACACTTCTTTGAAATCCCTAAGCATGTACACACACAGGTAAAGCTTCATTCTCTTTTTTCATACAAAGGCACAAACACATGTGCAAACATATAGACATTACACACACACACACACACACACACACACACACACACACACACACACACACACACACACATCCATACCTGTATAATTTAGTTCCAGTATTTGATCCCTCAAATGCAGTACAATACTGTTACTTAGCAACATATTCTCACTATGTTAATAAGCTGACCCATGACCCTTTAAATCCCGCGATATGATTGGCTGAGGCAGAAATTCAAAGAGCAGCTTAGGATTCCACGGCTGGGCTGCAGATAAGCGCTTATAATGAGAATAGTTATGGAGCATTGTGAAATGAAATACAGGGGTGTGTGTGTGTGTGTGTGTGTGTGTGTGTGTGTGTGTGTGTGTGTGTGTGTGTGTGTGTGTGTGTGTGTGTGTGCGTGCTCCAAGTTAAGAGATTAACAGTGTGTGTTCTGTGTTTGCTCGTTAGGAGTGACGGGTGGGCGAGGGGGCACAGAATGCATAGAAAGTGTACCTGCACCTGCATACCAGCCATCTTTATTTCTACCCTCTTCCCCACTGGTTACACCCAACACAGTGAAGGAACACATTCCTAGTGAAGGTGTAGAGCAGCTTTGTAACAGATCATATGAGATCATTTTTGGAGCGTTGTGACGTGAAATATGACCGAGAGACGGATGGAAAGAGTTGAAGACTGGTCTATACGCAGAATACTTTGAGTCTTTTACATATTAAACATGCACACTATCCCTCTCTCTGACACTGCATTAGTCCCATGAAGCCAGCTCACAGGCAAACCACCATTGGTAATACTGATGAAATACTGACTTTCATCTAACGATGTCAGTATCTGTCACAAATATAAGAGGGCATAGCAACATCAAATCCTGCTGCATCTGATTTATTAAGGTTTGCTTGATTCAAATTCAGCATGAGCAGCCTTGTATTGATTGGTTCAATTAATTTATCTTTTACAGCCCCACAAAGACCTGTTATTATTCTAAAAAATGAATGCTTGATACTTTTCTGGGCTGCTGATCTGACTTGGTAATCATTTTTTAAGTTATTACTTCAGGCTCTGGTAATTTGTGCACTTAACAGCTTTTTTGTTGAAATGTTTTTTTTTTTTTTCCATCTCAATACAGCAGATGCCTGATGACCCCGCGCAGGATGAGCGGTTATACAAACTGGATGAATGATGGATACAACCTTCCCTGTCTCATTGCTGATGTGTTTGTGTTGCAGACAGAGAGCGAGAAGCAGAGCTGGAAGCCGGTGCTGATGATGGTGACAGAGAAAGACCTTCTGCTCTATGAGAGTCTACCGCTAGGCAAGGAGGCCTGGCAGAGTCCTGCACACACATATCCACTTTTAGCAACGCGGTAGGTCCACCTAGACATCACACATACACACACACGCCAGTCACACCATGAAATATTACAACATTTTATGGAAACTATTGTTACAGTAATGATTCTAAAAGCATTACTAAATGTGATATCTATAAAACAATGGTATTCCTTCAACACCATGGCAAACAATAGGCCAAACTACAATACCACTCTATTTTAGCAACATTTAGCTCATTTTTGCTAAGCATGTTAATCTGTTAAATCAGGACGCTGAATATGTTAAACAACACAAAACACCAGCATGTTAGCATTTTCATTGTGAGCCCCTCATTCACTCATTCACTCTTCCCAATATAATAGACCCCCAATTGCCTCAAAGAGCCACCAGTGTGTCTCTTCAAAGAGCACAACGATGCTTTTAGTTACAACTTTGTTTCAACAAGTTTAGCTAAAAAATTAATTGTTGTCGCTCGATGATGAAGTTTAGGGATCAACGTCAGTAATTGGGTTTCATAGCAATCCATGGAATAGACCAAGGTGGTGAACCAACACTGCCATCCCTTTGATTTCAGACTTAGCATTAGTGTTGTTGCTTTTGAAGCCATTTTGCAAAGCTTTTTGATGTGTCTTTTGTTTCATGCCTCTGTTGGCTCAGTAAACAACAAATCTGCGCTTTGATAATGGTTTTGACCACCTGCAGTTATGTAACTCTGCTCGAGATGCGATTGTTTTGGTGTGAAAACTCCTAAACGAGGGGGAAAAATGTCACAAGAAAGTGTTATCATCAAAGAAATGTTCTTTGTTATAATGACAGAAATGTCTTCTCCCCTCCGTAAACTACATGACGGTTTATGTGTGTGTGTTTATCCAGTCTGGTCCACTCCGGCCCTGACCGGGGGTCGCCTCACTCTGGCACGGAACTGTTTTTCGCCACTCGGACTGGGACGCGACTCGGCATCGAGACTCATCTGTTTCGGGCCGAGACTACCAAGGATCTCTCCCTGTGGACCAGACACATAGTCAACGGATGTCACGCCTCGGCCGAGATGATCCGAGAAGTCACGACGAGTGAGTGCTTAATACGTAACACATAAACATTTGGATAACTCCAAAGACCTTTAAAAACACACGTCACGCTATGACGAAAGACGGGGACTCACACAAACACGTAGCTGCGTGTGGAGCGGAGTGACGCATCCTCAGACGTGTTCAGGGAGACTTAAGAGTTCCACTGCCTGAGGTCAAATAAAAGAGAAAATGTATCTATACACTGAGATAGGAGAGGGTTGGTGATATAATTTGACAGCCATATGGAAGATGTGGACAAAGCATGTGCTATTTATAGAAAGGAATGCTATTCTAGTGTGCGTGTGCGTACGTGTGTGTGTGTGTTATTTGGCTTAGGGTTCGGGGCCGTCCAGGGAATTCCAACAGAATACCCTCCCTCTTTCCCTCTTTCCCTCTCTCTCTCTCTATCTCCCTCTCTCTCTCTCTCTCTCCCACTCTCTCTCACTCTCTCTCTCTCTCTCTCTCTCTCTCTCCATCTCCCTCTAAGCACATAATGTCCTGGGAACTGCACGTCTCCCCCGGGTCCCCCTACTCTCTACATCTATGATAGCACTGTGCTAAATAAAGTTCCTCCACTCATATATGAAACTGCATGTTTCCAGCAGCCAATGATACACCACTATAACACTACATTTTTGTCATCGGTGTTTTGTCTCCTAAATGCCATCCCCACCCACTAATCCAGGCGCTACGCTGCGGTTGGCATAGCAAGGCTTCGTTGGCACCTGCAGAGCTCCGTTTGAATGTCACACTCCCAAGGTGTTCGATAATAATCGCATTTTGTGTGTCACGGTGGTCAGTGAGGGCATTTGAATCTTAAAGGACATTTAATTGCATAACTATTCTAATAAACTCTAAGTATTGACACAGTCTAGCTTAAGCAGATGGAAATGAAGGGCCCTGCACACATATGGTACACCCACACAGGTAATTTCACTTATTTTGGATGATTACAGCTCTTCACTGTGGTGTGTGGGATTGTGCAGACTGTGTTTGATGAGCATCGTCCTTATTAAGAGCTTTGTGAATATTACACCTTTAATCGTTCTTGTTGGCGCATGGCACCCAATGACTGCATGTAATTGTCTTCCCACCATCAACTTGAGCAGAGGTCTAATGAGCTGGGATAAGTGAACCACATCTGTGCCTTTCAAACTTGTGTTAACTGATCATCTATGGCCACTTCAGGGAGCAGATATGGAGCAGCATAAGCATTGATTATCATTTTTTTGCATGGATTAAATGCCTAATGCTACACTGCACTTCACAGACTGGCACACGACTTGATATAGCTATAGCTTTCGCTGTTTGCCTTTTGATTTTGGAAAGGAAGCATATGGAGGATTTTTAAAGCAAAAACACCACCTGCTGCATCAGAAAGCAACGCTGATGAGAACCAAAGCAGTAAAGACGCGGCAAAACAATAAGATCAAAGATGTTGAAATGATTCACAAAGGTCCGTTGATCTGTTGTTAATTTCTACAGCCATGTTAGTAGCTAGTATTCATCCTCTGGGGACTATGAATGTCTGTACAATATGTCAAGACAATCAACTCAGTAGTTTTTGAGGTATTTGGACTGACAGACTGACATCACCTCCATCGAGCCATGCTGCTACACTGGGTGAAAATATAGTTTTATATTTAGGATATAGGTCAACGACGCAGGTCAGAAGAATGGAGAAAGATGAGAATGATTTTGAATCTGTTTTGCTCAGAAATGAATTTTCTGTCCGAAATGGATCCCCTCACTTTTCCTGAAACAGATTGATGTTAGCACCGAGCCCTCGCTTTCTTGTTATGGGAGTAGAAAAGTAATTTACACTTCCCCAAGAAGGAGTGTGATAATGCATACAAAGCGCATTCACTCATTTTTCAGCAGTTGCCACCTGAGTCGTCGTCGCACTGACCTTGTCATCTTTTCATCTGTTACATTCTGATAAATCATTGTGATGGTTTATTCGCTGTCAAGGCCCGTGATAAAGATTTGCTCTGAAGATAGATTAACTCTCAATCACTCGATGGGCAGCGGGCCATTCTTAGAGGGTCTTTAAAAAGGGAAAGTCATTTGTTTGACTCCAAAATCAAATTTCACAGGCGCTTGGCCTGCAGTCATTCTGTTATTATTAAGCCCAAGGTGACTCAAACTTTTCAAAGGTTATATTGATGTTTAAACAATTAGTTGTTGTCCCCCAGGTTCAAACCCTGCTTATGTTTGTCCCCGTCTTCTATTGCTTGTCTCACTTCACTGGACTCTTAGTCAACCTATCAAGAGTCAATAATCACAGACTATATATTGTTTCATGTATATCAGTAGATCTAGCAGATGGATTTGGTGCAGTTGTCATGGTATCACTGATTCTTTTTGAGCACTTTAAGAAAAAGGGCTTTAATTTGCTTTCTTGCAGTTGCTCTTTAAGCTACAGCCAGCTGTTGGTCACCTTAGTTTAGCTACCGTGCCTTATATTCCCAGCACGGGTAAAGCTCACTAATTAATGGTGGTTCTCTTTTGTTTAATCTGTAAACAAAGCCTCAAATCCGCCATGGTGCGACAGGGGTTGTGTGCACAGTCTTATTGCACGAAAAAAAAAACCAGGAAATCAAAATGAACCTTTTGTTGACTTTGTTTTCTCAACTGCTGCGTCCAAGATCAAGCATACATTACATACACAAAGATCATTTCAGAACCAGCTGTGTGTTTATCCGTTTGGAGGTTTAAATGTTCGCTTCCCCGCCCTCCTGCTGCACACCCACAACCGTCTCATTAATGCTGTCGTCAGAGGTGACAGCAGTAAAATTATCTTAGACGTTGATGGGGTCTCCTTAATGAACAGGTAAACAGCTTAATGCCTTGGAGCAATTAAAACAATTACCTCAGTTGGAAGTTTGGTGTGACGGGGGGGTGTGTGCAAAATATGAAGTATTTTACTGGCTTTTAATGCGATTTATAAGTTTAAAACAAATGACATGAATGCTGTGCCGTAATAACCTTATAGCTTTTGCACTCATTAGTGGTAATTAGTGTCTCCCTCCTCTCTCACAGCCTCTCTATGTCCCTCGTTCATTCAGTTCCTCTCTCTGCTCTTCCTTCTGTCTTTTCCACTCAGTTTCAAAGGGCTTTGTGTGTGTGTGTGTGTGTGTGTGTGTGTGTGTGTGTGTGTGTGTGTGTGTGTGTGTGTGTGTGTGTGTGTGTGTGTGTGTGTGTGTGTGTGTGTGTGTGTGTGTGTTGTATTCTGATGCAGATCAAGGCTCTCAGGTGAAAGAGTAGAGTTTCAAGGTCTAATTTTCACTCCCCAACACAACAGAGACCCGGGACTCTTTGCCCCATTTACAACTGTTATGCCATTTGGGAGACGTTTGTTCTGCCAGATTGTTTATACATCATTAGAATAATGTTACACATTATGAGACTCATTTTTCATCATGAATGGGATGTCTTCGGGGTTCTGGGGATATTACACTCTGCATTTGACTGTGTGTGTGTGTGTGTGTGTGTGTGTGTGTGTGTGTGTGTGTGTGTGTGTGTGTGTGTGTGTGTGTGTGTGTGTGTGTGTGTGTGAGCCTCATTTATTTGATTCACAGTGACCCTCTTATCCACATTATTTCCTGAAGTTGTTATCAAGACACTTGTGTTGTTTTAGTGCGTTTTCCAGTTGATAAGGAGAGGAACATGTAATGTACTGCTCTGCCCCCGACACAGCTACTGTTGGCGCCTTACTAGTCGCAACGTCTCACCTGATGAGTGTCGTTTGAAGCCAACATAGCTTCTGAGCTACCTCTATCTAAGAATATGTACAATATACAGTATATAGAGTACACCCCCTGGATAATGAATACAAGGACATCAAATGTCAAAAATGTAGCACATGCTGTGAGGAGGCAGAAGATGCAACAGAAAACGTACTTATTTATAAACATGAGGCAGAATATGAGAAACACCTCTCAACATAATACAGTCCAGGACAACAACACCACTAGCTATGATCTGAATGCGTCACAGAAAATTGAAGAAACAATGGAAAAAAACAAACTGAATATTATGGGCTTCATAAAAGTCAACTTTATGGCGGAGCATTTGTACTTCATTTTACGAGATTGTACTGGTGCACCAGCTGCATGAATATGATTGGACGTCAGTCAGCTGATCTTCAAAGCCGCGACAACTACGCCCCACTTATCATTTTTGAGACCGTGCCCCACCCGTTGACATGAATGAATAAATGTGACTTTTTTTACATCGGTGCGCCTGTGATTTGGCCTCCGACTCTATGCTGGTGGTCTCGTGCTTCTTTGTAAACTCCCACATTAAACAGCTAATTACCACCCCTTTTCACAGCTGACAACTGCTACTAATTGGCAGTCGACCTAATATGACCCACCCTCTTAGCACCGTTTGTAACCGTTTCATTTCAGAGTGACACTGCTTTCTCATTATTTTATCTCTTTGCTGAAACGGCGAGGAAACGGAAAAGCTTTCCAAAAAAAGTTCAAATGTGCGGAACCCGGTGAGATGCCAAGAAATCGAAACAATAACGAAACCAAGCGTACATTTTTATGACTTGGTAACATTGCTGTGCAGTGCAACCAAATGTGCTACTCTGTGTAGGGTAATCTAAACTCACAATAACTATTTGACTTTGACCATATCTGGTGTGTGTGTGTGTGTGTGTGGGTGTGTTACTGTGTACATATTTGCCAACCTTGGTTTCATAATCGCCCTCAGCCAAAGAGTAGAACAAGGAGGGGATTTAGGTGTTTATCGGGTGATTAGCGTGGTTTCACTGAAGACACAACACAGAGAGCATATATATATATATATTTGTGTGTAAACACACATGCAGATATTCTGCAGCTCACAGAGAGAGAAGACACACTCAAGCATCTATATGACTCCTTCACAAGTCAGCAAGATAGAAAAAACATTCCCTTTCCTCACCAGCTTAGAGGCATTGCTAAAACACACACACTCACACACGTCATATGTACAACCTTGCAAACACACACTCCCCTCCCTGTATTACACACATCCTGCTCAGGCAGTCAGTAAACAATGAAAAGATAACAACTCCTCGCTCACCGTCTCTTTGTCAGACAAACATTGTGCTCGATACATCAGGTGTCATCAAGAGAGAGAGAGGAGCTTATTCTGTAAAGTTTTCAGCGGGAGGGGGTGGGGGGGGGGGGGGGCTGTCAGGGCACTGAAACATAACACTAAATGCAGCTGGATCACACTGTGCGGAGACGGGACAGGTTTGTCATTAAAGCAGAGGAAAGTGATGCTCCAATTGGGAGAGTTGATAAAGATAGCGCACTCTGCTTTCAGGCAGACACATGCTGTGAGTAGAGCGGGAGAGAAAGTGATGACAAATGATGAAGAACTGCTAAATGACTCTTTGCCTTCAGAGGGTTGGTCTCCACGTGTAGAAGAGACGGGAATATAGTTAAAAAAAGTTAGAAGGTTGGGCTTTGACTACATGGCAAAAGTGTACGATATATTTTAATAAGAAGAGCCTAAATCTACTCTCAGTTACTTACTTACTTAGCTTAACTAATATTGTTTTAGAGGTGCCTCTAATATTTAGTCTGAGAATTAGCCGACCTCCGACCACAGAACATTGACAGCAGCAAATTACACCAATACGTATAATCAACACAGTTTAACTTTTCTGTCATATACGTTTTTACAAAATAAATGATTTGGGACAAACTGTAATTAAAAACGAATAAAACAAGCAGTTTATGTTTGTTTTTGATGAGCTGAATGCCACTTGAAACAATGACCGTATCAGTGACATTGATCTTTTTCATATTTATCATAAAGAATATTAAAGAACGTTGTACAAACATCCAACCTGGCAACATAATAACACATTAAGTCACATTAGTCACATTAATCATACTGAATCCCTTAAAGTAAAGAGGAAAGAAGCTTCTCCAACAGAGATTAAATATACATTTTGAAGTCTGCAATATGAATTATAAGATGAACTGCTGCATAAAAGTCTGTGATTTAGAGTCTAACTTTTACCTTTCGTTGTAAAGACTTGTTTTATAAAGCTCATGCCAGGTGATTCATATTCGGACATGAACTCTTCATTCTGTCATCTAACAGGATAAAACGAGAGGGTTTGTTCAGGAGTATCTTATTGGCTGACAATGGAAAGTTAAGATGTGTTTAATCTTCCAGGTTGTCTATACCAGAGTCAGGAGTGCCGGCTGGTGATTCACTACGAACAAGGCTTCTCTGTGCTGGCTGACCCCAAACTTGGAGACGGGGAGAATGGGGAGGAGCTCGGAGCTCGGACCCCCACCAGGCCCCGGCTGCTCCTCTCCTACCCCTACGAAAAGCTAAGGATGTCCTCAGACGACGGCGTTCGCATGCTCTTGCTTGACTTTGGAGGGAAGGAGGGGGAGATTGTGAGTTTTTCCCGTTTTAAATGTTTGTTTTGATGCACACAAAACGTAACAAGATGAGGATGAAGCTTATTTGGACAAAGACGCTATGCTGTTAACGAGTCCAAATCCACACACCAATTTTTCACGCGTGCCTTTGGTCAGTTCGTGTATCGGCCAACAGACCTTGGGCGACCTATTTGAGCTGCTGGTCACAGCTAAAAAACAATATTCAATATCGAGCTTACTTGGCTGTGGTGGCTCAGGACAATAACTAGAACATGCTCATACCCGATCTCGAGGGGTTTCGGGGGGCCTTCTGGGAAATAAAGCTACACACAAGTGGGAGTACAAGAAAGTGCCACAGCAGAAAGTAAATTACAGCACTTCATCATAAAAGAGATGCGTCACACATACGTATTTCTTTTTCTTTTAAATGCAGCCTGCCTGCCACTTACTGTGAGAGTTTTAATCTGTTTACACCAGTCAGCTCCCTGGATGGGAGTTCAGGTGGATCGTGTTTCCGGGGCCACCCTGAAAATTCAATACATAATCTATTTATTACTTCCATTTTTAGCCTCTTGGATTTTATTTGACAATACTGATATGAATATTAATGTTGGTGTTGGAGGATGAGCTAGAGTAACTCTTTATTATTACCCTCCCAGGGCACTTTAACAAACTGTTTTACCCCAGAAAAACAACATCGATGTTTCATCATTCATAAGGCCATAGCACTGTTACTTTCTGTATGCTGGGGGGGGAAGTGACACTAAAAACCTAAAATATTTACTCTCCAGGCTTATGGCTCATTTAGGAATTGGAAACGTGTATTATTGTCTGTATAACAGTCTGCATACAGCTCTGTTTATAACTTCTGTCAGATACACTACGTGTTTCACGGCTCGGATGCTGCTGAAGGCAAATAAGCAAAGACTTTGGAGCTTTGATTCAAAAACCCTCTGTTGGCTACCTTAGCAGAACAGATTTTAGTGTTGTAGAATATCTCAATCCCAACAGTCATAGACGAGGCTTTATAAAAAAAAATCCCAGGACACTTGCGGATGTGGCTGATGGCTCATTAGCTCAACGGTGGGAAGTGGAATCGGCTTTTTTCAAAGTGTTGACTATGCTGTCATTAGTTGGCAGGGTCTCTGCAAATCTAATTGTGTCACAGCAAGACAAAACAAGCTCACAATGACAATGTTACTTAGCAGGTACAATATTTACCATCTCAGTTTAGAGTGTTAGCATGGTAATATTTGCTCATTAGCAATAAAAACAAAGTACAACTGAGGGTGACAAGAATGTCATATTTACAAGTATTTGGTTGTAAACCGAAGTGTTTGGAGCGTGGGATGAAAAGTCGAGGGTACACCAGAGTAACGGTTCACCCTGAGGGGGCGTGGCTTGTGCCAAATCTCACAAAGTAGTTGAGACATTTCACTCGACAACTTTTAGCTGAACAATGTCAGCCTGCTAAAAACAACTCCATTTATCACAATATTATAAACAATATTTCTGCAAACCGGTAATGATCTAGGTCCACTCATAATTCATTAATAGATTTTCTGGAAATGGTACTTCAGTCCTCCAATTTATAGGTTAAGTCTCATTCTTTAACGATGATTTAACAGATTTATCTCTCCTCTTTACTCCCGTAATGTTTTTGCTTTATTCTGTTTTCTGTTCTTTTCCCTTCCTCCTCCAGCAACTGGACCTCCACTCGTGTCCGAAACCCATCGTCTTCATCCTCCACTCCTTCCTCTCTGCTAAGATCTCCCGCCTGGGTCTGGTGGCCTGACCTCTCTAAAGGAACATTTCATCCTCTTTTGAAAACAGAAATCCACCTCGTTTCTCCACCTCTCTGCAGCCCGCATGCAGTACTATACCACATCAACCTGCTAAAGTCAGGGACCCAAGCTGCCTGAATGTAGCCTCCATCTGGAAATGTACCGTTTTTTGGGGGGGTCTCCAACTCCAAGTTAAGGAAACACTGGAGAAACCAACACAGGTGGGTTTTGCTTTTAGTGAAATGGACAGATTTTGGGGGAGGGGTAAGGACTCACTTAAGGACTGCAGGGACTGAAGTGTTGACTGAAGAACCACAGAAGAAAACCTGGACTGGGCTAAAAGCAGAGGGACGATATATACAGCACAGACAGAGGGGCACGGATTGGGCATTACTGTCACGTCCAGGATTGGAAGGTCTGGACATGGGCGGCACGGAGGAGATGAATTCACTTTTA
The DNA here is from genome assembly GCF_963514095.1 of Eutrigla gurnardus. Taxonomy (NCBI): domain Eukaryota; kingdom Metazoa; phylum Chordata; class Actinopteri; order Perciformes; family Triglidae; genus Eutrigla; species Eutrigla gurnardus. The sequence continues at coordinate 8,005,228 of NC_139937.1, read as the reverse complement.
ATTGAATCAAAATGTAATAGCAAACTGCCTTCCATTTACCAATCATATCATTTATTTGCCATTAGCTCTGAAAGGCCATTCTGAATTTTACTTGGTCATTTTTCTTCACTAAAACTCTTGACACACTGTGGACAAACTTTTTGCATTTGTCGTTGTTAGCGTCCTCTTGAATTGTCTTGTCGGCATTCATCATTGAAAATCAAGTTTCCCACAATGTGACCACTGACTCAAATTCATGTTACAGCTTTCGTTTAGCAGCTTGCGTACTATGACCATTAGGTGGTCAAAGTATTTCAGTGTATGACTGAGTCTAATGTCTTTAAATATATATAAAAAACTTGATTCAGGCGGCATTTGCTCTACTGATCTCTACCTTCTAATATTGAATTTATGAAAACTGAATTTCAATCATATGGCGCCACAATCGCCCCATTAAGCATTCCTCGCCTTTCATGATTGCAAGGCAGCCACAATAGGAGCCTTCAGTCCAGCTTTGGTTCCCGCAGCAGCAAGTGCAGGTCAAGCCTGTACACGGCGTTGTCTTTGACGTGGCTCGCTGCCGGGTCTTTCCTCGTGCCTTCAGATGACTGAGAATCAGAATTTTGAAAGAAAAGTAATCACGGAGAATCACAGGATGCAGCAACAGCGTGACTTCTATTATGGCTACTTTACAATAGGTTATGAGCACAGTAATATTCAACCAGTAGGTATTTTGTGTTTGCTCTCCAGTGACCATGCACACACCAATCAACAATGATTTACACATTGTATTCCACCCGCTCGACGGATCAGCATGAACCGTTTTGTAGTTACTGAGGCATTGTACCACTCTTCTTTTTTTTTTTTTTTCAGTCAAAAATCCAGCACTTACTGATAACCTCAAGTGAAGAGAAGCTCTTTGAGTACAGGCTGCTTTGATATGTAGAATACTCTGATGCCTTCGACAGCTACTGTACTGTCACTCAGAATGACGAAGTCTAGTTTTTAACTCAAACAGTGCACATAAATCATGTATTTAACAAAAGCGACGTGGTGGGTTGGTTTTTATTGTCTTCACTTGTTGTTTATTCATCTCTCATCAACAGCAAATACAAATCAACAGAAGAAGATGAAAATGTTTCATTCTATCATATTGAAATGTAAATGAATCTAAATGTGTTCTTAATAGAAGGATATTAGACTTTTCCCTTCTTCTACTTTCAGAACTGAAATGAACCTTGATGTAGACTGCAGTATTTTATCTTTGGGGATGAAAGGTGGCGTACTCATTTACTGCCAATTAGTTTAGCTTGGTTTGGGAATCGATTTTATTGATCAGCTCATCTTGAGAGTAATTGAGTTGAAAGCAATGCTTAACGCAATCGTAACACTTAGACATTGTTTACTTGGCTGCTAGGTAATGAGCTGGCATCCTCTCTCTCTCTCACACACACACAGATGGATGGACACATTCATGTAATCGAGGGTAAGGTGTTTAGAGCTCAAACGCGGTCATAACTCCCGACATTGTTTACTAGTTGACATTGTTTACTGGCAGACTTTCCCACCTTTTCTCCACCTCTTTGTGTTCATCGCTTTTCTCTTCTGTTCAGATTGTTATTGAATCAAGTCAGTGACTCCCAGTGGGACACTTAAAGTCTGCAGATAGCAATTGTTGCATCATGTGAAAGAAAAACACAAAGAACTCTCCAGACCACCATCCCACTGAGAGCCGAGCTGTGTTTGTGTCAGTCTTGAGAGCTAAAAAGTGTTACTGATGAAATTTTGACACACACACACACACACACACAATTGCATGACTACGAATAGCCAGCTTTCGCATTGGGAGAGTTTGACAGAGAGCCACATTGACTTTGACTGTCAGCTTTTCATTTTGAGGGGCTGGACTGGTGCCAGATCAATTAGCAATGAGCCTTAAACAGTGTGTGTGGGCGGACGCACACACACACATCATGTGGTCATGTGCCACACAGTAGGTAGTTCTTTCAGTGACATGCAAATACAGTCCACTAAGCTGTTTCTGTTTGCTCTTGTGTGTGTGTGTGTGTGTGTGTGTGTGTGTGTGTGTGTGTGTGTGTGTGTGTGTGTGTGTGTGTGTGTGTGTGTGTGTGTGTGTGTGAAAAGGGTCTCTGAATGAAAATCTCTTTTTTTTTGGGCTGAGTTTCCTGTTGCATTCCTCTGCTGTGGCAGGTCCTCACAGGTTCTGGACGCTGTGTTCTCTGGGTTGCACAAGAGCCTGTGCTCGTCTACATGTTGGACAGTTTGCATAAAAATGGTGGGTAGTGGGGGAGCGAGGGAGCCGGGTGGGCCAGACAAGAGGAAAGATAAAGCCAAAACGAGTTTCAACGATATGTTGTTGGGAACCATCGTCCAGTTCCTGAGTGTAAATTGTCACCAACAAGTTTTCTGAAAGTGAAACGTCCATTTAGTGTTTATTGCAGTGTTGTTATAAATAAAAGAAATCTTGGGATGGATTGAGAAAGGGTGAGATGAGCGCCGACTCATCCACATGTCACTCCTGCACGGAACTCCTTATGTGGCATGGGGGAAATAAAAAAATACATTTGAATAAAACCCTCCCAGCAATGACAGGAAACCTACTACATGCTGTGTTCCAGGTAGTGTACTGTGCTTCAGTTCGTAGGAAGCAAGATTCAGGTGCACAGTGCAGGTGGTCCTCGCCCACATCGTCAAACATCACAGACAAATCCTCGAACTGTATGGACTCATCCTCCTCATCCTGACCCAATCCACAAAGGATTCCTCAAAGTTTTCAGTCAAGGTACACTAAACCTTTCCCTCAATGTGATGTGAATCACATATTGCGGTTGACAGTAGCTGCAATAACACTCCTGTTATCGCAGCCCGGGGCTGCAGACGTCCAGAGTAAGTAAATTTCCTCAATCAACTTGCAAGTCATGCCTAAAAAGCTGTGACACACTGGGCTCTGAACAAACACAACTGTCTTGCTCAAGCTGTCAGTGCTTGAGTCATGCAGTTGGACTCTTTCAGGGCATGAAGCACACCTCCTGCAGCTAGCCAGGCCACACAGCACTTTTGCTCACTTTATAAGATATTTTAAGAGGTATGTAACAACAAATTAAGTTATAACACCACAATATGTAGTAAGTCAACAAAATGAAGTATTAACATACTCATAATAATACATAATAAACAGCTTGAATGCAGTACCGGTATGTACATCAGCATTCTGTGAAAAATGACATGAAAGAACATAACCAGCCAAAATGGATGTCTTATAATTAAACTACCGAGCGTCATAGTTGACTCTGCCACATAAAAGCAGCAAGAAGCTCAGCTTTTTTTTTTTATCATCTTCGATGATCCTGTCAAAACCTCATTCATGCCTTTTATTTCTACCAGGGTCGACGACTGCAGTGGGCTTCAACGTATTCAAAGTGCAGCTGCTGAAGTGCTTTCATGGACCAGAGGATTCGACCACAGCACCTGATTGTTGAGTCCCTACACTGGCTTCCTGTTAGCCACAGAGTTAACGCAATGCAGCATGTTTATAAAAATCAATAGATGGAGTGGGAGAAAAATACATTAGAGACGTGTTTAACAAAATTACACTCCTGCCAGGCCTCTCAGGTCAAGTGGGAGTAGGCTGCTATGCCTATTGTCAGGGCTACACTTAGTGAAGAAACCTTTAGTCTCACTGTCGAACTTTAGAGAGCCTGACCTTCAACACTTTTGAATCAGGACTTAAAAAAATAAAAGCACTGTTCACGGATGCGTTTAGTTTTGTTGAGTAATTTGAGTTTGATTGAACAAATATTCATTTTCTTTTCATTCTTATCTTCATCGCCAGTGAAGGACTATGGCTGAGGCATTAGCATTCATTGGAATTGTGTTTTTGACCACCAAACAAATGCAAATCCAATATTCACCCTCTGTTGTTGCTGTTTTGAAGCTAAATACATACACTTTGTTCACCAGCCGTTCACTAACTCCATCTGTGTGCCGGTGCTGGACACATAGCATATAGTCAGTATCTGCCTTTTTTGGGTAACAATATCACTCCAAAAAAACACTTTTCACATTAAAGTATGTCATTTATTTTAAGACAAAATACAAAGCTTAGAAAAATGACTGAATCATGTTTATTTCAAATTGGTCTGCCACAAAAATGAAATAAGTCAATATCAGATGCTCGAGCAAGCAAACAGCCACATTCCTAATGTTATTAAAGTAAGCAGAGACAATGAGATGATTTTTTATTTGAAACTGAATCCTGATGCTTCAACAGCTTTTTGTTGCTGTATAAAGGCTACAGCGAGCAGCTGGTTTGCTTAGCTTAGCTCAAAGAAATGGAGAGAGACAGTGAGCCCGGCTCTGTAAGCAACAGCCACACAGCCAGCAGACAGTGTTACTTGCTGCCAGCAATAAAAATGTCCAGAATATGACTCCCCGTAAAAAATGTCAAATCACTTGTATGGATCCAATAAACAAGGCATAACATGTCAAATAGTAAGATTTACTGGCAACCATGCTCGTGGTACTTGTCTCCTCAGCTAAATCTCCACTATATACTGAATACGAATATCTCCCAAAATGTAACTATTCCTTTAACTGTCCAACTGTTATTAGCCTATGGTAGTTGTTTTTAAAGTGTTTTTATAACATACAATTGAAATTTTAAAAATATGATAAGAGCCCAACACATCCTACTGATTGTGCCTTTAAAGGTCCCATATTATGAAAAACAGGTTTTCTCTGGTCTCTACACCTATAAACTGGTCCTCCCTGAGCCTGTCAACTCCCAGAATGAGGAAAACAAGCGACTCCTGCATGGTCTCTGCAGCCCACCCACTGGTAAAACGGTGCTCCTACAGGCTGTTCAGATTCAGCTCCTGTTGTTACGTAATGAAAGGAGTCATTTGGGCCACTGACCCTCGTTAAAGGATCTGTCCCAACCATACGGGACCCAGGAACTTCACCTGAATCACATAGGAGAGCCATAGCAATACATCCATCGTAAATATTAGCACATGCTGCCGCTAGCGTCAGCAGCATCATCTAGCGGCTCTCCAAGTAGGCGTTGAGAGACGGAGCTCATTAGCATTTAAAGGTGCAGGTACAGCAACAGCCTGTTCTCAGCAGAGCTCATTTGAGCAACTTTTAGACAGCTGAAATTCAGGACCACGGATGGGTTTGGGGCAATGCATATCGAATCCAGTGTTGTTGGACCTCTGACAGCTGTGTGAAATTGATGAAAATCAGTATAATATGGCACCTTTAAATATAACAATACAATATTAAATAAACAATGGTCAGACGTTTAAAATGAATCAGATTTTTACCCTCATTCTTTATTGAATTGACGTGAAAGGAGAGAGAGATCTATTTTTCTGTGGGATATAAACACTGTGAGATATAAAATTAAACAAATCATGCTCTTGCGTAAATGTAACACACAGTTTTGCAGTTTTGTCATTTGTGAGAATTAGATTTACTAACTTCATATTGGAAATTAAGTATCAACAACTCGATTAGGGACGTGCTCAGTAGTCATAACTTAACTGGAAAGGGCATACAAATGAGCAATTATTTTTCTTTTGTCTCAACTCCAGCTGTCTGTGAGAACATAAATACATCCATGGACAGCTTAAGTTCGTCCCTTGAGTCCCACCCTAATAACTGGCCAACCTCCAGAGAATATAAATTCCTGGATGTCCTGGGCCAAGGTGGCTTCGGAAAGGTGTTCAAATGTGTGAACCGAGGCACTCAAGAGATCGCGGCCATAAAGATTGGCAAATGGAACCTACGACAAGAGGTAAGACACTGTTTTTTTTTTAAAGTTGGGGTGGTTAAAGTGCGAATGGTTATGATAACAACAACGCTGCATTGGTATAGTGTCCCAGACCACGTCCCTATTGTTGAGGAGGGCGAGTTAGTCATGTGTGTGAACATATCAGCTGCCCTGTCATGTGTACCCAGGCATCTGTGCTGAAAGATCTCATGGACAACAACATGTACAAGTACAACATCATCAAGTTTCATGGCAAGTTGAACGTAAGTGGGAGGACCGGTCTGGTGTTTGAGGTGTTGGACATCAGCCTTCAGGACTACCTATTGGATTTAAAGGGTCCCATGCGTCTGGAGGACATTCGTACCGTCATCCAACAGGTAAACTAACTGTCAGTTTCCAACTGTGGTCCACATTTTGTAACTTTTTTCATTGAATAACTATTCTTCCTCAGTTTCCTGAACAAAAATGTTCTATTAACTTATTTTCTATCTTAATAATGTTATTATTATTACTTGCAGATGGCGACAGCATTCAATGCTCTAAAGAGGATCGGCGTGATCCATACTGATGTGAAAATCGACAACATCATGATGGTGGATCACGTGAAACAGCCGTTCAGGGTGAAACTTATTGACTTAGGCTTGGCGATTTACAGATCTGAAGCCAAGCCCGGCAAGGCCGCCAAAACACTTTTATATCGGTAATAAGAAGCACTGATTGATTTTGGAACGGAGAACTTTGAGTTCAGGGCCACATACTTACTCCTGTGAAAACATTGTACCGATGCTCTCATTTAGTTAGTAACTCTGAGTTAAGTTTTGCTTTGATTACTAAATAAAATATAACATTGTTTCTCATTTCACTCATTGCTTTTCAGGTCTCCAGAAATTATTTTGAGACTCCCATTTTCTGAGGCCATAGACATGTGGTCACTGGGCGTTGTGATGGGGATCATGGTGTTTGGCTTTATGCTCTTCCCCGGGAAAAGTAACCACGATGCAGTGAGTAATTTGACTAGAACAGGATTATGCTGCTTTCTACACTGTTCTCCCTAAAAGGCCAGCATCAGCTTGTTTAGAGGTTGTTAAGAGTTTTTTTTAAGCAAGACGGTAAATCATGAATTTAGGGGTGTAAAGGCCTAAATTTGATATATATGTACCCTTTTTCCATCTTTTTTAAAAGTACATCTTTATAAACTGATCTTTACTTTTAGCTTGTGTTTGATTCTTTTTTTTTTTTAGTACAGTTTTTTCAAGATGACACTCATTTGCTATGAATGGTTATGTTATGATTATGGGGCTATTTATTATTTATAATTAACCACAGCAATTCTTCATAACAATGAGAGAAAGTTGGCATTCCTATTGAATTTATAATGTGTTTTGTCTCCAGCTACGATACTTCATTGACCTCCTGGGTCCACGCCTACCATCTTCTTGATGCTAGTTGTAAATCAAAGGTGTTTTTCAAGAAAACAGATTCCAATCAGTGGATACTGATGGTATAACACCCATTCTTTCACTTTTCCAATAGTTAATTCATGTTTACCTTCCTTCACTTAAGATTTAGCCGTTTCAGCTAAATGTATTGACATAATACGTTCAACCTTCTTTTAGACATCTAAGGATGACAGAGGATCAAATTCCACCACAGAGTGCAGGTTGTACACCTTCCGTTCTCTGGACGAAGCAAAGACGTTAGGTGGTTAAGTAGGCGGTTGACAGCTGCTGAAAAGTGACTTTCATTCATTGTCTTTTTGGGGATTTAGAACCACCGTTTCAATTGTCCAATTATTTTCCAAACTAGATACGTGTGGAGAAAGGCAACGAGTTAGAAGCCGATGAGAGGGGGGAGTTCATTGAGCTTTTGAAGGAAATGCTCAACTAGGATGGGAAAGAGAGGATTACCCCTGAAGGTATTCTCAACCACCCGTTTATTACCCACAGCTACCTCAACAGAAGCTCCCACCTCAGTGCCTGGTAAGTGTGTTTCTGCTTGCGTGCGCTCTTATGCCACACAATAGTAATGACAAAGCAGGAATCCTGTGTGTGGGCCATAAACATAACAGTGTGACTTCATGCTTTGATCAGCAGCCAGGCCCAGCACAGGACCAACGAGGACTCAGAGGAAAGCCAGGACAACGATGACAGGTAGGCGTTGACTCATTCCTCACTCACAAAGCAAGGAGTGGCGGGGCGGTGCTCCCACGCAATCAATGCTGTTTATTGGCTTTGTGATCAATGAAATGTCATTTAATTATATGTTTTGATTCAACAGTCACTGGCTGTCGTCTGGTGTCAAAGTTCAGCCTGCAGTCCTCACAAACAGAATTTACCTGGGAGATGCATCGTATCTGGACAGTGAAATGAGGTACCATTATTTGCACATGACATTCCTACGACGGCTTATTAGGGCCACTGTCGGGGGGGGGAAACCGGAGCCGAGATAGGTGGGCAATATTCTGAGAAAAAAAGTCACAAATGTGTTTAAAGTGGCAAATTTGCTAGTTTTAAAGTATTTTATTGTGATGCTAACAACCGGCATTTATGCTAGCTAACTTCCCATAAATGTCACTTTTATCTTTCTAATTATTCCATCCCAACCTGTGACAACGCTTTGCTAAGGTCCTTAGGGTGATAGCTGTTGATGACTATTGTTGGTTAATTTTATATGGGCCAAATTGTCATTCATGGGAAGTTAGCTAGCATAAATGCCGGTTGTTAGCATCCTAATAAATTTAGCAAATGTGCAACTTTTTTATCAGAATATTGCCCACCTCTCTCGGCTCCGTTTTTTTTTACATGATGATTGAAATACATTTATTTTAAGTTTAAGATTTCATGGTGAACAGGATTAATAAACTAACTCTGTATGCATTCATATTGTGGCGACACGGGGGTTGTTCCTATTGTTACGTATGAGATCTGTTGCCAACAACGCCACCTTGGGTTAGGGCCCAAGGACCCATACTAAGGATCACTAGCACACTAAAGGACACAGGTTCGTTTGCTCAGGGAGGGCAGGAGACGGAGTTCAATGATTACACAAAGGTTTTATTGATTGTAATAATTATTTAAAATCACAAGGCTCGGCTCATAACCAAAAAGAAGCCCAACTGAGAAGGGGGTTGCAGGCTGAGGCTTACCGACTGGAAGAGGGGTCAACAGGGGGAAGGTGTAATCCAGAACAAAAAGAAGAGCACCCCACTCACACAGCAAAAACGTGATGTGCACACCAAGAAAATCTTAAACGAGGATCACACGCACAAGGGGATCACCATCACCCAAGGGGACCACCACCACCACCGTCGGCCTTCAGCTCTAGGGGGAAGAAAGGATAACACGATTAAAAGGGCTCAAAGTAAAAGAAAAACAAACAAACAAACAAACAAATCAACCAACAAATGAGAGTATTAATTTCAATTAATAAATCAACTAAACAAAAGAAAAAGGAAATTAAAGAGTCTCTGGCCAGAGATACCAACTCAATTAATCAATTGAAACAAATAAATCCCTGATGAAACTAAATTACCATAAATTCCCCCAAACAAACCAATTAATTACCCAAACAAAACAATAAGCAACCAAACTACTAAGAAATTACCCAAAAGAAATTATACCATTATTCAAATGATAAACAAAACAATTAAACCGAACCTTGGTCACACACACACACACACACGCACACGCACGCGCACACACACACACACACGCACACACACGCAGTCCAAATAGGGGGCTGCGAGTCCTGACAAAGCTCGTAACGTCCCACACGAGCAACAGCCAGGACCCCGAACCAAACCAGCGAAGCAGCAGCGGGCTAGTAGCGAAGCAGCGGTGGCAACGTAGCCGCAGCGGGCTGGCAGCGAAGCGGCGGTGGCAACGTAGCCGCAGCGGGCTGGCAGCGAAGCGGCGGTGGCAACGTAGCCGTGGCACCTTACGTCACGCTAGCGTCCAAAAACCCCAGTTCAATCCAGTCACTTAGCGTCCCTTCTAAAGAGGGAGAGGCGTGAAAAGGGTCGGCGTGGCAGGGGAGACGGCCACCACGCACCATGCGACCAGCAGACTATGTTCCGGTCAGCAGCAGTCAACGACCCCAGTATATCGCCCCAATTGCGATAGAAACGCCGGATCTATAAAAGAGTTATGGTTAAACGAAACGCACATGAATATACATCAACAGCACGCTAAGGTGCGCCTACCTGTACTCCGATGTGAGCGACGAATACAACGACCCCAGTATATCGCCCCAATTGCGATAGAAACGCCGGATCTATAAAAGAGTTATGGTTAAACGAAACGCACATGACTATACATCAACAGCACGCTAAAGGTGCGCCTACCTGTACTCCGATGTGAGCGACGAATACAACGACCCGGAAGTGGGCGGGCCGAAGAGGCAGGAAGCGAGAGGTCATGGGGAAAAACACAGCCTACCTTTATCCCCTCAGTTAGAGCAACAATTGGCTAATAAGCCAGAGAGGGCGTGGTGCAGCAGACCCCAGGGTTCAATATGGCAGTGGTGCCTCCTACCACTACAATCCACCCTCCCCATTTTCATCGTCGACCCGACGATGCTCCTTAAATAAGGATCCCAACTCTAAGACCACGGTCTAAAGAAAGCAGAGACAGCATTTGACTGAACGGCTGAAGGCCCAGCCTGAACAACCTCATTGGTGGGCCTAGGTAAGCGATGGAGGTTTGAGTGTTGGCCAGCTGTCGATCGGGCTGTCCGTCGCCTGACGGCTTCCTCATTCCCTGGAGGAAAGACTGCTTGGGGAGCGGTGCTGACTGAAGGTGGCTGTACCGTCGACAGGGCAGGAAGTGCTAAGGGCAATGGTGCCGTATGCAGCACAGCAGTGTCGCTACTCCCAGAAAAGGGAGCAGCCAAAGGGGCTGAAAGAGCAGAAGGCAACCGAACTGTCGAGGCAACAGGTGTCACCGAAGCAGGGACCAGTTGGACTCTTCCAGCAAGGTGACCACTTGGTGGGGGAACAGTATCCCTCACCACAGCCATCAAGTCCTCGTCATCAGATGAGCTCTCAGATGCTGCAGGCCGGTCAAGCGAGATGGAAAGAGGAGCAGAGGTGTCGCCTGTAGCAACCGTCTCAACTATGACCTTTAGCAGTGTTCGATGTACCCGTTTGACCTTGGCCAGGTCGACCTCTGGTGCAACTGTATACACCGCACCATTGCCGTGGGGGGCTTTAATCACCCGATGCACCACATGATTCCACTTATCCTGGATCTTATGACGACCCGTCCAACCAAACTGCTTTAACAACACCGACTGGCCCACCACAAGCGGCTCTGACCGGACAAACCGATCATGGTTTTCCTTCCGACGTTGGGCTGCCTCCTTCAGCCTGTCCCTGACGCCTTCAAAAGCCAAGTGTAGCCGGGTCTGATGCTCCCGAACCCAGTCGTTTACTGTCCCCCCAACAGGATCCTGCACTCTCCCCAGCAAGAAGTCAACAGGGAGCCTTGCCTCTCGTCCAAACATGAGGAAAAACGGCGATTCCCCGGTGGAATGGTGCGGAGTGGTGTTGTAAGCATGCAGTACCTGAGGTAGACAAGAGTGCCATTCACGCTTTCGAGAAGTAGGCAGAGTGCGCAGCAAGTCATGAAGAGTGCGATTGAAACGCTCACACTGACCGTTACCTGCAGGATGGTACGGTGTGGTGCGAGATTTTTCAATGTTGTAAAAACTGCACAACTGTTTAATGAGCGCACTCTCGAAATTGCGACCCTGGTCGGAATGAATGCGCGCTGGCACACCAAACTTCGAGAACCACTCTGAGACGAGCACTTGTGCCACTGTAGAGGCGCGCTGGTCACGAGTGGGAATGGCAAGAGTGTATTTGCTGAAAACATCAGTCAATACGAGGACATTCTCCAGCCCGTTATGGGTTGGTTCGAGCAGGGTGAAGTCCATTGCCAGGATTTCATTAGGCTCTGACGCAAGCAGATGTCCCATGAAGCTACGAACTGGTGGCCCGGAGTCCTTAGCCACTTGGCACCGCTCACAAGCTTGACACCAGCGCCTCACATCATATGACATCCCCGGCCAATAGCACCGCTGCCTGAGCAATTCCAAAGTCCTGCCTACACCCTGGTGGCCATGGTTTTGATGGACCTCCATGAGGACTTTGTCCTTTAACGCAGCAGGTAAGAGCACCTGGAGGCCCGCTTCCCCCCCATCGGAGCGAGATACTTGGCGGTATACCACTCCAGCCTGTTCAAGCAAACGGCCCCACTGCTTGAGGAGCGCCAAAGCTTGTGGGGATAACCGCTTGCGTTCCTCATGATTTGGGTATCGTTTCTGCTGCCAAAACACAAGAACTTCCTGGGTCACGGGGTCAACTCGCTGAAGTTCTCCGATGTCCGCAGGCAAATGCTGAGGCAAGGCCTGGACAGCAGCCTGACAGGCAGTGGGCCCCCGGACCTGGAGAGCCTGTTTCAAGGGCTGAGGAAGTGATGTTCCCGAGATGATCGTTTCCAGATCTACAGTTCTGGGTGGATGCAAGCGAGACAGCGCATCCGCGTTTGTGTTACTCTTGCCAGAGCGATAACGGAGCTCAAAATTGAATGACGCAAGTTGGGCTACCCAACGTTGCTCAAGGGCTCCAAGTTTAGCCGATGACAGGTGGCTAAGCGGATTATTGTCCGTGAAGACAATACATTTGTGGCCAAGCAAGTACTCACGAAATTTGTCCGTCATAGCCCATTTCAGTGCCAAAAACTCCAGCTTCATAGAGCTGTAATTGGCTGGATTTCGCTCGGTCGGTCTGAGACTTCGGCTGGCAAATGCTATAGGCCGAACTTTTCCTTCCTGCTCCTGCGAGAGCACGGCACCCAAGCCTCCATGACTTGCGTCGACTTCCAAGATGAACGGAAGCGAAAAGTCGGCATATGCAAGGACCGGAGCTGTGGTGAGCTTGGTTTTTAAAGCTTCAAAGCTCTGCTGATGTCCTTCTGTCCACTTTTCAGAAACCCGGTGTTCCAACCGCTTGGACTTGGATCCCACAAGCTCGGCGACAAGACGATGTAAAGGGGCAGCCAACTTGGCAAAGCCCTCGACGAAGCGACGATAGTAACTGGCGAACCCAAGAAAGGACCGAAGCTCCAAGATGGTAGTTGGGGGCTGCCAATTAGCTACCACGTCAACCTTGCTTGGGTCAGTGGAAACACCCTCAGCCGAAATGATGTGGCCCAAATAACACACCTCTTGTCGGAAGAATGAACACTTGGACAGCTTTGCCTTCAGGCCTTCATGTTGTAACCGCTGTAGAACCACTTCCAGCCGCTCAAGATGTTGTTGAAAGGTGGAGGAGAAGACCACAATGTCATCAAGATACAGGAGTAACGACTGACATTGCTGATCTCCAAAAACCCGTTGCATGAGTCGCTGAAAGGTGCTGGGTGCATTACACAACCCGAAGGGCATGCGATTCCATTCGAAAAGTCCAAAAGGAGTACAAAATGCGGTCTTGGGTCGGTCGGCCTCTGCCACGGGGACCTGATTGTACCCGCTGGCTAAATCCAAAGTGGAAAACCAGCGGGCACCAGTGAGTGCATCCAGTGATTCCTCTATCCGAGGAAGAGGAAATGCGTCTTTTCGGGTCCTGTTGTTAAGTTGCCGGTAGTCAACGCACAAGCGCAGGCTACCATCCTTCTTTTTGACCAACACAATTGGTGAAGCAAACGGACTGCAGCTCTCCCGAATGACCTGCGCATCAAGCAGCTGGTTGATGTGTTCTTTGACCACTTCATATTCAGAGGGTGGAATACGCCGATAACGCTGACGGATGGGAGTGTCATCGATAAGTGGGATTTCATGTGTTATTAGGTTTGTGCAACCCAGGTCGCCGTCGTGAGAAGAAAAGACAGGAGCGTATTTCCAAAGAAGACGTCGGGCTCCTTCCTGCTCTTCAGCAGACCAAGCAGACAAATCAACTGCCTCTATTTGATCTTGCAGCATAGGAAGCACAGCCTGGGATGCAACGGTGGCAAGGTAAGATGGAACCTCCTTAACACCAGAAGGTAAGCTCACCACACAAACCTCACGCAAAGCACCAACCTCTGTACGAGGGTAAAGCAACACATCAGAAGTGCCCACATTTACAACCGGTATATACACAGTTCCTCCTTCAACTTGAACCAGTGCTGGGGACGCCAGCAGGCCAGCAGGAAGACCCCGATCCAAGGGCTCAAAAAGCACAGTAGTCCCAGAATACTGGGCAGAACAGGTGGCTGGAACGAGCTGCATAGTGCCACCAGAGATACGGCAAGCTTTCTTGCCTCGCAGCTTGACCTTGCCAATAACATCAGAAGGAGAAGTCAGAGAGGCTCGATGACATCTCTGCAATGCCTGCACCACGGACTTTGGTGCTTCCGTGACGGTGGGCAAATTGAACAGGGCAGAGCCATGTTCGCCGAACAAGGTGCTATAGCATCTTCGTAAGATGTTCATCCCTAAGACACCTGGAGCCGGAGGAGATGCATCAGCCGGAGGGTCCTTGACAACCAGTAGCCCACACCCTGGCAAAGTCCTACCACAGAGTTTGACTTCGAGCTCTAAGTAGCCAAGGTATGGGATGGGCAATCCATTGGCCGCCTGAAGCTGAAGCCAGTGGCAAGACTGAAGTTTCTCTTGGTCCCAAGTCTCAAAGTGCTGTCGGAAAAAGCTTTCTCTGACAGTGGACACCATGGACCCGGTGTCCACTAAGCAAGGAACCCTTACTCCCCCCATAACTACATCCATGTGTGGACAAGAACTGATTAACTTAGTCTCTCCCCCATCCCTTAACATAACTGGTGAGCCAGTGGCAGCTCCCCTCGAACTTTGGCTCCTCTGTTCGACGGGCGCTAGTTTTCCGAATGCTGAGCGGGATCCCGGCGAGAAGCTGGCCGCGAAAAAGCAGAAACTGAAGGTTGAGGGGGGGCACGGCCCCCTCTGCACTCCCTGGCGAAGTGGCCGGGCTGCTGACACCGCCGGCATATTACCGGACCACGGTAAGGAGAATGATTACGCTGCTGATTGATCTGCAGCTGAGCAAGAGTTTCTGTGAGACGGTTAAGCTGTTCCTGTTGAAGCTTCAGCATTGATTTCACCTCCTGCAGCTCTGAAGCCTGGGGTGGGCCAGCCACGGAAGAAGCAGTCTGGACACCACACTGCAAGCCCATTGTTGAAGGAACTGAGTGACTTCGGCCCCGCCCACCCCCTGGCAATCCCTCTCGCTCCCACCTAATTGCCTCTGCCCGAGCATCCAGCAGAGAGACTGTAGGCTGCCTGCGTACGAGTTGCTTTAATTCACGGCGAAGGGAACCATCAATAACGTTTTCAATAAACTGATCGCGCAACAAAACATCAGCATTTGGCATCTCACTAGGAGCGCTTTGTTTCACCGCAGACATCAAACTCATTAACGCAAGGGAGAACTCTTGAAGAGTCTCCCCATCTTGCTGTCGCCTCGAGAAAAACGCCTCTTGTAAAGCAACGTACGAGTCGGAAGAACCATACAGCTCTCGCAGAACCGCAATAACTCTAGCTGGATCACTTCTATCCGCAGTGGGGCGATATTTTATTTCTTCACGCGCCTCTCCCTCTAAATGGTCAAACAGAAAGAACGCTTGATCAAATATGGACAGGTGGCGAGCCCTCATGCAAGCTTGAGCTTCCTCAATCCACTCCTCTAGCCCAATACCTAATCTACCCCTAAACACTGGACACTTCCTATCTCGGGGTACAAGGACCAGCCGCTCTGTTACGGGAGCGGTAGAAGTGAATGGTACTGGAAGAGGTTGAGCAGGAATGAAGGGCGCAGCACTAGGACCAGGCACAGCCGCAGCCTGTTCCTGCTGCAACCCGTCATTCTCAGCCCTCAACTGGGCCACCAAATCCCTCAAATCTTGTAGCTCTCCCTCCATTTTTTTTGCACTATAACTAAGCTATGAGCACTAATGCTACGGCTACAAGAAAACAATGGACTCACCGCTGGTTCGCCTTAAGCTGCAGTTCATTCACACACACACAGGCAATCTGAAAACCAAAAAGACAAAAAGGGAAAAAATAGGACATAGAACACACGTCTCCGCCTCCACTGAGGGAATCCTGCCGACAACGCCAAGTTTGTGGCGACACGGGGGTTGTTCCTATTGTTACGTATGAGATCTGTTGCCAACAACGCCACCTTGGGTTAGGGCCCAAGGACCCATACTAAGGATCACTAGCACACTAAAGGACACAGGTTCGTTTGCTCAGGGAGGGCAGGAGACGGAGTTCAATGATTACACAAAGGTTTTATTGATTGTAATAATTATTTAAAATCACAAGGCTCGGCTCATAACCAAAAAGAAGCCCAACTGAGAAGGGGGTTGCAGGCTGAGGCTTACCGACTGGAAGAGGGGTCAACAGGGGGAAGGTGTAATCCAGAACAAAAAGAAGAGCACCCCACTCACACAGCAAAAACGTGATGTGCACACCAAGAAAATCTTAAACGAGGATCACACGCACAAGGGGATCACCATCACCCAAGGGGACCACCACCACCACCGTCGGCCTTCAGCTCTAGGGGGAAGAAAGGATAACACGATTAAAAGGGCTCAAAGTAAAAGAAAAACAAACAAACAAACAAACAAATCAACCAACAAATGAGAGTATTAATTTCAATTAATAAATCAACTAAACAAAAGAAAAAGGAAATTAAAGAGTCTCTGGCCAGAGATACCAACTCAATTAATCAATTGAAACAAATAAATCCCTGATGAAACTAAATTACCATAAATTCCCCCAAACAAACCAATTAATTACCCAAACAAAACAATAAGCAACCAAACTACTAAGAAATTACCCAAAAGAAATTATACCATTATTCAAATGATAAACAAAACAATTAAACCGAACCTTGGTCACACACACACACACACACGCACACGCACGCGCACACACACACACACACGCACACACACGCAGTCCAAATAGGGGGCTGCGAGTCCTGACAAAGCTCGTAACGTCCCACACGAGCAACAGCCAGGACCCCGAACCAAACCAGCGAAGCAGCAGCGGGCTAGTAGCGAAGCAGCGGTGGCAACGTAGCCGCAGCGGGCTGGCAGCGAAGCGGCGGTGGCAACGTAGCCGCAGCGGGCTGGCAGCGAAGCGGCGGTGGCAACGTAGCCGTGGCACCTTACGTCACGCTAGCGTCCAAAAACCCCAGTTCAATCCAGTCACTTAGCGTCCCTTCTAAAGAGGGAGAGGCGTGAAAAGGGTCGGCGTGGCAGGGGAGACGGCCACCACGCACCATGCGACCAGCAGACTATGTTCCGGTCAGCAGCAGTCAACGACCCCAGTATATCGCCCCAATTGCGATAGAAACGCCGGATCTATAAAAGCGTTATGGTTAAACGAAACGCACATGAATATACATCAACAGCACGCTAAGGTGCGCCTACCTGTACTCCGATGTGAGCGACGAATACAACGACCCCAGTATATCGCCCCAATTGCGATAGAAACGCCGGATCTATAAAAGAGTTATGGTTAAACGAAACGCACATGACTATACATCAACAGCACGCTAAAGGTGCGCCTACCTGTACTCCGATGTGAGCGACGAATACAACGACCCGGAAGTGGGCGGGCCGAAGAGGCAGGAAGCGAGAGGTCATGGGGAAAAACACAGCCTACCTTTATCCCCTCAGTTAGAGCAACAATTGGCTAATAAGCCAGAGAGGGCGTGGTGCAGCAGACCCCAGGGTTCAATATGGCAGTGGTGCCTCCTACCACTACAATCTGTTTAGTCCTCATCCTGCTCCAGCTCCTGCTGCCGACAACGCAGGCCGTTCTCCCACCACCTCTGGTATGAAAAATGTAAAAAATGTCATATTGTTGTTTGATCTGGGGATGATTGAGGTATTTAATATTGATAGATTTCCAGGCAAGGAGGAGAAAAAACGCTTCTCCTCCTGGATGAAAGGGGAACTCTGCTCTTGCTGCCTGGACGACACGCAGGAGCAAAGATCTAGATGAAATATAACCTTGTTTTACTGAGCCATAAAAGAGCTAGTTTGTGATGCTCATACAAAATCATCTCATTTGAATTAGACACATAAAGGAAGACCGTTTTATTTCACTTAATATCATCAAAATGCCACATTATGCTCGTTTTACCAATGTGGCCATGGACCACGTCGCATGTCCAATGTGATACCTGGACTGATAACTCAGCAAGCACAACTAGGCTTTGGTGTGTTACACACAAGCACATTCACAATGAATCGGTTGGACAAAAGGCACACTTTGTCGGCACTGCAAGAGAAAGAAACTGGGTCATCTCCTCACTCTGCCCTGTTATTATCAGTTAACGTACAAGAAGAGGATGAGTAACCTTCCCGGCAACATAAACCCACTGCACAGAAACACCCACAGGAAGACACACCGTCTTACATTTGAGGATAAAAGGCATGTTTGTGGAGCGATGTCGCTGCACTGACCGTCCCACTTAAAAAGCGGCGTATACCTCAAGCTCTGTTACTCTCAAAAACACGTAACCTACACACACACACGCAGCCTGGAATCATCAAACTATGAACCCCTCCTCCTGTGTTTACTGCCTGTACACAGCCTCTCCTTCGCTCTCACACACACACACGGAAAGACAAAGTACCGGTCTCTGGGAACCTGATGATAAAAGAGATGTGGGTTGAGGAAGGGGTGTGTGTGAGAGAGAGACAGGAATGTTTCATGATGCCTCTGCCAAGTCCCTACAATACCCCTGAATGCACCCCCCATCTGTCTCTCACACACACACACACACACACACATATATACACACACACACACACACACACACACACACACACACACACACACACACACACACACACACACAGTGTTCTTTGTGCTCTCCTCTGTCCTGTGAACCTGTAGCAAGCTGTCATGAAACTGGTGCCTTTTAAGCAGTGACTTTTTTAAGTTTAAACACTATGGGAACATCATGTCATTGCGAGATTATTTGATCAGCAGAGCAGGATGTGGACTGGACCTGTGTGTCGGTCAGAGGATACATTCCTTCCGTCTCATAGGAGACATATTCCACACTTTTGCTCTTTATGGTGACTATTACTGTCAAACGTATGAAAACGATGAGTGAGAGGGAGGCAGGCATGAGAATATACAAAAAACTTCAGAGAGACAATATCTGATCTGATACAAAGAGAAAGCCGAAGCTTTGAGGGACCCAACAGAAGTTAATGGATATATTATTGATATTGTAAAACTTATTTTACTCCTATTGCTATTCTGGACATCAGAACCATAAATATCATAAATCATTAACTAAATTATTTTACACTGGTGTTAGTATTACTTCTTACACACTTTATACAAAAGAATGTCAAGTACAACTGATAAAGTTTTATCTTATCTTAACTTTATAAGCAATAATGTTACAACTTGCCTCCTAGGTGGTCAATAAAACCATTTGATGCTGCTTCAAATGTTTTCCAAGTACTGTTATTACATTCATTGATATAGCGACTAGTGACTGCAGCAACAGCATCTGCTGCAAGTGTCATACTGTCTCATGACCATAACAACATGGCTACATGTGACACCATTTAAATGAGGCCATAATTACTTTATTATGACACGATGATTTTTTTTTTTAACAAGGGCCGGTGATAGACCATCAAAGGAACCCAAAGAAAATTGAGTAGTTAATTAGTAGTTGAGAGCTGCCCTGTGGGAGAACGTCTGGCATTAATAACACGTTGTTGTGGTGAACCCGGTAGTCGATGATGTTTTGGAACCTGAAATAAAAACACAGCATCGCATGAAGACATTTAGCGTGTTTACTTATGTGCGAAAGGAGCAGAAATAACTTGTTAATAAAGATGCATACTGAGGCTGATGAGGAGGGGAACACATGTGCAGCAGCTCTTAATCCCGTAGGAATACAATGGACACATATAGTAAACTACTTCCTCATACTCAACTTCCATAGAAGGGAACCAGGCCAAACACCATGATCGCCATCGCAGTCTTAGAGACCAGAAGTCTACGTCCTCAACTTCTGGAGCCTTGAACGTGGAAGAAAAAGTTTATATGAAATGATGAACTACATTTTTTAATAATCACAAACCTTAACAGTTACTAACAAAATGTTTCAGGTTGCGCTCTCCTCCCCTGCTGAACGCAGCCTGAGCCGAGCCTCTATTGAATATTTGCTTCAACTTCCTTCAACCGAATGTCCTTGTCCATGGTCTCCCCGAACTCCCCCCAGACTGCGTATTTTTTGCTTTGGTAGCCAAAGCAGCTGCAGGTCGTCTTAAGGTGACATCATGTCGAGGTGTTGATTCATTGGAGGCAAGGCAAGGCAAGGCAATTTATTTGTATAGCACCTTTCAACAACAGGGCAATTCAAAGTGCTTTGGAGAGGATCTGCAAGTTATGATGACGATAAAAGTAACATTAATGTAACACAAAGTGCTTTAAATCATGAACACAGAAATAAAATACAGCAATAATAGGATAACACAAGTTGAAGATCAGAAATACAATTCATATGCGAGAGCAGTTTAAAACTGACACAGCTTTTAGTGTTGCCTTGGAAACCAAACCTGTCGGATGACAGACAGCTCTGATGTCCTGTCGACACATCGGGGCCCCGTCTCTTGTAAATATAGATGTTCAGGCTGATGTCCAGCATCTGGAACAACAGACACTCCGACATCCAGAGTCCACCGTAAAACTTGATGTGTCACGTCGTCACGCTCAGGCCGGTCCAGTATCCTCTCAGAGGAAGGTTTTGGCACAGTTGGGTGTTGGCTGTGCCGGCTAAATGGCAATCAGGGTTGTAATTTCAATTTAATGGCTGCACATTTTCATTAAGTCTTATAAAAAAGTTGATTTTGTAACCAAAATGAGTCACTCATCTGTACAAAATCCCCTTCTCATACAGAAACTAAATGAAGACACACACATTTCCTATAATCTGTTCAGCACTAATTACTGCTCTATAAAATGTACAAACACTCTCTTGGGAAAGTTTACAGTCAAACAGCAACATGGCTCCCTCAAGAAAACGTCAGTGCCTTTCCAAGTTTTTCATTGTAACACTCAGTTACTGAAATGATCCTGCATCAATCCACACAAACTCATAGTGTGCAGGGAGGTAGCTAACATTTAAAGACACAGAGGTCATGTTCTCTGTTGCATTTCTGAGAATTTGGGGAGTTTAGTCATGGATAAAGGATAGATATAAGAGAAATGGAAAGACACAAGTGATGTGGGTGATTTGAGACTGATATACAATGCAAGGGGGAATTACGCACCTTCCCCAAATGACATAACCTCATAAATATAAAGAGAAACAATAAAAAAAAACACTTGAAAGCACTAAAGGTAGATTTATGTATATAATAGTGACAGTGCAGTAGCAATTGATAAACTCATGACCTCTGTGTTTCTAAATCCTGGCGTGGGCTGAAACTCAGCAAGTTAGTAAAGGGAACAACAGGAACAGGTTCCTGGAAAATCCAGACTTATTTGGAAGTAAAAATGGATAAAAAAAACGGATGTTGTTTGGAATATAAAAAAAGAGAAAAGTACAAATGTCTTGGTTGACAAATTTAAATTGCGTTATTATCAATAAACTCATATGGCGATGAAGGGCTTTACAGATGGGCCATGCAATCAGGTAGATAACAATGAAATACCGTACCACATGAATTAGCTCTTCAGCACATAAAACTGATCCGAGGAACTACACTCACACACTGAATACGCCTTTTACACCGGCTGTCATGGAGTCAGATGCATCTCCTCACACATTAGATTGTTTCCCCGGTGAACAAGCAACGGAGTGAAAACTTCCTCACACTTTGAATTTGTCTCTCGCTCTCTCTGTGCATGTTCCCTGGAGTCCCTGTGCTTTCTTGTCTAGCAGGTCTCCCCAGACCGTGGTGGAACCTGATCCGGACTGCACCGATGCTGTGGTCTTGTTTGACTCTTGACCGCTAGTATTTTTAAGCGGCTGACTATTGATTAAAGAAATTGACTAAAACCTGCATACTGTTACTAACTGGACTCCTCCCGGGATTAGTCCTGGGAGTCTGGCTATGCTTTCTGGTCCAGCAGAGTCCACTGAGGTCCTGACCGATGCGGACTAACTGGCCTGATGCTGGAAACACCACATTGTAGCTCAACTACTCCTGTTTTTTGGTCTACGTCGACATGGTTGGGATGGATCCATCTCAGCGTGGCTGTGCCTGCTGCCATGGACTACTACTGTTGATACTACTGCTACTGTTAATACTACCGCTACTATACTACTACCAACACCAAATGCAGTTGGAACCCAAGGGCCTGAGCTGTACGAGATTTCTGCCTAAAAGCCTATTAAGGCAGTTTTTTCTCGCCACTGTCGCTGTAACGCTTGCTCCTGGGTGATGTTGGGTCTTTGAAAATGTGGTGACTCATGAGGATATTCTAGTCCTGCTCAATGTGTAAAGTGTCCTGAGATAACTTCTGTTGAGATACTGACACTATAAATAAAATTGAATTGAAACACAGGAAATAACATAGAAGACCGTCTTTTCCTCTGCATCCTCTCCTTCCCTCATCAGTTGTATGAAACGGCTTCGGCCCATTTGTCCCAGGAACAGGAACCTCCCACGGCCATTAATAACATTTATTTTACATGTTCCAACAAGCAGCAGAGACAACAGATGGTCACCTCATCTATTCGTAGCTATATTCATTTAATGGGCCCACGGAACATCTCCGTAAATCATTTAGGGTCCTGGAATTAAAGCCAAGAAACGATGTCTACTGCAGGACTTGGTTGTGGTTTAAGTGTGCAACAGAAATACTAGTGGTGTTGTTCCTGTCTTTCTTTGAAATTAGTATATCTGACTTTGCCATGACTTGAATCAGACAATGTTTTAGTAAGGAACAAAAAATCTAAATGTTACCAGTATCATTTTATACCAAGGACTAGTGATAAGTGACACCATTTGCAGTCTTCATCTGCACAGCCTGATACTATTTTCCTTTTCTGGTCATTTTGTATCGAGGCTTTTACGTGTGACGCAGATGCACAATACAATCTAAACTGCATCATCTCCTCCTGTTGGGCCACAGCGATACAAGCAGCACATGAAGATAATATAACACGTACTATCTGCACTCACCCTGACAGGCAGCGGTGCTCCCACACACTGATGGATACCACACTCCCTCCATCCCCACAAAAACAGTGACATTAAGGCATTGGAAGTACTGCCTGACACTAAGACAGTACTTTTTCACAGTACTGGGAGTCACCTTGAACTCAGTACCTACTAATGTAATGTAATAAGTCGAGTACCTTCTGTACATTTGTAGTTTCTTAATCATTTCCAACATGTTTCTCAGAAAGAGCTTGCAATTTGATACATTTAGCAAAAACAGAGACAGTGCTCAATTGGTATATACTTGCAATGATATATTTCATGATGTGTTTTAGTCAGCAAAAGGTGTCTACACACGATTTAAAAAAATATAGAGAATAAAGTTTCCTTTATGATTTGCTTGGATTGAAATAGAGTAGGTAATTCCTATTTTCCCTACAATTAGTACCAAACCAAAATCATATTATTCCCGTTAATTGAACGTCCACCAGCTATGCTGACCGTATTTGGTTTCTTGTGCATAATCACGAAGCAGTCTTTGTCAAGTCGGTAATTTATGTCGGTAATACAATGCCAAGTCGGAGTAAAACTATCTGCTGCTATCGATGTTAAGCTTTCAACTTCAAGTGGATCACTTCAGGCCGTTTTGGCATGGAAGAGATTTTTTGTTGTTGTTGCCAGAACCCTGTAGCCAGCTCCTCTCGGAGAAAGGACGACACGGTGCCAGCAGTGGAAACGACTGGCTGGAAGTTTTGTATCTCATTACGGGGATCCAGAACTCTTAGCAGTGTTCCTCGTCTGTGCGAGAGCAAAGTCTAACCATCAGTGATAATCAGCGCTGCATTATGCACTGCTCGTGGCTTTGTTTTCAGTGTCGGAATAACAGCTACCATCCAGACTGGGCTGTTAGCTGTCACCACTGATAATCTAATACATATTTCTTAATGACAACACACACAGTAAACAGCCTCAGTCCTTTTACACACACACACACACACACACACACACACACACACACACACACACACACACACACACACACACACACACACACACACACACACACACACACACACACACACACACACACACACACCTAAAGGTTAGAATGCAGTTATGAAGTTACTTAATGCAAAAATTAAGAAAAAGACGAAAACACTTTATTGTGTTACAAACAGTAAAAAGATAAAACATGTAGATTCATAGAACCATAAAATGAGTATGCCATACAATTACCATAGTAAACGAACGATAGGATTTAAAATCAGGTTTGCAAATAGCTACAAAGAAAAGACGACTGCAACCTGAAGTCGACGTCTAGAGACGTACAAAGCCGGTTGATTTCTCTCTCAGTGTGTTTCTTCTCCAAGCCTCTGGAGCAGCAGGAGTATATCAGAATAGATGTGTGCAAACACAATATAAAAACAACAATCTGAGCTTCTGATAAAAATTAAATAAAAGGGATCAAGCTCATTAAAACAGGCTTAATGTAACAATTTAAAACTAATCAAGAAGGCTTAAAAAGCACACTCTTAAAAATGTGAGGTAATGTTATACAAGTTGCAGTTATTTAAAGATGGAAACCTCTTTGACCTCCAAAATCACATGTAAAATCACTTTTATCTCACTTATTTCTTCTCACTCTTCTCCAACACCCAGTCAGCAACCTACAACAAGGGGAAAAAAACTTTTAGTAGATTAAGGTTTGGTAGAGCTAAACCGAGTAGACAACCATTGGTGTTTGGTGGCGTTACCTGTTTAACGTTGCTGCTGGCGGCCTTCTTCATCTCGTCATGCAGACCCCGAGATGTCTTCAGATCCTGGGATCAAACAACAGAGGAGGAGATCACTCATCCTGACGCAGAGAGCTAAACCCACCTTACATCATACAGATCAAACATTTTAAGACAAAGTTAAACACATTTGTCTGAGGGAGAGGACTTCAATAGAACAGAGTGAGAGAAACGTTAAAGATAAATACCTCTAAAATATACTTGAGTATTTTATAAATGTATGTGACAGCCATGCTTGATACTTTTGGGTTGTTTACATACAAACCCTTGAAATCTACAGACCACAGATTCATCACAGGAATAAATGACATGTAGGCAAAAGAAGTCGGAGGCAAACATTTTACTTGTTGTACATTACACTGTTGTATTACTACTTTCATTTAAATAAAGGATCTGACTATTTCTTCCACCGCTGTTCCAACTGATTACAATTTACAAGGAGACACAAAAGGAAAGAGATGAAAATGTTGTGAGAATCTATAACAAAACACAACATATCATCAAAATTGCAGCACACATGCCCTGGATGTATAGAAGCATACAAAGAAAGAAACTGGGAAAGAGAGTTCAGCGCTGACTGTGTGTGGGCATTAAAAGGACTAACCTTGAGATAAAATTTTGAGATATCAAACAGTCTTTTGCTGCAGGCCCCAAAGCACTCATGCTCGGCAGTGATCCCGTGGTGCTTGAGTGTTTTAGCCACTACCTCCTGCAGCATCTGAGGACATAAAAGACAAACCAAATGCAGTTTTATATTAGCAGAACTGTGAAAACATTCAATCTAATTGTGTTTATTCCCTAACCACCGGACGCTAATCCCGTTCAGAAAAACTAATTTTAGCAAGGCTCCCCCCTTTTTAAGGGGGAGGGACGTCAAAATGTCTCGACTTTGGAGGATGTTCTTCCACAGAAATGCGCAACTTCAACATGCAAATATTTTACTGGTAACTTTCAACAGGGAAAACACAACCCTGAAATAGATAGATCTGCCTTTAATCTTGTCAATGTGACTGTTCTGAGGGGAAAACGATAAATTATTGTGAGGAATCATCTGTGCCACTCAGTCTCCTGAGGAGAAAGGCAGCTTTTAATCTCTGTCCCGAATAAACTGCTATCATTATTTCTGAACAGGGCTAACTGTTCTTTCCTATACTTGGGTTTGGATGATAAGCCTGTTTGCATAGTAATCAGAAATCAGAACGAGTCAAGGTCGGGGATGCAGATTGTGAGCTGAACGTGGGACAGAAGAAACAGTGTGAAGGCGTGTGTGTGTGTGTCTGTCTCTGTCATTGCACACTGTACTGTACAAATAAGGAAAAGGGAAAAGACGAGAGAGAAGTGTGTGTGTGTGTGTGTGTGTGTGTGTGTGTGTGTGTTCAGGCAGGCAGCGGGTCTAAATGACATGATAACAGTGTAGTTGTTATAAGGCGGCCCACACATTCACAGTGATCCAATAGAAAACATTAAACATTTATCTTTACTGGAGCCGGAGCTTTTGTACAATCTGTTGTAGAATGACTGAGTGTGTGTGTGTGTGTGTGTGTGTGTGTGTGTGTGTGTGTGTGTGTGTGTGTGTGTGTGTGTGTGTGTGTGTGTGTGTGTCTCAAGTATGTGAATAACACAATCCCATGCTTTCAAACTTAGAAAGTAGAAACGGTAAAAGGCGATCCTTTTTGTAGTCATTGTTTAACGGGTGAATATTACAGGAAAACTATGGCTCGTAACTTGGGTTATATTTTTTGTGGCCCCAGTTGTGATAACATTTTATTTATATATATATATATATGTATCATGAGGAACGTCACCAGTAGGCGAGAGAGCATGCACTTTACATAACAAACAAAGAGCAAACTTGCAGCTTCAGGAACAGGGACTCTGGTTATACTATTCACGTTAATCCTATTATATTTCAACCATGTTTACCAGGATTTCTTTCGGTCACAATAATCGTAGCATGAACATTTTTGGCATGTTGCTGGCATGTTCCTGATCATAACTGACAGAGCTCCAAAAAGAAAACCCATTTCAAATTGTCGATCACATACTAATTGGTGTGGGAAATGGAGTATTATGGCCCCCTTGTCAATGGCCACTGCCTACAAGCAAGAACCTTTAACCACCTCACATGTAGGGGAAACTTTCATGCAGGTCATGTATGAATCAAAAATCTTATATCTCAAAAATCCTGAGTAAGTGCTTTCAATTGCTTTCCACAAGCATGTGAGCTTTACATGTCACCATGAGGACTTAACAGTTACATTTAGATTACTTATTTAGCATGAATGATAGGGAATAATAACTAAAGAAATGTTTCTTTTTAAAAAGCAAGTCATCCCTTTAAACATAAGACACACAAACACTCACCCTGTTGTGTTTCTGGGAGCGCGACTCTTTGGAAGACTGGTCCTCTGTTTTTTCATCCCGCGTCTTCAGCTGCTGAGGTTTAGGTTTGTCAGCAGAAGGAAGAGTCACCAAACCTGGGTATTAATGTCAGGAACATTAACAATAAGGCACTACCATGCTGACAGCACAAATCATTGTGACTTCATTTCACAGTCTATGTAATGGTGTGCAGACTTCCTCATGCATATTTGCCAGTTCTGAAGCACCTTACAGCATATTGAGTGTTGTTTCTCAGATAGTCTGATCAATAACATCATGCACTGACCTCCTGAAAAGTGGGATCACTAGTCCCCCCTTTCCATTGTCTTTTTGCTTTACCTGAGGCTGTGGACTGGGCTCTCCTTGGCTGTTGTCGTAGCGACCTAATGACAGGGTGAGTCCCACTGCTGCTGCTGCTCTGAGAACAGAGGGACTCACTGCTCTCTGACTTCACCAGCCTGGATCATTCAGACCAAAACACAAAGATGCAAACATGGTAAGCATTACTTACACCCAACAGAACTTGTACCGCAACTGCAACCCCAACATCCACCCGCTTGTTTGCCACGAACATAGAGCAACAAACACCATCACTGTACCTCTTGCGAGGATGACCTCCGATCATTTCCGTGTCCCACGATCTTCGCTTGAGTCGCGCTACGTCGGCGTTCTGCAGAGTCTCTCCGTCAGGCACGCTTCCTGGTTCGGACATCACGGCAGGGGAGGGGGCGGGGCTGAGGGCGAAGGGGAGAGCACAGGGCTCCTTGGAGCAGGTGGTTTGTGTCTCGTACCGGATCAGACGGGACTGGAGTTTTACAAAGGCCTGGTCCCGGTCCAGGGACCTCTGGTTGTCCAGGCAGAATCTAGGTAATAAATAATAAAATAGTAAATAAATAATGGAGTAATGATGTGGCATTGTTGCCGTCTGTGCTTCTGCTGATCATAATACATTTTTCATACACTATATTGCCAAAAGTATTCACACACCCATCCAAATAATTTAAATCTGGTGTTCCAATCACTTCCATGGCCACAGGTGTATAAAAGAAAGCACCTGTGAAAGAATGGGTCGCTCTCAGGAGCTCAGTGAATTCCAGCGTGGGACTGTGATAGGATGTCACCTGTGCAACAAGTCTAGTCGTGAAACTTCTTCGCTCCTAAATATTCCACAGTCAACTGTCAGTGGGATTAGAACAAAGTGGAAATGATGTGGAACAACAGCAACTCAGCCAAGAAGTGGTAGGCCACGTAAAATGATGGAGCGGGGTCAGCGGATGCTGAGGTGCATAGTGTTCAGAGGTCACCAACTTTCTGCAGAGTCAATCGCTACAGACCTCCAAACTTCATGTGGCCTTCAGATTAGCTCAAGAACAGTGTAGAGAGCTTCATGGAATGGGTTTCCATGGCGATCAGCTGCATCCAAGCCATACATCGGCAAGTGTAATGCAAAGCGTCGGATGCAGTGGTGTAAAGCACGCCGCCACTGAACTCTAGAGCAGTGGATACACGTTCTCTGTGACCAATCACGCTTCTCCATCTGGCAATCTGATGGACGAGTCTGGGTTTGGCGGTTGCCAGGACAACGGTACTTGTCCTGCATTGTGCCACGTGTAAAGTTTGGTGGAGGAGGATTATGGTGTGGGGTTGTTCTTCAGGAGCTGGGCTTGGCCCCTTAGTTCCAGTGAAAGGAACTCTGAATGCTTCAGCGTACCAAGAGATGTTGGACAATTCCATGCTCCCAACTTTGTGGAACAGTTTGGGGACGGCCCCTTCCTGTTCCTACATGACTGTGCACCAGTGCACAAAGCAAGGTCCATAAAGACATGGATGAGAGAGTTTGGTGTGGATGAACTTGACTGCCTTCCCGTCCAACATCAGTGTGTTACCTCATGAATACGCTTCTGGAAGAATGGACAAAAAGTCCCATAAACACACTCTTCAACCTCGTAAAAAGCCTTCCCAGAAGAGTTGAAGCTGTTATAGCTGTAAAGAGTGGACCAACATCATATTAAACCCTATGGATTAAGAATGGGATGTCACTTAAGTTCATATGCAAGTCAAGGCAGGTGAGCGAATACTTTTGGCGATATAGTGTAGCTGCCTGTATTGTAAAATATCAGTGCAGCTGAAGAGTCGCTGGATAATAGATACTTACTCTATGCCATGATAATGTGATGCCGAGGCTTTGTTGAAGGGCATGTGGCTGATTCTCCTTGGGGAAAGGTCCGGTGACAACTGAAACGCATTCATACTGAGGAGAGAGAGAGGAGGAGGAGGAGGGAGGGAGAGAGAAAACAAATATTTCTCTCTTCTTTAAACCTCAAATACAAATTGAGCTCATTAAACCACACAGTTGGGCCTGCCAGAATTATTAGCACTAACTGATGACTGCTTCGTGTCAGAATGATGATCACTTCCAACCCAATTCAATCATTTTCCCACAAAGACCACTGTAGCAGGCTAATGATCGTAATTACGGCCTCATTAAGAGTCATTCATAACGATGCTAAAACAACCGATACCATTTACCTGACTGCAGTATGTGGAAGTCCATTTGTAAATCTGTATTTTTTTTTTTGTACCAAGTAATTTGTCTTGTTACGTGACCGTCTACATGCGAGTTGCTGTCAGCCGGTTACATCTGTCCTATCTGTTGTCTGCTTGTAATTATGTCTACATCAGTCTACATGATTTCTCTCTATGTGTGTGAAAGGCTATATTTATATAAGCTTGAGTTCAGTGCAATTCATGGAGCCAGAAAAGATGAGTGAACCTACCCTCTATTGATCGCCAGTAGTTGCAGCTCCCCAGTAGGCAGGCCGTCAGATGTGAAATGTTTTAGAAGTTCTCTGGCGTCCAGTAATGCAGACGAGCTCTTCTGACTGTCTTTAGGACCCAGCAGACTGTCACTGGAGCCGGGACCTAACAGACCAAATCTAACACACACACACACACACACACACACACACACACACACACAAAATGTACTGTAGATTAAATAAAGTATATTAGGAACATGGAGTTGTCATGTCGATTTAAACCTCATTTAAGGATTCAAGGATGATTTACTGTCATGCAGCACAGGGTTGCACAACGAAAGATAAAACTCTATCCCATTTGCTTCACAAGACAAAACAGTTGTGCATTTTTGGAATTAGCATCATTGATGATCGTCATTGAAACAGCTGCAACAAATACAATTCTCCAGGCGTATAATATGGTCGGCATCTTGATGTTAAAAATTCAACATCAGGGAAACTTTGTCCATCAACTTTGACTATGACTGAGCACCAAGCATCATTGATGTAAACACAGAGTCTGCCTCCTCTCATCCCGACCTATCTGTCAAGTGCAGCTTGATCCATGGTAATGCCAGGTATCTGTAACCACATGTGCACAGCAGGTTCCGATCTCCTGTTGCAGACTAAGCCTGAAGTCTTATCTCATCCGTCATATTTTCCCCACATCCGGACATCAGACAGCCAGGAGCAGGCTGGGTCGTAAAGTAGACGCTTAGATCCCCATCTCGGCTCTTCTCCCGGGACAGTCGACTCCGCTTTTGGTAGCATTTGATGCGGCAGGTCTGGCTGGATGGTCAGAAGATGCCGTGGGCAGTGATCATCGCTAGGTCCGCTGTGCTTTATTGATGGTGTTGAGTGTATCTCT
The DNA here is from genome assembly GCF_963514095.1 of Eutrigla gurnardus. Classification (NCBI taxonomy): domain Eukaryota; kingdom Metazoa; phylum Chordata; class Actinopteri; order Perciformes; family Triglidae; genus Eutrigla; species Eutrigla gurnardus. The sequence goes on along the minus strand of NC_139937.1, from coordinate 7,974,443 downwards.
TTCATATGCTATATGTGCTCCAGTAATAAAGATCAAAAGACAACAAATTAAAATTACGAGGAGAAAAAAAAAGTACCTCCTCTTCTGTCGCCTCCTCTGTAGGTTCTCTATGTTGTGGAGGACGCTCCTCTCAGGCCAGTCAGACTGCAGGTGGGAAATGGTCTGAAAACCTACGATGAAGAAACATCAATGCTTTAACTGGACAGAGTTGTTGTTCCCACTGATAATTTGGTAAATTACTTTCAAGCGAGAACCAACCATCAATGTGGGTCACACATGAAAAACTTTATTTGTCTACATGAAAATATGAGTAGTCTTCTTTCTGTTAAAAGTCACAGCGTGCTTCCCACTGTGAAAAAACTATGGACACAAAAGTATACTGTGCCCCGAAATCAGCATACTCCTAAATGCCCCTTCAAGCCACCAACCCCTAGATGGGTGATTAAGGCTTGAGTTGTCTCATATGGACATGCTTAAAATTCCTAGTAATGCTCGGCTTCAGACGCTTTAAAACTGTTTGGCACTGCTTGACCGAAAAGCTGCAGCTCACAGTAGTGGATGCCATGAAAAAGGTCATCAATCATTATTAAATGCTGATGAATGAGAATGTACAGCACCTTAACGGAAAGAGAGTTCCCCACAGCTGGTAAGACATTATTAAGGCAGAAAGAGTTGATGCAGAGGCAACATAAGCACTAGATATTTCATGACGGATTGCAAAATGTATCCCAACTTGCAACAGGTCAACAAATCTCAGCAGACAGATGAAAACTATCAGTACGTTTCTTGTTTTTGGAGCGGTCAGGAAGGTTGCATGTTATGTCAAGCACAGAAATGTGATGAAACTGTATATGGCAGGTTTACCGATGAGACGCCCGTGTTTCATGTGCAGTAATGTCCTGAGCTTGTATGAGTTATAAGAAGAGACAGAAGCTCTCCACCAGTGGTTTGAAAGCCCGCAAACAGCCATTCACACTTCAAGAGATAAGAGATGTGGATACACGAATGCAAAAGAGATTCCTGAAGGACTGCAGTGCTGTAAACAACTTTCCCATCAGAGCAGAGGGTGAGCAAGGATTACAGGAAAAGTGTTCAAATGTTCGTCTCTACATGTTTATATCTGTCATCACTCCTATCGTTTGAAGCTTACTGGCTTCACCACATGGAGACCTAAATACATATAAATGGTGTAACACATGAAATGGGCAGGGATTCCCACAAAGATGAAGCCATGATCTAAATTACTTTGACTGTTTTTTCAAGAAATGCTACTACTTGGTCCATTCCAATATTTTGTTATCTGTTGTTTGTTTTCTTATTCGACACATTCAACAATAACTGAAGCAAATAGATGTAAGGAGTCTGTGAGTGGTTGTGTTTCATTGTTACAGAGAAAGATTAACCAGCCCACTCACACACGTCCACTGTGTATTTACCGACCGTAGCTTCAGAAATACGTGAACATACTGTTGTTTTTTTCGTCTCTTTCTTAGTTCATACCTGTGCTCTGGGCGGCTGTGCCCTCCTGCTCGTCTGTCAGACAGGTGGCAGCGGAAGGCAGAGTGGACTCAATCATCCTCAGATACTGCTCCCTGGCTAGACTCAGAATGACCTTCAACTCATTGGTGGGTACTGAGGTTGAGGCTTCTTCTTTCTGTCCTGGAGACACAAACAGACGCTGGTTTTCATTCTGGACACATTTCAGACTTTTGGCTGGACTAACTTTTTACTACTACTCTACAGCGCACTAGTAAGATTCCTGCATCAACAAGAGCAGATGTGGTTCCTCTCTAAAGTAGCCCCAGTATGTTTCTCCAGCTTTAAAGATGTTGTATTTTTACATTAAAATCTGATGCATCTTTTGCAGTGGAACAGCAAACACTCTCACACTCTCGCTGGCCATGTTTAAGAAGTGGCCAAATGGGAGATGAAGGCTGATGAAATGATTAAAGGGCATTTTTTAAATATGGATTTATTATTAAGCAACAAATGAAAGTTCACTCTTGCCATAAATAATAAATGTATGTCTATCCATGTATATTTAAAATTGAATCATTTCATGTATTTTCCTTGAGATTTAAAACTTGTATAAGTATTAATTTATTATCTTTAGTGTTTTTAATATGTGTCAACAAAATTTGCACATTGCCATGGGTGTGACAGGGCAATTAAAACGCTTCATATGATCAGAAAAACCTCTAGGAATCTTGAGTGCAATAGCTAACTTTTGCCAGTTACAAGGACACGCCTTTCCCCCAATTTAATGCCAAGTCAGAATATATTGCAATGAATTTCATTAAAGGTCTGTGGTCTGTCAGGGCTCTTCATTCTGCTCACGGCCTTTTCAAAGAACAGACCTATTGCTTTTCCCAAAGTCTGAAGAATTTCACTCCACTTCATTTAATCTGGCTCCACTCCACTGGTGTTTCACTATCTTCCCCTGCCAAGGGGACATTAGGAGTGTCTGTAAAATAATGATATTTCAACAGTCTTTCTGTGCAGCAGCCTGTGCTGAGGACTGGTGAGAGCTCAAACCGACGACAGTTCAGGAAGCCCCAACAGTTGATACACACAAGCAAAAGCACACACTCTAAAAGACTGACATTGCAGTTTCCAAATTTCTAGTTTTATCAAAACAATACAAAACCCAAAGTTGTTTGATTCAATTATGACATAAGAAAGCAAATCTTCAATATTTGACACCTTGACATGAAATATAACTGAAATTATTAATCATCAAAATAGTTGCAAATTTCTCTTTTTCTAGATTGACTGCACGGTTAACCAACTGGTTCTTTTAGACCCTAAAACTGTGTGCCATGAAGCAAAAAGTATGATGTGTTCAATCATCCATGAAATGGATTTATACATCGTGTGTTGATCCCCAAACCATGCAGACTCAGATTTAATATTACATGTAGTCACAATATGTTGTGTCAGGGTTTGACATGGATCAAATATTCCCCATCACACTGTTGACATGATTGTTGAAGAGTGTGCAGGGTTGATTAGGTTTATGTCTGTCAACATAAAGTAAAAACATACCTTTTATTTTTGCATGTCAAACAATGTTCCTGACCATTTTCTCTATTCTCTATCCTTCTTGGGGGTAAAATACTTTGATTTACATATTTTAAGCAAAGTGAAGCTGTTCTGAGAGCTTGTCTTGGTTATTATCACACATCAGCATGGAAGCAGTTAATAAAAGCACATTGTTAGCATTCATTTACAAAAGAACAGTGATTAAATCTGACTTCAACTGTGTGCAGAAATCTTCTGTGTACATAATGTTCAACCTCCTTTTCATCCCTAGAATTGATTTCTGCAATTTCTTTTCCATTTCAGGAGCTCTTTAAACGTGGTACTTACTGAGATATTCTTTGAGTACCAGTGTCTGGACCCGGGTCACCATCCTCTCTCTCTTCAGCAGGCCGGCTCCTTGAAGGCAGGGAAGAGTGCAGAGGATGCTGCCCACATCTCGTCCTGGTCAAAGAGAGAGGATCATTAGATCATTTGTGTATTGTTTGGAGAGGAACTCATAGAGCGTGTCTCAAGTGGGATCAGAAGGGGCACTGGAGAGTTCAAGGGCTGCTCCATCGATTTTACACAAAAAGGTCTGTTCAAATGACATATTTGGCAGAAACTCTTCAAGTCTCTAAAAAATAATAATAAAATGAAACAATCTGAGAGAGGAACCAATATTATTACTTATTTTTCATTTATTGCAACCCATTTTAAAGCATCATAAGGTAAAAATGTCGGGGACCACTAGATTAGGTAACAATAATAGACGAACTGACGCTCCAATAATTTGCAGTAAACTCATGGTTGATTAATTAAATCTGTAACCCCTTTGTTGGCAAAACAAAACAGCATTGAAACGTTGTGAAGTACAGGACACCACAAAGATATATTGAATATTTCATGCTTTTTTGTTCAGGTGCAACAACCCTCAGGTGTGCATTTTCTTTCATTTTTATTCAAAACTCTGCTGTCATTGCAGAAGTCGAGGCACCTTACATACTCTTGCGCTACATTTGAAAGTGTTTGAAAAATGTCTCCTGAAGGTTGCATAAAATGTTAACAACAGCAGGAATTCTCAGGAGGAAACACCGGAGCAGGTCTCTTGAATATCATATGTAGCCCAAGAACAATGAAGGACTTTCATCAGGAAAGGAGGTTTTTTTTTTGTTTAGAGAACAAAACAAACAACAAAGTGATATTCACTCCTCCGTTCTTCTAGTCAGCCATAACCAGTTTAGGTTCAATCATCCATCCAGCTTATCCCACATTCCTCTACACATCACTCCCTTCCTCCTCACCGCCTCTCTCTCTCGGTCAATACACCCATCTCTTTCTCACACATTTCTCCTTGATTAATTGTCTTTATTTTACTTTGATTTATTTCAAATCCTTAAGAGAACACTCACAACTTTCCATTGCTGTGAGAGAGGCGGGTAGTGTGGAGGAGAAACACTGAAGATAATACAGGTGAGCCTGATGAACAATGACATCTTCTGTCAGTGATGCCAGAAGGGCTTCGACTCGAATCAAGCTAAGGAGCTGCCGAAGACAAAACTGGACACTTGAAAGGCTTTTCTTTACAACATGGCAGAAAACAAATAACTGCTAAATGTTCCCACATCTCCAAATATTGGCAAACTTTTGGGGTTTTAACCCAAGGCGTGCCTCCCAGGGCTTGTTGAAAGTCCTCAGCATCAAAATGTGTACACCTGCTTATCCGAGTCATCGCTTAAGTCAATCTGAGCACACAGGCATGATACAAATATTTTAGATTCAGTGCGCCCAACACTTTCAGGGGACATCATTATTTCTGATCATGGCCATCGCAGATAAAAGCTCCATAAAACACTTAGACATTTTAGAAAAAAGATTCTCCTCACAACCCCAAAGCTTTTCTTCAGCATCAAAGCAATGCAGTGATAGTTGTCGGTACATCCGCAATGACATGGCAAACAGGAATTACAAATAACTAATTCAGCGTCCTTTTAATGATGCACAATATATTATTTTTCCATGTCCAATCAATGTTTATTTGACATTTTGTCCATCTGTCTCTGACTTTCTCAAACAAACAGGTCCAAGATGCTGTTATACACACACACACACACACACACACACACACACACACACACAACACACACACACACACACACACACACACACACACACACAACACACAACACACAACACACACACACACAAATGTGACAACATAATATACCTGATGATGACAGAGACCTCTTTCTCAGCAACCCTGAGACGGTTGCCATGGCAGCGGCTCCATTTATCTGACTGTTTGAGTGCACCATCCTGACCCTGCAGCCTCCAAACCCCTCGTCGTCGTCTGAGCCCTGAACCAACAGGAGGTAGTGAGCACTCTCACCTTTCACTTCTACATCAGGCACTGCATGGTACGGAAAAAGAAAAAGAGAGATTACATTCGAAGTTAATCCACGACAAAAGAGGGATTTCACTTCATATTTTACAAACTTTTTTTTTAACAATTATTTACTGTTTTAATATCTGCTGCATGCTCCATGTGATTTTTTTACATTTATTATTTATCCTATGGTTAGACAAATGTTTATGCATTTATAAATGATTCGCCCATGCAATTCTTCTAGAGGTGGCTAAAAAGACAATTAAATAGATGAAAATATTACGGACTGCCACTTTAAAGGTCTCCAATTTCCTAAAAGGTATGTTTTTTCCAAATTGATTCTGTCCCACTTTAGAGTCTGCTTCCCAAATGGACTATATCAGTATAGTCATAGTTTGTGTTTATTTTCGTGTTGAAGGTGGTTTTGGCTTATGTCTGTCATGTCATTTACAGTCTTACCAGGTAATGACTTTGGTCTCCTGGCTATAGACTCTCTCCAGCGCTGGGAGCTGAGTTGGCTGGCTGCGGGCTGAACGATGGGGGTGATTATACAGGAGAGGCTGAACAACGCTCCAACCTGCAGACAGAAACATAGTTTATAAACATACACACTCACACAGTCAGCGAGCAGAGTTTGAATGGAATTAACTTACTTATTAAGTCACTAGAGGCTTTTACCAATATGTGTACATATAAGAAGACCGGTACCTTTCCATGCAGCGACCTCAACTGGTCCAACAGAAGTTTAGCTTTCATCGACTTCCCAGACAGGCTTCTGTTTGTTGGTGGTGAAGGAACAATACAATATAGGGGAGACGGTGCAACCAAACACCTTCTGAGAGACTAACATCCTTAGAGGGCTGTAGTAAAAAAACAGTACAAGCTGCATTACGTAACCTTTATTCAATCAGGTGATCACAAGCATATTCAAATGTGTGGATTAAGAATCTAGGTTGTTTTGTGACGTAAACACACAGAAATGAGGATACAGTTCAAACTGGGTTGTAGACATCAGAAAGCTGGGTAGGTCTGACAGATTAACCAGTTGAATCAAATCTAAAACTGGTGCGTAGTAATGGAAGACCTGTGAATGTAGAGCAGAGAGACAGAAAGTGATGGAGGAGAGAAAGAACAAACAAAGAATGAAATGAGGAAACAACCAAACAAACAGAGAAGAGGATCAAGAAAAAACAACAGCATTATTTAACAAACAGAACATCATCGAAAAAGACAAAAAAAAAAAAAAAATCACAGTGGTTTGTAAGGCAACAGCTTCAGGAGTTGGAGACCATCCAGCAGTTGAAAGACTAAGGCCTTGAGCATGATGCTGAACCTCAACCAGCTCAGAGGTGATGCTGTATAACCAACCCTGAAATCCTCGGTTTCAACTGGATTTGGACTTCCAGTGGAAGTGTCAGCACGTGTGTGTGTGTGTGTGTGTGTGTGTGTGTGTGTGTGTGTGTGTGTGTGTGTGTGTGTGTGTGTGTGTGTGTGTGTGCGCGCGCGCGCAGAAAGTAGCTGCAACTAATACTTATTTTCAGTATCAATTAATCCATCCATTTGTTCTTTTTACCTTTGAGTTGTTTGGTTGATAATAATCGATTTACAGTCATATTAAACAGAAGACAAATAATTTAAATTTGATCAAATGTTAAATTTCTGTTGATTAACTTTATGCTGACCATCTTACTGATTATTACTAAGCACCTTAAACACCAACAACCTTAATACTAGAGGTGGGGAAAAATGTATTTTCAACAAGAATCTAAATATTGTACAGATGAGCAGTAATCCTTCACAACAAATCAACGTTGCGTTAAGCATTGTGTGATTTGTTGAATATAAATAAATAATCCCACAGCCAGTTTTACAGTGTTGTTGTGTATAATTTTTTTTTTTTTTAAATAAATGATTAAACAGCAGGTAGTCTAACATCAGCGATTTTATTTATGTAACAGGACGTTTTTTTTCTTTTGTTTTTTTAGAACTAGTACTTGTTGTTCTTGAAGTTACTGAGAATTAAGAAATACTTAAAACTATTCATTTGTGCATGTTCTGCACGTATAAAATCCGTAGCTTTGCCTGCATTTATCCGATTGTTAAATCAGTTATGTGTTCAAAAATAAAATCCTTATGAAATTATACACACTTCACTCTGAATTCATGCCACAATATGCGACACCACCATTATTTGTAATGGTTTAGAATTGCACACATCTCTAAACCAAATGCGTTTGCACATTTCCACACGACTCCTCCATCACTGCAAAAGTGGCTTCATTCGCTGTTGTGTGTGCTTTTCCTTTGCAGGAACATATTATCCTTATCGTAGATTGTAATCTTCTCTCGCAGAGCAGCGTTCAACAGTAAGTGCTGTTCATGGGCATGGACGTTAGAATGCAATTTTGTGGCCAGGAGACTATTTCAATCCTAAAAGAGAGTGCAATGTGAATGCCCTTTCCCTTCCAGGGTTGAGGCACTTTTAAAAAGGACACTCCAGAGAGAGGATAAATGTCACCATTTGAATATGCTATAGGGTAGCTGGATCTGTGTGGGAGAACATTAACTATTAATAAAAAGCTTTTCTGATAAACAGATCACTAGATAATTAAATTAAAAGAATGAAAACGTTGACAGTGATTCAGAGGAATTTCCTCAAGATGTTTTGAAAATGTGTAGAATGAATGTATGATCCCTCTTGGAGAAACATGTCCCTTTTCTCTATCAATTTTGCACTTGAATTCTTAAAGCAAAACAATTTTCGGCCTTTTTAGCATCATTGTAGAATAATAGGCTTGTTAGTATCATTAGTACAGGGTGCGACACTGCATTTTCTTAGCAAGCTGTACCCAGCATGCCATTACATAATGCAGTGTGTCCCGTAGATCTTATAATAAGAAGTTGATTGAATGAAGCTACATTCTGATTCCATTTTATTTTTAGACTGTAGATAAAGACTTGTGTTCTGTACAAAGGAAGTGCCTATTATTCTATATCTGTGCTTGTATTAGGTTGCAGAGTTGTGGGCATTACATCGTGCTGAAAATAAATAAGTGGGACTGTACAGGAAGTACTCTGATTTATATGCATTTCATCTACTGCACACAGAATCTCAATATACAACCTTCTTTCTTGAATTACAAACATATGCTGTAAGCATGCCTCTACTTCATTCCTTCACTGTTTGTGTGTGTGTGTGTGTTCATGTGTGTTTGTGTGTTAGTAATTATCACAACAGTTACTCCTGACAGTGAGGAGGCCTAATAGTTTTTGTGTGCGCATAGTTTAGATTTTACAGTCAGTTATCCCAGCAGAGCAGAGATGTGATAGTTTTGTTGTCCTCAGGTTTTTTCTCATTGTGTGCCAAGACAATCACCACCATCTGCTTCTCTGTACACAGATCTTATGAGATCACACACACACACACACACACACACACACACACACACACACACACACACACACACACACACACACACACACACACACACACACACACACACACACACACACACACACACACACACACACACACACACACACAAAACTTGCTGCCACTCAGTAACACTACTTTTGTCTGAAGAGCTAATGACTCTTTTTTAGTATTTCTTTAATGTGTACAACAGACCATTTTAACCAACTGTCATTAATGCAAATGCTAATAAAGACCGCCTATGTGTACGCCATAGACGCCCAAACAGGCCATAACTTCTTGGACGGAGCTTCTGTGTGGTTTTATTGTTGTGGATGTTTATCTTCCTTAAGTGAACTCATTACAGAACCATATACGATACCAACCATTATAAAAGACCTCGTCTAAGACAGATGTACTCTCGACACAAACACAGCTTTTACATAAACAAACATATTCTCCATAGAAAAGAATGCGCACGCGGTGTGTGCGCGCGCGCACACACACAAAGTTTCAAAAGACCTTAAACCATTATTTGACTAATTAAGCAATCGATAAAAAAATAAACTAGAATGCAATTATTTTTAAGTGATTAATTAATCAACAACACCAGCAGCTCTCTGCATCAGGCACAATGAGGCTTTGACCTAAAAGCTAACGTCAGCATGCTAACTGACATGCCGACACTGAGCAGGTGACGTCATCCATTAATTGTGACTTAGTTTAGTTTGCAATAAAGCAAACATTTGCTAATTAACACTAAAACATAGGAGCAAAATGGTGGACCGACCACCACTGGCATCCCTAAAGCTATGCTGCTAACAATGTCAGAAGTCCCCTCGCACCAGGCTTCTCCAATGTGATCATGGCAAACTAATCATTTTGTGGTTTTGGACGTCAGCATGGACTCTTGGAAAATCTTTTTCACTATTTTGGGGTTTATTTTATTGAGCAGGTGATTCCTTTATAAATCAAAGAAAAACGGTAGAATCATGATGATGAAATTAATAATACAGGCCTAATAATCTCTTTGAAGGAGACCAACATATCTTATGCACAACAGTCACTTGTAGCACTCAGCCGCAGTATTTTAGAGCTCTATGATCGCTGGGTTCAATTTCAATTTAGAAAACTGAAATATAAATGTAAAAAAAAAATGCAATGACACTGTATGTGTTTATAATACATAAGAGCTTACAGGAGCACTTTTGACATCGCTCACATGAATCACGTACTATCAAACCACGGAGATTAACTGAGGCTGCACGTTGGGCGGATGGAGATATCACAGCGAGCTGACAGCTCACTCTAGTTTCTCAGTGATCCGTATCATCTCGAGACAAATAACTCTGAAAACTTCCCTTAAAAAATGTGGAATGCAAAATCTGATGAAAAAGGAAAAGCTCACAATTGAATAGTGAAATCATGGTGAAACATGGATGGATGAAAAACAAGTGCAAAATCTAGGAAGCACGACTGCAGCAGACAGATTAAGTTAAACCCTTGGGCATCGGCTCTCTGTGATGAAATGATAAATCTATATTTGAATACAGTTTTCTGGCTACAAGGTCATCAGAGGTACAAGAGGTCAGCGCTCATTTGCCAGATAAAAATATATTTGATTTAACTGACTGATTCTGTCACAGGTTCCTCAATGTGATTAAAGGGCAACCAGGAAGAACTCCTCTCCGCCTAGCCACCAGAAATCATTAGGAGATTGCACGGCTCATTCAACTCTCTAGCTTGGAGGTAAGACAAGGCTTGAACTGGGGTTAAAGGAGCACTTCTCCCCGTAGTGGAAATCCAGTCATTATCTACTCAACGTGCTGTCAATCAAAACCATCCCTTAAGTTTAGGAAAATGAACACGGACATAATTCCATAATCGTCTTCTTGGGAGCTCAACAAACTCAAACAAAATTATATTTTCTAAACAGGATTTTCTCACTGATAACATTTGGCTCGAGTGCAGGGCCTACAGCACTCTGGCAGAAGACTCTGCTTGCTAGTCGGGCAACTCCTGGCACACTGGAGAAAATGTGTCAAAGAGGAAGAAATAATGAGGTGAACAATTGGACTTTTGAAACGGCAACAAAACCCATGCATTTTGCTGCCTGAGGTGCTAGTGAAGTGAAAGGAGATGCAGCAATGACAGGCTGGTTCCAGGTCTGTTGTTGTGCCCACTGAGCAGGAGAAACATTAAACCGAAATGAGATGAACATGGGTTGTTTTAAGTGAACTTACAGAAATAATAATAAAATTTCTTAGTTAATTGTGAAAAGAAAGAAGTACCCTGTGAAGTATTCTTGTTTGCATTCAGTATTGAATAAATGTGTTTAATGTGTTTCCTTCCTTATTCCAAATTCCGCATTGTTTACATTAACGTTTACTTACTAGTCGTCTCATACTTTCCTTTCCCTTGTTGGTGCATTCTTTGCATTTTGATCAGCTAAATGGTTTGAGACTAAAGGCAGCATGTGAATCGTACCACAGATGTAAATGTCCACCGATGATACGGAGCCATTTAACGATATATAGCACCAATAATGTTCAGTCTTATTATCAGGCTATCGCTGTCACACACTTGAACAGTCAAAGACGGACACATTCTCATTTCAGTATGAATCATTCCCCTGAGTAAGGCTGTGGAGATCTGAGGTTTCATGAGCTCAGGGGTAAAGGGTCAGATTAAACAATGAGACAGTGAGGGGGTACTGAAGACCGAGACTCACCTCAGACTGCAGTTTGTGGTCTGTAGTGGGGTAGGGAGCTTGCAAGAGACCGGTCCCCGATACGTGATGCACTGGAGAGCGCAGAGAAAAGCCATCGAAGCGGAGCTCCGACGCATGCTGAAGCAAACGGGAGAGGAACGCAGGAGAGAAAAGGTCACATGGCGGAAAGTTATTTTAGTCTGTGATAAACAATGTTATGGTCTATCATGCAGCCATCTGGTGTTTGTTCTTAAATTAACTCACAAAAATAGTTGTTTGCTTTGTCTCATTGCGGTATGATTAATGAGATAAACACACACACACACACATCGATGTTGTTATGCTATGTTATTGCACAGCTGTAAAGTGGCAGGAGTTGTTCTCAGACATGCTTTTATTCCTTTGGGAATTCTCCTTTGTTCCACCGCTCGCCAATTGTGAAGTTTTTACTGACTGACTGCTGGAGCCCGCGCTCTTCTGAAGGCAGCAACTTAGAAAAGGTCACTTTTGTGAAGGAGAAGCTGCACGCTTGCCTCGGCATGCTCAAAGCTCGATAGACACAGCGGAGATGACTGGAGAAAACTTCTGTCAAGCGTACAATGGTGTAGCCATTTGACTAAAACAAAAAATTCAACCGGCCTGCAACTTTACTCGAGATGCTGCGTTTAAATTGCTCCACTGCTTGCATAAGGTCTGCAACAAACAAACTTCCGTGTGTGTGTGTGTGTGTGTGTGTGTGTGTGTGTGTGTGTGTGTGTGTGTGTGTGTGTGTGTGTGTGTGTGTGTGTGTGTGTGTGTGTGTGTGTGTGTGTGTGTGTGTCTGTATATTAAAACATTTTTGGGTTATGTTAAACATGAAATATAGGACAGTTTCGAGATACGTCAGTCATACATTTTTTAGAAACAAGTTGATCATCATTTAAAATTATCAGAAAATGGCAAAAGAAACCATCAGTCAGGTTAAAAAAAGACAATATCACACATTAAGGGAAACAGATGTTGATTCTCCACAGAGAAACGTGAAAGAAGTACATTGCATGGCCAAACGTGAGTGGACACCTGGACTTTACAACATTATATTACATTACAGACATTACAACAAGTTATTGTTGAACATCTCATTCTATGAGATATATGGTTGACATGTGGTCAATGGGCATTGATATGCTGCTATAACAGACTCCACTCTTCTGGGCAGATTTAGGAGCACAGCTGCAGGAATTTGTCTCGAGATCTTTCCTGAGGCATTCCAGTCTATCCCAAAGGTGATGGATGGATTGGGTTGAGGTCAGGGCTCCGTATAGGCCAGTCAATCAGGCTATTTCTTTATGGACCTGGCTTGTTGAAACAGGAACAGGCCTTCCCCAAACTCTTGTTGGAATCACACTATCGTCTAAACAGTGATTCTCAACAACCAGGCTTTGATAGTGTATCTTGATTGGATACCTCTGTTTTCTTATTGTTAAGCCACTGTGATGTTTGAGCATGATGTGAATGATATGTGCAGTTTGCTTTCACATTCATAAACTTAAATCTCTGGAAATGTGGTGTGGAAACTTGAAGCCTGCAGTGAAGATTAAGTCTTGGGAGGTCTATCGGAGGATGAAGTTAGGCCAATATTGGTTTTATCCAAGTGTACTTTTACACTTCAAATTCCTCAGACAGTAAAGAGACCTGCATGTCAAAAACACCAGCACTGTCCTTTAAATGCCGACAGAAACGGCCCAGAGCCGTTTTCCAACACTTGTCCTAAGTCCTAAACAATCAACTACAGCTGACTTACTGGGTAGCGAGGTCTAGTCAGAGTGGAGCTGGGATGGGCCAGGTTGACTCTTTTCCATTTCCCATGACCCCCACAGTGACCTCCAGTAATACCTCTAAACTCATTCAGCAGCAGAGAGAGATTTATCTCCCACAGAGTCAAAAATTCACGTAATTGAAAAGAAAATATGTGAAAATGTACCCTATGGCTCTGTGTGCACTGCATGAGTAATTTCACATGAAAAAGATAAAAGAACACACACTGAGGCGTGAATCAGGTCTCCATGATTAGCCCTGGTACAGATGGTTCTTAAAGAAACGCCGCCGTCGTCTCGCACTGAGCCAAGCTAGCTGTGCTAGCAGCGTACAGAGAACACTGCTCATGATAAAAAGCCCTGGGCGAGCAAGCGGCTGAGTAAAAAAGGACACCACTTTGTCCCTCATGCCCTCTACAGTACTTGGCCAGCATACACAGAGACTCACAGTTGATGAGACAAAAGAAGTCCTTTGTCTAAACAGCTAGTACCGCACACACAACTTTTTCTTTCACTGCTGCTTTTAAATGACCACCCACAGTACTTCAGAAGTGTACACGGATTCATACAAGTTAACGCAATTCTTTATTCAAATCATTACTTTCATCTCTTCGGCACGCAAAACAGCTGATACCCACATGCACATTTTCATTAACATTCTTGTTCGTGACAAATAGCTTCATCATACTGCCGAGTCATGCACATATTAATCACATACACATACAAACACAGCCTCCTTCAAAATCATTATTCTTCCTCCCTCTAATAAGCCAGCCATTTTTTGGCCTGCTCAGAGTCCTGTATTACCAATAAGCCTCTCTTCTGTGTTTGTAACCATTACCAAAAAAAATTAACAAACAGCATTTCAATAGGGCTTCGCTGCCCGACATTGTCGGCGCTCGGGCCCTAATAATATTGCTGGTGCTGTTCTCCTGCTGTATGATATAAAGGTTCAACTGAGATATTTTTCTCCATCTTTCTACATTAAGTGAAGAAGATAAAATACAAAAGAACGCATGCTACATGTTTCTTCCACTCACTCCTGAGGTCCTTACCTTCTTCTCTCTGATAACAAGGCTGCCCCTCCATACCTCCCTATGGTCCATACAGCTGTGGAGCTCATCAGGCTCCACTAGACCAGCATTCAGGTAGGATGCTGCTTTCTGCCATCTGGGCAAGAAAAAAAAAGAAAAAAATAATCACTAAATGACCAGTGCTTTGGGAACTTTTATTGATTCCTTCGGGGAAAAAAGAAGTCTTGATTCATATTAAATCTCCCATTTAAACAGGTAGTCAGGTACAACAGCAATAAACTGTTAAGCTATTTTATTAAAATGACAGGTTTGGTAGAAATATTCCTCAGATTATTCAAGCATTTTTGTAAATGTTCTCTCATTTACTCTTTAACTCCCCCTAGTGCTAAACTGGGAACATTTCACCCATAATAACATCTGTAAATTTGCACAATACTGCTGCATTTTGAGCCAGTGTTGCAATTTCTCATCAGATTTTCATGTTCGCCCTACCACCATGTCAAACATGGTCATCATGTGTGTGTGTGTGTGTGTGTGTGTGTGTGTGTGTGTGTGTGTGTGTGTGTGTGTGTGTGTGTGCAGCCCAATGGATGGACAGATATCCTGTAAATACAATTAGGAAGGTTCTTATGCTAGCGTCTTTGCATATTAGAAACCCAGTTTCAATGTGTGTTCTTCATTTTCTTTGTGCAGCTCAAGAAATGTAATGCATGCGTGTTTTTCATCTCCTCACCCAGTGGTGTGCTGTGTGACTACAGTGATCTTAGCAGCATGCCAGCAGGACATATGTTTGAGGGCTCCCAGCAGAGGCAGCAGGTCTTTAATAGGCGGGGACTGCTCTGCAGAGCCCAACACCAGCACATCTAATAAGGCTTTACCTGAGGGGGGAAACGGGACAAAGCAAAGAGGAATTCATTAGACATTGTTGTCTTCCTTTGTGTCTCGCCAGGATTTCATGTGGGGTCAATAAGCAGCTGATTGTTCCACTGACACCATCTTTTTAACAAAACATTGCTTGTGTGCAATTCTAAATATAAAGATCTGTATGGAAGAATGTAGTGACTCCAGCTCCTCTGGGCAGCTAAGGATGGAGGGGGACTGTTCCTGAACCCCCGCTGAGGTTTTGTGCTCAGAAATGCTATTTAAGAAAGTGAATATGAAGGCAAGTGAAGGTGAATATCACTTCAGGAGGTAGACTTGCAAAGAAGTAGTCAGGGAAGAGAAGAAAGGTATTCCATCATCCCCAGTGGTGAGTGCATATTCATGAAGTAGAGTAGGCCACCTTTTCTACAAGGCTGCAGCAGGCTGATTTTCAAAACCTAATTGCTTGAAATTGGACTGGATCCCTGTCACACAGCTGAGGAGTTTGGCTTCAGTAATGAGGTTTTAATTCCTTATTATTGGAAGCTTTTGGCAACAACAAAACTCTAACTTGAGACATTGTTTTGTGCAGCAGACTATCGTCTTGCTCTGTTGCCCTATCACTAAACCAGACCTTTGTTGTTCCCCTCATTAAAGCAAACGGAGGAAATTGGCAAGCTGCACTTTACAGAAAACCACAACAGCCAAAAGCGCCTGAGAAATAGTGGAAGCATTTTGAATTTAATACCAAATTTAGAAAGATTGTGCCTTCAATTTAATTGGAATAAGTTTAATGTTCGCACTTGTTCACTCTTGACAGCCCCACTGATTGAGAACAGAGTTTACATCGACACAAAATGATAACACAAGTAAGGAAAGTTAGGAAAGTGAGTGCTATTAGTTGGTCAACAGTACCTGGAGGTGGTAGCTTGTCTATCAGCAGATGCAGTCCTTCTGCAGCCTCCTCTAACAGCCTGATCAATAAAGACATTCAGATCAGATCACAAAGATTTGCAGGCCCACTGGACAAAATGCAACATTTGGGGAAAATTTTAATAATAAATGTTAATATTTCTTCAACTGGACAAAAAAAGAAAATTAATTTATAAAATATAAAATAGTTTCTCTCCATTTACTTCTTAGGAGGGGGAGTTCAGTACTATCAATGATATAGTTTTTCATTTCAGATGAATACGTATTATGAGCTCATAGAAGACTCAGGCACATAGCTGCAACACCAAGCAGAAACAACAAACATGCTTATTTATATAATATCATCTGTCACTCACTCTGTCAGTGCTGGCTGTGCAGCGTTTTGGTCCGGTGCCTCCTGATTACTCAGAGAGCTGAGACATGACTCCACAGCGGTGGGCTTCTCCTCGTCGGTTTTCTGATGGCCTGTTCCCAACTCTTCCCAGTCTGAGCTGCAAAACTACGATAGACTTGCTTTGTAAATTTGTGATTTTGACGGGACAAAATGCAGCCTATCATGGCTTTAGCAATTTCTATGAAAAATACTTTGCACCCGTACTTGACAGTGCTCAAAGATAAACAAACATAACTGAGTTTACGTGTTGTATTGTAGAATTATTAAAGCAGTGGTATGTACAGTATTGTACCTCTATCTGTAAACCTGATAAGGTGAGTAAAGGTCAGCACATTCACATCCCATTTTACTTCTTCAAACTTATTTTCTAGGATTGTCAAAAAGGTTGTGCTGCAAGGGCAAAACTTATAAAGCAATACTTTCCAAATATATACTATAACCTTGGAGATTCAGAGTCATATCAGTTTAGCAGTGAGAGGATTCATATTGTTGGTTTATATGTGCAGGAGCTCTCCATATGATCAGGACCACAAAGTGACAAAACGTGGTCGGACTTAATTGTGTGTCTGATAACTGATTTATTTATTATTTGAAACACCTTTTCTGAGATACTTGTATGGATGACAGAGTAATTTCCTGCATCACAATTGAAAAAGCCTGTATGCACATGTATAGACAGTGTGCCCAGCTCCTTGCAACATAAACCATGATAAACATCTCACCTGTGTAACATCTTGGCATGCCTGAACAGCAAAGTACCACTTCTGACCTGATGGGCTGCCGCTGAGGGAACAAGCTGGGAAACATGCATAGGGAGGACAGGGGTGAGGAAAGGTGTGGAATGACAACAGCTTCTATGTGGAGGTCAGACAGGGTGAAAGATGCCAATAGATGTGAGTAGAACCATCTCCAGCTCAACACGACAAAGACAAACGAGCTGATCGTGGATCTGCGGAGGGAAAAGGCGACAGAGAACCTTGTTTCACTGGACTGGGCTAAGAACACTGAGGCCCTCTACAAGAAGGGCCAGAACAGTCTCTATTTGGAGGCTGAAGTCCTCCAACATCTGCCAGACAACAATGAGGATGTTTATGAGTCAGTGGTGACAGTCCTGTTTGCCGGTATGTGAGAGGGTAACGGACGCCGACAGACTCAACAAACTGATCCACAAGACCAGTGATGTTGTCTGGTTGGAGCTGAACTCCCTGATGATGATGGTGTCAGATAGAAGAAAGTTCAAGCAACTTGTCATCTTGGACAATGTCTCCCAGCTACTCCATGACGTGCTGGGTCAAACACTGGAGCACATCGGTGCAAGACTCATTCCACCAAGACGCTCCACAGGAAGTCATTCCCCCCTGTGGCCATCAAACTTCTCATCTCCTCCCTCAGAGTATCAGACACTCCGAGTCAATAAACTTCTTTCACCCTATCATGTCTGACTACTCTTTGCGTATTGATGATTAATCCGCACAATAACTAACTATATTCTTAATAATTATTCCAAAATATTCCATTCCTTTTTAATAAACTTAATAGATCCCACTTCTCAGCATGTTTTATTTAGTTATTAACACTGTGATTGTCCTGTGTGTGGGTGGGTGTGGGTGTGTGTGTGTGTGTGTGTGTGTGTGTGTGTGTGTCTGTGTGTGTGTGTGTCTGTGTGTCTGTGCCTGATGCACATATTTCTTGTATTACTCATTCCCCGTTTACTATAGTAAATAACGAGAAACGCACAACTGTGACATATTTTGTAGCCTTATATAAATACCTGGAAACAGAGAAATCCCTCTCACTGATTCCTGAGTTGAGATGTCCACAAGTTTGTCGTGTATGTCCTTTACTGGCTCCAGACCTGTGAACAATGACAATCCACAAGTCAGGTTTCATCACTACCAGACTACTATTACATAAGCCAAGTTATTCAAGTATTTTTACTGTAACGTTAGGTTTTGTTGAATGTTACCAAACAAACACTGTTACAAATGTAATCTAGATAATACTTAACTATTAACGTTATGTGAGGATGTGGATGGGCTACGTTAAGTGTCTTGACAGGTTTTTAGGGCAACTAAACAACTAAACTCGAGTTAGCATCGTGGACGTTAGCAAAACTTACACGTATACTCTTCAGCCAGGTCGTCGTCAGTTTGGCAAAAGGATATAGCCAACACGTACCGGTCCATATCGTCTTAGCATTCGTATTTTGACGACTAATCTTTCCTTGAGGTGAAATGTCGGTCAATTATGAACAACAACCTTCCGCGCACTGTCAAATTTCCCACCGGTTGTTCTTCTTCTTCTTCCGTCATCTGTACTATTTACTGGCGTTTGTCAACGGACCACATAACGCACCATCGCCACCTACTGGACTGAGACTGAACTGCCACATTAAACTGCGACTGCTATTCCGAAATCTCTGCGCAGACGCATCATTAAGTTGGAGATTTGTTTTTAGAAAATGAAACCACTCTGGTGCATTGATCACTTCAGGACATTTTATTTAAATATAATTTGCAAGTACAAAATATGTCACATAATCACACAAAAAAGTATTGCACTTATGGTTTTCATGATTACCAAGTGTCTGAAAAATAAATCTGATGAAGGAAATTCTAACAATGACAGGGAAACATTCGCTGAATCTTGATTGTATTGCCTATTAATACATTGTATATTACTTTTGTAAATCTAGGGATCTGTAGATCTGATCCCTCAACACTGATGGATTAACAGATGCTGAAATGCAAGCATTACTAGTTGATTTCTACAGTGTGTTCCTGGACGTAGACAATGTAGTGGTGTGTGTTTTCTCCCTGAGTGAGGACTGTCAGAGCCTCCAAGCCATGTGCGTCCTCCACCACCATCACCTGGTTACCGGTTATACCCCCCTCTGCATTCACCACCATCAGCTGGTTGGTGCACTCTCCGACTTCCTGCTCGTCAGCGACCTGCAACTTCAGCCACAACGAAACATCAACATTACGTCGTAACCAGTGTTCGAGCTGAGCTCCCATAGAGAGAGGACTGGCTCTCATGAATGCAGTTAACTCAAATATCTGTGGGGGTCTCTGAAAATACAGCAGCATTTAATCATTTTAATTAATTAAATTTTTTAATTACAAATAAAGCTATTTTCCCTTCCACATACGGAGTAATATTGACGTTAAAGATAAATAGCTTGACATAATGAAAAATTGCACAAAGTTTGTAGCCTGGGCTGGGCTGTGTCCACAAACAAAACAAAAATAAATTAAAAAAATAAACTTTTGGAGACCTCCACAGAGATTAAATTATTACTCTAAGCCAGCTTGTAAGCACTCATTATTTCCTGAGAATGTGATGTTGTTTACCTGTTGTACGACGGTAACGGTGCCTGGAGCCATGGCAACCATAGAGGTGACTGCATCGTGAGTCTCTGAACTGAATTCGGTGATCTGCTGGATATCGACTGAACATGAAAGATGCATTTATTGTAATGTGTCACAAAGTACATATGTAATCACTTCCCCCGATTATCAGCAAAGGAGAAATAAAAAAAAAATGTCTGTGGGTTTGTCTGTATCTATGTTTATCACTGCTGCTTTTACCGTTGTCCTGCAGGGCTGCTACAGGTACTTCTGTCAGCTGCTCCTCTTCCTCCACAGGCACATATTGGGCCTCTAATGTCTCCCCCACCTGGATATTCACACAGATTGTATTATCCTGAAAAAAACACTGATGCTTTGATCAATAAAAATAATTGTTACTTAAACTATACGTTTGTCAGTGGTTTTCCTGCTTCTGATATTTTGCCAGCAGTTTCTAAATCAGAATTCAAATTTTTCATGACAATAAATCGGAACAGAAACAAGACAAAGAGTGTCCATCTGTTCTAGCAGCTCTGTGTGGCTGGACTTTGGGCACAGTGTTGCCTTGAGCTTAATGCTAATATAAGCATGCTAACATGCTCATAATAATAATGCTATTACCAGATTTACCATCTACTATTACCATCTTAGTTTAGCATGCTAACAGTTGCCAGTTAGCAGTTAACACATAGTACAGATGAGGCTAATGGGAATGACATTCGTTTTGCAACATTTTGGACAAAATGAAATTTTTACCTGATGATGACCCTATCATTCGTCCCGATGGGACCATGAATGTAATGAATGTACTCTACCAAAACGTATGCCAATCCATCAACTAGATGTTAAGTATTTCACTGAATAGTGAATACTGTTTACCTCCCAGGTGCCATCCACCACTTTCAGGCTGTGTTTGCTCTTCAGGTGGCGGTTCAGCTCCCACTTGGTGCCATAAACAAACTCACATTCAGGACACTTCATACCTCCTGGACACGGGCACACACAAACATCCGTGTTAGGTCATGCTGCTGTACACACCTTTAGTTCTGCGCTGCTACAGGGCTCAAGTAATATTAAATGTGAGATCAGACCTTGCTGTTTCAGAGCATCAGGGTTAGGCACTCCTGGTCCGGCATTCTGATATTTCTGATCTGGATGTTTCATGTTGTAATGTCGCTTCAGTGGACCAGCGATGTTACAGGAGTAGTGGCAGTGGGCACAGCGAAATGGCTACACAGATGGACAAATACAAATAAATGCAAATGAAATATCTGTAAGACAAGACTACTTTTGACATGAATATTTCTGTCAAAACAATGACATGACATCTGGAGCTTGTGTTAAAGTGCCTGTTAGCCCATGAGCAAGTAGGGTTGGTCGGTTCCATTTGAGGAAAATAATGCTTCTTGTGATTTTTGGCATGGTTTTGATTGCTAGAGTTAGAAAATACAGTATGGGATAGTTTTGCATCACTGGTAGCTGTATCTGTGCCAAAAATCACCGGCGGCCCAGATTGGGGTTCCTGGTTTAGGGACTATTTATTCTTACCTTAAACTCAGCGTGTTGCTCCATGTGTCTGAGCAAGGAAGTTCTGGAGACTGAAGTGAAGCCGCACTCCGAACATGGAAACCGCTTCCCTGAACAAACCCCAAAAACAATTGTCCTTGTATATTACCATTGTCAAGCAGAATACTTATAACATACAATAATCAATTATAACATGGACGAAAATACATAATACACACCTTCATCGGTGTGGCTCAGTCTGTGGCTTTTGAGCGTGACTTTAGATTTGAACTTTTTCCCACACAGATCACACAGGTGCCGTCTCTCCGTGTTGTGTCGGTTCATGTGAGTCTTCAGGTTGCTCCTACTGCGGCCCGCGTAGTCACACACAGTGCAGACGTACGGCTTCAAACCTGCACACACAGACGCACAAAGAACAACCACATGAGACAGCAACAAAAGGCTAAAAACTTAAACCTTTTTTATATAGCTAAGGGATAAACAATTGTGGGGAAACCAGATGGTATTTGCTGAGGTGTGCTACGTTGTATGAAAGCACCTGAACACTGCTCCAGATGAGATGGACCTTTTGGTAATAAAACATTTGTAATCTAATCATTTATAATAATAAAGTCAATCCACTATCTTGTGAGTGATATATGCCTTCAAGGTGAGTGTTTTGTGGGCACCGCCAGCGGTAAGCTAGGAAGTGTAGCAAAATCTGAAGTAACAAGGAGAGAGTGGCAGAAAGAATGAAGAAAACAAAGCCAGGCTCAGCCTCACGACAGATGCTTTCAGGTAAACAGCTCATCAAGGTAAGTTAGTGTATAAGCACAGGCTGAGGGGAAAGGAGCAGACTTACAATTCACCTCCTCCAAACAAACAGCTAATATGGACAGGGTTTAAGTTTTAATCCACTTCAGCTGAGCAATCACACATTCATTAGCAGTGATTTTATGAGTCTCATATTACTCATTAGATTCCCAGATGAACGTGTCTCATAACTTTTGTGTAACTTCTGCCCATCTTCATTGCCAGATTTCTATTCTTTTCATCTTTGAGATAACACCAGCAGCATACAAGTAGACAATCGTCTCATTATTTCACACATAATTTGACCAGCAGGCTTATTTACTCCTACAACATGTGCAATGTGTTTTCAGTCCATCCTCCTGGAGGGCTGCCAGGAGGAAAGGGAGACAGATGGAAGCTGAGCTCGCTCAGTAATCAGGCGGTGAAATACGGTGTGCGGACGCTTCGTGGGCGGAGTGGTGTTTCTCCACACGTGTGCTGCGTGTTTGGTTTGCCTGTGTGGAGGAATATCACACCTTGGTGAGCCCAGATGTGCCGCTGAAAGTCACTGCTGTTCTTGAGGAAGTAGGAGTCACAGTAGGGGCACTTCTCTGCACGCTGCACTATCAGTCCTTTACCCTGCACAGGTAGTGTGTCTGCCCAACACACACATGCAAAAGCTATTTATTTCATACAGTAAGCATGGTGGAAAATGAAAATATGATAACAAAAAAATACAGGTTTTAAATTGTTTTTCAGAGGACAAATATTAAGAGCTCTGGTATATTTGTGTATTCTTTACCGGGGTGGGATGTTTTGATGTGCTGTTTTAGTCTGTGCTCTGGGCAGCTGTGCTGGCAGACAGGACAAGTCACCGTCTTACTCTGAAAACAACAGCAAGACAAAGACATTAAGACAAATCTCACCAAGAGAAATCAAGAGTCAATGTTTGCCTGCAGATACATCACATTAATGCAAATCAACTAAAATGTTGATCAAACATGTAAAGTTTCATTGAGGTAAACAAGTACAATTTTTAATTTTAATTTGAGTTTGTTTCCTGTCAGTCGGGGGCTGGTTACCTGTTCCAGGTGCGTCTTCAAATGGGCCTGAAGTTTGTATTTGTCAGGAGTGGCGTATTTACAGCCGGGACTGGAACAAGGCAGCAGCAGGCCGCTGTGCTTCTGGATCTGGTGCCGCTTCAAAGAGCTTTTGGTGATAGACGAGTAGCTACACTTTGAACAGTAATGCGAGTGCTCCTTGGTGTGTGTGCGTACATGGACGTTGTAGTGGACTTTGTACCAGAACAGTTTTCCTGTGCAGCAAAGAAAATAGACGCTATTCAACACTCGACTCAAACGCCCAATTTAACTAAATAAATAACAGGACAAAACATAACCGGCATCCTCAAGAGGGTTTCATCATCTCACCACAGTATTGACATTCCAGGTCACCGTAGATTTTCCTGAGCCGCCGGAAAGACTCCATATTGAGCCGAGCCTTCTGAAGGGATGAGAACACCTGCTGAAACGCACTCTGATGGAAGACTTCCGACACCTGTCCACAGAAAACAAAGAACAAGTCAGACGCCGAGGAGCAAAGCTGCCACCTCAGCAGAAGATGAAAAGATTAGAATTAGAATTCCTCTAAGATGAGTTATGTATTTCAGACAAATAAATGTATTAATAATTGATGTCGTCTGATTAAATAAGCAGACTACATCATAATCTTTATTGAGTGCATCATTGCCTCTCATCATTCCTTCTATACATACAGAAGATCATTACTTTTTGCTCATGCCAAAATAAAAGTCTTGTAATGTAAAAGATCATAGAGGCACTTATTACTGGCTTTTTAGTCAAAGTATTTTGATAATTGATTAATCATTAAGATCCTTTTTAAGTAAAACATTCCAACATTCTTGTTTGAGCTTCTAAAATGTGAAATTCTTTGCTTAATCATTATATTTAATTCAATCTTTGGGTTTTGGTTTGTTGGTTGGACAAAATAATAATGAAAACAACATTACATTTACATTTACATTTAGGTCATTTAGCAGACGCTTTTGTCCAAAGTGACTTACAATAAGTACATTTGTCAAATTTGTCATTAGTGGCAGTCCTAATCAAAAGGACTGTCCTTCTTGAGTGTCTGTAATTCATTTACCGTTTCTGAGTGGGGAGTTTGAGAATCTTCCCCTGGAGGTGCTGATGGTATTTGTGTGTTCTCATCAGCCGGAGGGGTGTTTTCTTGCGTCCTGGTCTCCAAAAGAGGGGTGTGACTGCTCTCTTGTGATGAAAAAGTCGTATCATCTCCAGCTGTAAGGGTGCATGTGCCCGTCGTGTTTTCCTGCGGCTTCTCCCCAGCTGTCGCTTCATCCTGTTTGTCAGAGGGAGCGATGGTTTCTATAGAAATAGCTTGATGGAGCCGTTCTTGGGAGTCTTGTTGTCCACCTCCGTTTTCTACTTCTCCATCTTTCCCCTGTACTACTTCGGCGCTTTCACCCTGAGATATAACTTGCTCTTTTTCTTTCTCCCCAACTTGCCAATCCTCCCCCCCGACACCATTTCTTCTATCCTCCTCACACGTCCTCTCATCTTCATGCTGCTGCTCTATCCTGAGCTCTTCCTTCATCCCGTTCTCCGGAGCTTCCGTCTCCTCATCCCCCCACATGCCTCCTCCGGGCTGTATCAGATAGTAACTGTTGCTGATACAGTCGGTGAAGGTCTGCTCCTGGTCCAGCTCAGGGTGAGACTCTTTCAAGTGACTCTTCAGTCTCTGCGAGCTGACAAACTTCCCATCACACACACAGCACACGTATAGGAAGAGGTGTTTCCTGACGTGAGCAGCAAGGGTGGCCATCTTGGTTGCAGCATGGTCACAGATGAGGCAGGCAAAGGGGCGCTGGGGCCCATGGATCAATAGGTGGCGCTCCCTCTCCAGCTGGTTCTTGAAGCGTCGGTTACAGGTGGGACAATGGTACAGGAGCTGTCTGAGGCCCTGGCGAGTCTTTAACCTGGACGAGATAAAGCGGTTAGAAGGGCTGGTGTGTTGGATGGGAGACAGGGAGGTGAAATGATGCAGCGACTATAGATCAAACCTCAGTTGTTGGTAGTTCTGGTACACAGCAGGGTCTTTCAGGTTATGCCGTTTATCCATGTGTTTCAGCAGGTTCTTTACATCTGAGTATTTTTTCTCGCAGAAGCTGCAGTGCTGCTTCACCTTCATGTGAACTCGCTCTATGTGGACCTGCATAATCAGAGACACAGCATTACAGCTGCAACTTGACAAACAGTGCTGCAGCACTGTGAACATTTAATCCAATCTATCTGGATGTAGAAACCAGAATCAAAACACAAATATTGTAATAATAATACAAATTATAAGGATAAAACAATGCTACGATTTATATCAATGGGAGTAATTAAGTTATAAAACACCTTGAGGTGTCCTGGGCTGAGGCAGTTGAAAGGACAGTGTGGACAGCTGAACTTCTCTCCTGTGTGTTTCCTCAGGTGAACGTTCAGGTTGGCTTTGAAGGGAAACGTAAGGTAAGTAAGCAGCTTTCACAGGAATTTAAATTAATGTGCGATTTAAATATTGATGGAATTACCCTTTACTGCTATATGTTACACAAATACTTATCCTTCTAATAAGTTTTGTTTGTTTCCAACTATTGTTCTAACTCACACAGGCTCCGCCCTCTACTGGACTCTATGGGTAATACTCTCCTCCGATCAAGAGCATGCATTCACTCAATGAAAATTTGCAGAAGCATAGGCATGAAGTGCATACTTGAATACACGAGAACACAAACCCACATTATAAATGTAAAAACTTGCTGGAAATCTTACAAATGGGAACATTATATGATTTAAATGATTCAGTCTCACTTTGGATAATCAAGCTAAAATAATTTCTTTGTTTCCCTTGTGAGCCTGGATTTACCTTTAATAGCTGATGCGTAGTCACAGTGTGGACACTGGAATGGTTTCTCCTGGGTGTGCGTCCTGAGGTGGGCGACCAGTGAGTGTCTGAATTTAAAGATCTTGTTACAGAACTCGCAGGCGAAGATTTTCAACTGGCTCTGAAGTAAACTTGGAAGACAAAGAGAAACAATATTACATTTCCAAGTTGACTAATAGCATTGTAGTTGCTATTGTGGCGAAGGAGATTGTTGTTGATGTTGCTAAAACGTTTTTCACCTTGCTTTAGGTAAGATAAGTACATTACCAATAAGGAATCACTAAATAACTTATAACTCCAAAAACAGGGAAAACAAAATCAAACATCTCTTTTCTGTTATACTGTAAGATTACAACCAGATTTATTTACAATATCCATACAGTACTTGGTTGCATCTTGCTTGATAGAATATTCCTGGAAGCCTCTGCTGGCTGCTGCTGCTGTTGTTGTTGTTGTTGTTGTGGTGGACGAAGGGTTCAGACTGCTGACAGGAGATGACACTGATGGATCAGACTGCTACAAGAACAAACTAGCAGCACCGATGTACTCTCACATTTTATAAACAACCTTACTAACAATCCATTATTATGGCCATCAATTATCAAGCTGAGAGAATAATAGGAGAGATGGATATTTCCCATTATGTTACCTTGGCTGCTGATCTGTGTTAGAGTTACTGTCGCAGGCAGTGGCTTCACTTGTAAGGTCCTGTGACTGACTCTGGAAAACCGCAGACTGACAAATTAGATAAACAAATCCATTAAATATTGGGAATCACAGATCAGACCAAATCAATTAAATATTAGATTATAAGGTAACACACACATTATATCACAGAATCAACACATTCCACAAACTCATTGGAAATGCTTAAACAATTCCAAAAATAAAATGTTGTTTTTGAACTAACATTCTTGTGTAATTATGAACCCAGTGGTCAGTAGAACCACAACACAGCAGGTTACATGGTAGTAACTGGGAATACTGGGACACAGTTTCTGAAAAAAAAGTGTAATTTTTCCACACTTATGAGCACCACAAATAACATCCAAACTGTATGCCAGGCAAGTTACTACAAGGGGTGAGTGAAAAATATTTACATATATATATATTTTGTGGTTACCTGAGGTTGAACCTGGATGTCCGAAGACTCCGTTTCTCTAGAATTATCCTCGACTGGAACCATTTTAGAAACACCTGTTCAATTAAAGATAATTGATCATTCTTATCAGTATGTCTTCTGCTGCAGTCGAGTCAGCTGTTATCCAAATCATAAAAGTAAACATAAAAAGGCTCTTGAAGACAAACCTGGAAGTGTTTTATCTTCTGTCAGAACAACACTGATGACTGACTTTTTGTTTCCCGTTACTATGCCTCCTTCTTTGGAGGCGCGGCTTCGGTTGGCTCTTGGGTGTCTGAAGCCGCCTACATCTGCAAGCAGAGAACAAGAACAGTCAGACAGCTAGGATCATTAATCTTTCACAATAAAGTAGTGATTTAAAGCAGCAATTAGATGTTCATCCTACCGTCCATTTCTTTTGAAGAAACCATGTCCTGACCTTAAACTCACCTTTTTCTCTCACAAGCCCTGGTCTTGCTGCGTTTTGTTGCGTCTGGTTTGGATCTGACCCGCCAGGATCCAAACTCCCAGAATCCTTGATTCCTGCTACACCACAGCTCACTGAAAATTATTATTAGGTCTGTTAATCACAATCACCTGAATTGCAAAGTAAAATAAATGGACCCCCCCCCCAACAACTGTAGTTAATGCTGAGGAATTTAATAATCCAAACATGTTCCCTCAGGTCACCCCAACTTTGAATGCCTCTTTGGCACACATTCATTTTGCTTTTGCTGATTGGTTTCACTCATTACCATTCTCCTCTTCGTCGTCCTCCGCCTCCTCTTTCAGGCAGATGTGTTTGAGTATCTGTCGTCTGTTGCTGAACGAGCGATGGCAGTCTCGACATTCCAGCCCCGATATCCCTTCATGGTTTTTGCCTAGCAGAGGGCGAAAAAACAAATGCATTTTGTGAAGCATATTTACAAAAGTCACTGGCAACAACACATTTATTTGAGGGAAAAAACTCATGACTAAAATGCCTACAAATAAATGTAGTGACGGGTAAATTAGTCCTTAAACCAGGCAAAATCCAGTTCTCCTAAACCACTGGCAGCACTTGTCAGTTCAACTGCCTGTCCATTGTCACTCAAAGTAAGCATCTTCTTGCAGTGGTACTCCTATCTACTGCTTGAAAAAGGACAAATTATGGGATGCATATAAATTAACACCATATTACCTTGTAATGAGCTACATTGTCTCTCTCCATCCTCATTATTATTCCTTTCTTCTTCTCTTGGAATATTATCCTCTGGAGAATGGGGAGTGTTGTCCTTGCTCTCTGTTAAATCTGGGCGGGACTTCTTCGTAGAGCCTTTCGGTCGTCCTCTTTTCCGCTTCACGGGGCTCTCTGTGGGCAAACAAGATACAAATTTATACACACATATATATATATATATACACACACACACACACATACATATACACATGTACATTTTTAATGTCCCAAATACAATCAAATTTTTTCTTTTTAATTATCCACATTTGTTTTAGCTTGGCATTGTCATGGTATTCTAATTAACTTTGACTTGACTACCATTCCATGACAATGAATACAATACTGTATTAGACTCAAGCCCCTATCAAAAACATTGTACAACAAAGTCCAATTCATCCTCAACTTAGTGAACGTAGTGATAATTATTATGAAATAGTATATGTGGTTTGTTTTTTTACATGATTTTGTCAAAGTAATCCTGGCAGTGACACATTATCTGACCTGCCAGTGTCTCCACAGCCTCTCCTGCAAGAGGCTGCAGAGAAATGATGATGTCATCAGGAGGCTCCTGCTGGGCGTGCAGCTGGGAGCAATGGTCCAACAGCTGAGAGCGACTGGGAGAGAAGAGGTTGCACAGCCGACACATGAACACTGAACCAACTGGGAAGACACGGAGACGAAACGTGGCAGGGGGAAACAAGCAGAGTAATCGTTAGAGAGATTCATGTCATTATCCTGCTTTAAAACAATGGAGCAACTTTTCCAGTCATTTTATCCTCATCCTGATACTCCATACTTAGTTTGTATAGATGTCAATGTTAAATGGAAGAAAACAAGGGAAATGGAAGGGAAGGAATGTGCGACATTCTGTTGGTTGTCTGTGGTTCGATGATAGGTGTTGGAGGATGGTTTGTTTGCAGGAACATTTTATGATAAATAAAGATTCTTTAAAAAGTCGTTTGGTTTCTACTGTTTCACAATCCGCATTTAACAGAGCAGACTGTATGGGCTCATTAACATAATAGCAAGACTAACTAACATTGAAGGGTATATTACTAAACCAATTACTAAGGTATGTATCAACAATTTATCAGCAATGTTCGAGTTTATGTATTTAATATGGATGTTAA
This sequence comes from Eutrigla gurnardus, assembly GCF_963514095.1. NCBI lineage: Eukaryota > Metazoa > Chordata > Actinopteri > Perciformes > Triglidae > Eutrigla > Eutrigla gurnardus. The sequence goes on along the minus strand of NC_139937.1, from coordinate 7,944,816 downwards.
CTCATAATGTGGGACATCAGCTTGAATGTACAGTAGCATCGGACAGACACATCCAGCTCTTCTGTCCATCCACCGTTATCTTGAGCGTGTTAATGTTTTAAAACTGATCTATTTTGTTTTTTTTTTGTGAAAAAAGAATCATGGGAAATATCAGCTAGCGTTGATGTAAGGTGCTGTGTTGATGCGTTTCCTTTCTAAATAACATCGATGATCTGTCTCCACTTCTTCCGTTATTAATATTAATATAACGCTCAACTGACACTTTGTGTCTTCAGTTAGCTGACGACTGTGACGGACTCCGTGGACTACTTCATTGCAGAACAAATGTATCTATAACGTATACAGCGAGAATAGAAAATACAACACTGCGAACATCAGCACAGGCACAAGTTTTAAAGTAAACACGCCAGTTTACTTTCATTTGGCCCAAACTAACATGAAGACCAGACAAACATATTCGAGTTGAAGCTAGCTAATATTTCTTACCTGTTTTTTGTCCATCCATTTCTCCAGGATGCAAACAACAAAAGCACACTAATTTATCGATGAATTTCAGGCATCGTACAGCTAAATATAATAACTAAATTTTGATTTTAGAGTCTAATTTCATATTACGCACGTTGAAATTTCTGTCGAATCTGCCACACAAGTCCTTTCAAGCAGCGGAAGTGGACCAGACCCAATAATCCTGCTTCAGGGAGAGCAGCGCCCTCTGTGGCAGGATGACTATACTGCGGCCGATGACTTGTAAATTCAGCTTTCCCTCAAAGAAACCCATTTAACCAGGGATTTTTTTCATAAACATCTTTAATTTGGGAGAAATATAGTGCGTCTCAGAGTGATTCTTGTTCCAATATAACATTTATGGTGGTTACATGGTGCAACAACACAGGCCATATGAAAAACAGGTTGTGTAACACATGCTGTGGGTAATGGGAGACTGCTATAGCAACATTGGAATCTTAAGATAATATCCATCCATCCATCCATTGTCTACCGATTATCCTGTATTCAGGGTCACGGGATCTTAAGATAATATTACAGCCAAAATAAAAAAAATAATCACAAGGTTATCATAAGGCAATAACTGATTTGAGAAAAGGCTACCAAATGATTTCACAAAAATGGAGATACAGAATAAGCACGACAATTCTTTTAGGTGGCTATAGGTTGAGTTATCCTTTAAGGCCATAAAGTCCTCCTACGTGGCTTAAAACAGGTCATTAGTATCACCATCAAGCACTCACAAGCAAACTCATGATTAGATTGTGAGCACAAGTGAAATTGTTATGGTAACAACAGGGACCGAACCCAAACGCAAGACACAGAACTCGGTAAAGCAGTTTTACAATTAATATTAATTTGTGACATGGTGAATAAATGTGCAGATGTGGGGAGGGGTGCTGACAAATCCAGGAATCCCACGTGGTTTGGTGTAGGTGGCAAGAGAATCAGAGCCTTTGTTTGGCATCCCCACGTGTAATGGGTCACCACGCAGTCAGTCTCCAACTGGGAGACCAGTTCAGGGAGCAAGGAACTCACAACTGGGACTGGCGAGGCGACAGTCAGGCAGGTACAGCAGGTAGGAGGTGGAATGGCTGAATCAACAAACGCTCTTGTTGATATTACGCTCTGGCAATGAGGGGCTGGAAAGCCAGAGGCTTTATAGTGTGGGTCTGAATGTGGAAATGAGTTTCACCTGGTGCTGCCTAGAGAGGATGAGCCACACCCACACACAGAGAACACAGATGGGTGGTGGGGGAGAAACAGGAGGATCATACAGAAATGTGTGCAAACTCAAAACTTGTACAACTACAATTTAATGAGGCAGGTTATTATCAATGCATAAATGCAAGTTACTTATGTTTTTCCACAGTGAGCATGAAACTGGTTTGGTGAAGCTTCATACTGAAATCATGATTTTAGATGCCCGTCCACTGTTGTAATACCACAGTAAACTGTTCATCATCAAGCTCATGTGCTGAACATATCGTCCATTAGTAGCAAAAATAGTGTTTTTTATTATAGAGCTAGTAAAGTGGTAATAAACCAATAATTCAATTAGCTGTTTCCCACTGTATGCTGTACTGTATGCAACTGTAACCAATGCCTTGCTTTTACCTAGTTTGTGTATATTTTGTAATGATGATTCAGCAGAATAGAACTTAATACATACAGGCACACAGCAATAAAGACAGAGGAGATCATGAACGCCTATTAAAATATAGCGACAATGACAAAACCTTTATTAACAGTGCAAGAATTTACAGACATTAGACATTTGTTTCTACATTCAAAAACTGTCAGCTCAGGCCAATCGCAATGGTTAACAATGGCTAAAGACTACAAAACGCTCACACACACACGCACTCACACACACACACACGCACACAGTCAAACAAACACCCGCGCACACACACACATCGCACAAGGAAAGTAAACTGTAGAATAGGTTTTCAGGTAAAGATGGTATTTTCTCTTTTCGATCTGCTTCTTTTAAACCCTCTGCTCTCATTTCTTTGTTATGAGTTGTTTATGACATCAGATGATGGGGAGACTATCACTATAACCTACCAATCCATAAGAAAAATGTACCCATGATCATCAGCAGAAACTGAAGCCGTTGGTTATCATGCATCATTCAGCAACAATACAAATGAATAATTAAACACCTCACAAGAAAATATATAGACGATGTAACCTAGTCTAAATGACGCACAGCAATATTTGTGCTAAGATTAGAACAATATTTAAATTTTCCCACACATCATCCACGGACTAAAATTGAGCGACTGTGCCATCAACGCCTTGACAAATGGACATACAAAAATATTTGTAATACCTGCAGTGATTTGATTTTCTTTGCAACTTTTTATAGTCAATGATTTGGAGTTTTTTTTTTTTTTTACCCCAACCTAGGTGAATAATAGTGATAACCAGAGATATCTCATTTATTATTATTTACAACTCATTTACATAAATCTGTCATTTTAGAATGTGTTTAATGTATTATTGTAAAATGATTGTATTATTGTAAAATCATTAACATTTCGTTTTCTTATGTTATACTTACTTTAGCTGTATGCTGAAAAAGAGGTTTCCTTATATGGGTGTCAGTAAACAGAGCACAATATAATGCACACACTGATCATGTAAACACATTGACAACTTCAGCACAATGAAGTAATCTTAAAACAGCAATTGTGACAAAACCAAATGAAGGCTTTATGTATACCAAACTGCAGACACCAACAGAGAGGGTCACGCTAATGTACAGTGAAAACACTGTGTGTTATGTTCTCGTCTCCCAGCATTGTTTAAAAGTGTCGAGGGTTTTTCATGCCATAAAACAATTTCAAAGAAACACTCACAGAAATACTGCATGCCATTTTATACCTTGATAATGGTGAAGTTTAAACATATTGAATATCTGTACAAATTCATGAAACTTCAAGATTTTCACAAAATATCCGATATGATAGGTCACTACGTCAGGTATACATCATAATAAATCAGCGACACCGAATCCGTCCAAAGGTGCACACAAATGGTTTTGTTCTGTTGAAAATTTCAACATGATTCATGAGCCTAAACACATTATCCCTCCTCCATATTTGCCATCTTCCTTCACTGTTATCTATATTATATAGCAAGCGTGCCAGTAAAATAATCAAGAAATCCTCACAAACAAGGGAACAAGATAAAACTGCTGTCCAAGGGTACACACGGGCCAATAGATCCTGTATATGTATTTCATGTTTGTGACAGTGACACAAGGCTTGAGTGGTCGGATTCCTGAGAGCATTTGTTGAGGTCTACTAGATGTCTAAGTGTGTGCGCGTGCACGTGTGTGTGCGTGTGCACGTGTGTGCGTGTGTGCACGTGTGTGCGTGTTCACATTGTGCAACACTTGTTCTTGTGCGCTTGGGAGTCTTTGAAGCGGAGTCTGTGCTTGGATCGATATTTCTCCAGGTAGGTTAGCTGTTTGCTGTTGATGGCTCCACGGCGCTTCCTGAAACACACATATGATGGAAATGAATGGTGCAACCCTTCTTGATTACTTTCATGGCACAATCCAGATCTAGATTTAATTGGCTCCTCAGTGTGCTTTCCTATCTGCCACATTGTCTTCTTTGATACCACCACCAGATGGCAGCAAAGAAAGTCAATTTCAAGTGCATACATCGTGTTTGTGGTGCAGGTGTATTCCCAAACCATGTTAAACACTTTACACATTACACAAAGCGTCCTTGTGTACAGTATATCAAAATAAGTTTCATTCAATGTTAATAAATTGCTCTTACATCATGACATTTGCTATTTCTGCATGACGGGGATGTAAACTCACTGTCTGATTAGCTGAATAGCATCTTCATATTTCATCCCGCTCTCGATCAGAGCCAGAGCAACGAGCACAGGAGCCCTGTATGCATGCATAAACCCACAAACACACACAGTCATGTGTCGAGTCTGATGTCTGAGTTTAATCACAACAGTTCAGCATCTTTAAAAAGGGTTCAGGAATGCTGGATAATAGAACGAACAGCTATTGTTTTTATGCTGAATTTCATCACTTTTGCAAACAAGAATCATGTGTGTGAAGTGTATTTTGTGTGGTGGTGTGTGTGCATCACCCTCTCATGGAATCAGTTCAGATACAATAAGGTGTATAAGGTGCGTGTCTTTTCTTTGTTTGTTTGCTTGCTTGGTGTGTGTCTCACCTCCCCAATCCAGCCACACAGTGAACGGCCACGCAGCATCCTGGCTCCTCCTGAAACTTCTTCTTCAGCAGACTCAACCAATCATCTACCAGCTTACTGGGGGGCGGGGCTCCATCGTCAAACGGCCAATCCTGAAAGAAAAGAGTTGCTGTACCTCTGGCACTCTGTTTGGTCATAGATGAGTGTAAATGTACATGTATGTGTACGTGTGCGTGTGCGTGTGCTTGTGCACTCACCACCACATTAATGCCGTCTTTCTCCAATGGTGTTTTATCATAGGTGATGTCACAGACTCGAACAACTGTGGTGGCACCGAAGCGCTTCAGGTCCTGAAAGGGACGACAAAAGAAGATGATTTTCACAACGAGGCCAAAATACAAGTAGCTCAATTCATTTCAGTTAAAATGTGTCAACGTTGTTTCCGTTTCCAACAACAGATGCAGGTTATACATATATGAAGCGCTCTCTGAACACACACACATGCACTCCTCTTACCTCTATGAAGGAGCTGAGTGTGATGTCTGTGGGGTTGTGTGTGATGAGGAATCTCATGTTCTTGTGGGACAGTTCCACTGGAGCTGGACGGTTCATGGTGGCCAGCGTGACCTTTGATATCCCAGGATGACCTGCGACCTTCGATGACAGGGAGAAATGTAGGCTACATTATATGACCAAAAATCAAAAGGTGTCAAAAATATTTGTACAATATTTGCTTCAGCTCCCGAGCCATTTGCATATAAATCACAAAAAAATGACCTCAAAGTTATGTGTTATGCTGACTTCAACCATTGCAGTTGGTCAGGTTTGTCTTTATTTTCCCACTTAGCAACACAACCGTCTCTTTGAAATCAATATTTCCTTTTTCATGGAAGATATGTCGCAGCTGATTTCTTTCTACCTCCTTCATTTTCATGGTCCTATAATTGTTCATGCTGGATCACTGACACACTGTTTAAAGACTAACTGGGACATTTGGATCAAACAGAGCTACCATTATTTTTGCTTTTCCTACTGTGAAAGTGTCTGCTGTGGAAAAAGAGATCCATTCAGCACAACCGTGTCTCCCCCCCAGGGTGCATTTCTGAAAATGTTTTTTAAAATGTAACCAAACCTGTACTTTTGCATCTCAAGATTCTTCACAAGATCACATATTTACAGTCCTTTTATGTGAGTCTCACAAAAAAACAGAGTGAAAACAGGTACATCTAGCAAAGGGACGATTTGTCAAAGAGGAATGCAACACTGCCGTCAAAAGGTCCTACACACACACAGGTGTTTTCACTTACTTTCTTGATTACACCTCATCTCAACACTGTGGGTGGCTGCAGAATGCAAATGATTGACATCTCCCTCAAGCTTTGGTCACACCCTTAAGGCGGGACAACATAAGTTACATCCTATTAGACGCGATCTGTAGGCTATCTGTAGATTGCGACCACGTTCACATTTATTTATAGTTATTTGTAAATAACTGGGAATCAGAATCAGAATAATTTAGTAATCCCCCGGGAAGTTATACAGCTGCAGTTGCTCCATAAGAGTCAGGAAAGTCAAAGTCAAATAAGTAAAAAAAAAAATCTATAGTATAAAATAATGTCAATAAATATAAGTAATGTATGAACATAATGTATGTATATAAAACACTATATATGTATAGTAGTGTATCTGCTGTTGAGGTAGCAGTATCATGTAATCTAGTGCAGATAAGTAAAGCTTGACAGTTCTACTATATTTAATGTGTGTGCGTTTCTGGTGGGTTTTTTTTATTTTATTGTCGTGATGATTATTATTATTACCAACCACATGAGATATGTTTTTGTTAACAGATTTAACTTTACATGAGACTAACAGCACACGATATAGCGTTAAATATTACTTTTTCTACTAAACGTGCCGTGTGTTGTCAAACCTAAGAGCCAATCAGCTCTTAGATGAGGCGAGAGCCGGGCGATTCCCATCATGCCCCGGGTCTTGCAATCGGTTGAGAGCAACTGCGGCACCCGGCTCCAAAAACTGCGGCCACCTGTATCTCGTGGTTAGGGTTAGGGATTATCGTTGCCAACGTGTTCATGACGACAGAGCAAGACGGGATCAAGTCGGACACGAAACTAACCGGCATGCATTGTCTGGCGATCACCGGCGATCGATTCTGCGCAGGCCTGGCTCATCTTCAACGAGCCTACTGACATGTCCTTGCAGGGTAAGTACAGGTGTAATTACTAAGATTAATAATGGCCCTGTTCCATTTAGGTGGGCCAGGGCCCCGGTGTTGTGCAGCTCACTCACTGTAATACTCATAAGCACCTGTGTCTGTCTTCTCTGCTATGACATGTCAGAAGTGGCTGCTGTGAAAAGGCCCTAGACAGAAGCTGCATTGAGTTTGGACCACACAGCAGTCCCATCAGAGCTCTGCCCGACTTCATCCTGGTCTCATCAGCTGGAGTAACTGAAAACACCTGTCTGGGTTTGCTAAGAGGGATGAAAGATGTTCATATATTTCCTAATCATGGATTTATGAATGCATTTTTACTGACAAAGGCACATTATAAAGCAAAATACATGAATGCTAAATGAAACCCAGTATTAGTATGTTGTATACTGGATGTAAAACAAAAACAAATATGACTCGATGATGTCTGTCAATGGAGCAGCTCTTTAGAATGTCCCTCGTGGCCTGGCACTGCTCTTGCTCTCGTATCCAAAAAGATAACAGGGATGTGAATGGATGGAATTTTAATTTCAATTCTTTTAATCAGGGAAGCCTCACATTCGCCAAGTCTCACACACTATTTTAGTAACTGATAGGAGCTATTTGGGTGAAATCCTTGTCTCCATGTGCAAGTAAACAACTGGATAAACGACATCAGGGATGACTTGAGGCATATCTATGTGACTTAAGAAACTTCTCATTGCCGATACTGCATATTCATAAACCTGTAGCAGAAAAACAGCCGCAGGTTTATATTTTCGTGACAGGGCTCTGGTTGTACAACAAATACGGCTTTGTCAATGCAACTTGAGAATGATGATGGTGATATTATTTCAATGCTAGGCCTGAGACATGAAATAATTATTGTAAATACATCTTACAGCCCTGGAAAGGCAAAGGCTGATTTCAGTTCAACTGACTAAAAAACTACCACAAAATCCTAAAACCATGTCGGAACAATATGCAGGAAATAAAAGTGTTGCTCAGGTGACCAGTCGCCCCTCACCTTTAGCTCCAGCTGTAGCAGATGGCTGCTGTGTATTCAATTTATATCAGGTCTTCAGGTGACTCCTGTCGCGTGTTGAATGTCCTGTTGGGAGAATGTTTATAGCCCTTAAGGTATTTCCCAATTCTGAGGTCCTGTTGTCTTGAGTTCTACTCCATCAGTGAGTACAGGAAGCTACAGTGTGTCAGCTCTCTCTGTGTCCGTCTCTCTGTTTTCTCTCTCTGATTGTCACTGCTTCAGTCCTTCTATCTTTCTCTTTTTGTTTCTCAGTAGCTCTCTCCTTCCTTCTCGATCCAGTTAGCTTCCAGTGTCGAGGATCCACGTGTTACCCCATCAGCTGGCTGGTTCCGAGGGCAAGGGCCGATGGTCTTTCAGGTTTCAGGGTCGTAGGCCTGCATGGTGGAGCTTCATCCCAGATAGGCCCTAAATGTGTTGGGCGTGGCAGTAGTCACCACTTTGTCGCACAAACTCCATCAACCAGCAGTTCTAAAGTAGAAGACATACAGGCAAAGTTAAACTCTTTGAATAATCAGCTTTCAGAAAACAGTCATGAAAATTGTTCTAATTGAATTTCAATAATTTAGCATTTGTTCCTGTGTAACAAACACAATATCTACAAAAGCAGCCCATATTGTATGGCAAAGACTACTAATGGCTTCATCGGTAATATGGAGGCCAACAGTAGGGAAGCTAATGGCACATAGATAAACATGCAAAAAGACATTATTATGAGCATATATACCAATTTCTCAATTGAACCCACAAAATTATTATATTGTAGCCTGTCTATCACTCGTGCACCTAAATTATTTAAAATCATATTTAAACATAACAATCCCAACTGCAGCTTCATGCGTTATTGGTTCAGTGTATTTGTATCTTTGGATGGGATTTGTTAGAAAAGGAGGAACACTTGGAAATTAAAATGCAGTTTCTTCAAAAGTCAACAAGTTCAATGCTAAATGTAGGCCAGCAACAATTTGAAAGGAAACTTTGTTGTTTCACCCAAGGCAGGAAAACAAACAAATGCTGATTATCTCTCTCTCTCTCATGTGCCCAAACATCCAGACAAACAACAAGGGAAGTCCAGAGGTACTCTGGGTAATCCGTCCTCACCTCTTCATCTCAGCTCCAACAATACACACACACGCTCTCTCTTCATAATCACATGCCGACTTACTCACTAACTCTCCCAGAAGAGTGCAGTCTATTCCAGGTTGTTGACTATCTATTATTAGGAATTTATCCCGTGTTACCACTAATCAGGATAGAGGTCGATTATTTTCCATAATACAGAGTCTAGAAAGAACATCTACTTAACTGCGTTTCATAGAGATTACTTTTATGTTTTTACAGCGTCACGTAACACAACGGAAATAAATCTCCACGAGACACACGGGATGAAAGCATATTGTATCACAAAGAGCGACAGGACAGAAGGCCCGGTGACAGACGAGACAAGCGATGACTTCACTGCAACTGAGATACAGACGAGGTGTGAGAAGCTACATGCATCTCAACACATAACATGGTTGAACACTAACTCTTCACAAGCACTGCGGTCATTTTAGGGCATTTTAGACATCTAAAGGCCAGTGACTTCATATAAAAACATCATAAGAAAGCAGAAAGGGGCATAAGGGAAACGGCTAGACGGTAGCAGTAATTCCAATTAAAACTGTTTGGCAGATCCTCCCTGTTACCTCAGTGCGCAAGGTTTGCAAAAACAGGTGTGTCGTCTGGCTGCCTGTCCGTTTCCCTGCCACAGGCTGGGTCAGGACCCAAAGAAGTTAAAAATGGATCTCCACATTATTTTAGAGCCGCGTTAGGTTGCCAAAATGTATCGACAGCGTGTGCAAAGTGAGACTGCATAGTACGCTTGCAGGTTAGTTGTAAAGACGACGACGAGGCAGGTTAGTAGTAACCTCAATTAGGATAAATCTTGTTACAGCACATTCAATTCACTCCAGTTGACAACCACACACCTCTGCAGCAAGCCGCTCCTCTCTCAAGTCACTCTGAAAAAAAGATGTGCTAAACGCCTAATCTGGAGTTTGTTTCTGTCACATGACATAGCCGCCCCCCCTTACCTCAGTGGACAGCTTGGCTGCTGAACAGGAAAATCCACAGTTAGTCCCGCCAAAGCATGCAGCGGTCCTACAACCGTGTGAGTGCTGACCTACAACCAGCTGACTGCCTGTTATAGTAAACCCCTGTAGACACTGAATACCTGCAGCTGTATTTATAGCTGTATCTATACCAGCAGCTCATTCTATGACACACCACATTTATTTTGTGGAAGCAACAGGCTGCAATGCTAACACCCCTGTCTTCTCACTCAGAACTGTGAAGAACTTGTTTATGTCTCTATTAACACTACTGTGGAAATTCATTTCTCCGTCATTTTGATCATGCACTTGTTATTTTGTCACATTGAGTTATTGTTCTTAAAAGTTACAAAATGTGTTGTAACAGGGTGCCAGTTTCAGGAATGTTCCCTCATATACCATTTTATCATGAAAACAGCAACAAAACAAATATATCTTTAACAAGTTTGTCCTTACCTGCTGTTCAATGTCGTCACCAACCACATCAGGCTAAACATCAGTTCTTCTGCCTCTTTGTCACAGTAAAGTCCACCTTATTTTAGTCTTTTCTTTCTGCCTCGAGAAGCTGCAGTGTCTGGTAGTCAACCACCAGAAAATGAAGTCTTTGTGCAACAATCTGTTGCTCTGCCCCCACTATTTACACTGAACTCTCGCTGTCCCTCCTGGCCTTTCGGTAACCGCTGCGCCGTCTGCACTGTACGTGCCGGTTTGTGGCTCTACCTTGCTGTAGCAGTGCAGTGTGCTGGGTTGAGGATCTGCTGTGAGCTGGTCTAATCAGGCTGAGCAGCCATCTGACCCTGACAGCCCTGTCACTACCAGAACACTCTACAGTTAATGCTCTTAGAGGGAGAGGAGAAGAGCCTCACACCCTCCTCCTCCTTTTCATCCACTTGACTCCCCTTTCCTCTCCCCTGTTCCAGGGTAAAGAAGAGGTGCTTCCCCCCCCCCCTCTCTTCTTCTCTCCTCACCCTTCCTATAGGCTGGTCCTCACAAGGCTCATTGAAGGAAGTGTGCAGTCTCACATACAGCTCAGTGCACAGTAACAAAATAAGTGTATAATAAGTGTTTTACGTTCATTTTTCTCTCAAATGTTACCGGAAAAGTTTGTGAAATTGGAGGTCCAACGAGTTGTTTCTGCCATGACACGTCTGTCTGGACCTTGTTTTCCTTCCCTCCCTCTCTCCCCCCTTTCCCTCCCCGTACCAACTAAAAATAGACGGTCCTTTGAGCTACCAGACAGATTGGTCAAGTAAAACCTTTGAGTCTCAGTTCATGGAATTCATTTTCTCCTTAACTGACAATAGTCTCAAGTTTGTTTGTGTCCCCACAGCCAAACTAATGTACTGTAGTTGCCACAGTGCATCAGACAAAGTGCTTGTCTAAAAATTTAGCAAAAATAGGCGAAATTTAATTTTGCTTTTTTTTTTTTAAACCTAAGTCTATTGTCGAAGGCTCCTAAAACAGCAAGAAAGATGTAGCGTTGTGTTTTTCGCTTGTCCAATTTGTTTACAAGGTTATGGTATGGATATGGAAGCGCAGGGAGTCACAAGGTAGTCATACGCACAGACTACTTAAAGCGGAACAGGCAGGGGCCTCACCTCACTATCAATCACTTTGAGTAGACGGAGCTTAAAAAACACCTCTTACTGGCTAAAATTAGCTAAAACACTTGACTTTCCAGTTCATCACGTTCACATTTGAATGTTCAGGATCGTGACTTTGTGTATTTGCTCTCAGCACTGGAGCTGTTTGTTGCATGCAGTATGGAGAGTATTCAGCTTGGTCCAGTGTTATCTCACTTATCTTATGGTGACCTGTCACTTTTTATTTTGGTTCCGTGTAAATATAGCCACGGTGATCAGCAGGTTCCAAACACGCAGTGAATAAAAGAAGAAGAAGACTTTGCCATGATGTCCTTGATTTTGACTGTAAACATCTAATCACAGAATAGAGGTGCATGTGTCGTTCATACACCGTACAGCCGTATGTTACACCTATTAAAGCACAGGTGTCATCAGCATGCGTGTAATTACAGTCAAGAGTGACAGGAATGCGGGTTGGGGGGTAGATGCATGGCACGCAACAAAAGGTTTAATGTGTTGCAGCATGTGACCAAAAAGCCAATTTAGATTGTTCAGACTATCAACCTGCGTCACACATAATCAGTATGACTGACCGACTGCAGTGTTTTAAAAATTAAACAATTTTAAAAACTAGAATGGTGCCTCAGATGTGTTTTTCCCTCACATGTTTCACCCAACAGGCTCCCATTGTAGTCTTTGCAGACGTCTGCACTGGGGCTGTGCAGGCGCACGTCACAGCTCACTGGCGTCACCACGACTTCAAGTCTACTGAGCAAACTATTTCCCCACATTGTGTCTCTGGCCGCAGATCAGTGGGTGAGCGGCGACGGCGGCGAAGCAGTCAGCAGTGTGCGTAGTGCCGTTGGCCGTTAGCGACAGTGATGTTCCCAGTTGTGTGTGTGCTGGTACTTCCTTTAACTGTTAGCTGATAGCCAAATACACCATCCAAAGCAATACAAATTAGCAAATTGCTTTCCTCCATTGTGTTTCCATTGGCGGCAGAATGGCGGCGATGCACTCAGCTGTGATATCACTAGCGACCCTTCATCAGTCAATGGCAGTGTCAAACAGGCAATAAAAGGTGTTTTGGGAAAGTGTGAGTCACTGCAACCACGAGAGGTATTAGTTTGGTGCAGCATTATGAGATAAGCCTTGGACAGACTCAAAGAAACACACACTCACTCACGCACACAAACAATCTCATAGCCTTGTATCCTAGGTCTAAAATTGTTCCTGTAGTGGAGAGCTTGAATATTTATGACACAAAAATGTAATCACACATTTTCATGAGATTTGAATACACATTCGGTAATTCAGGATATCTTATATTTTGTTGTGTTAAAAGAGTTTTATGTCAAAAATGTCGATAGATCCTTTGTTGCAGTTAATGTGATATGATGTATTCCTGCTGAACACATCATGTCAGGCGTGGACTTGGAAACAGGAGGTGAGGACCCAAATGCAGTTCCAAAAAAAAGATTTAAATAATAAACTAAATACAAAACAAAATATAAGACAAAAAACAAAGTATCAAACCAGGAAGACCACAAGGCAAAAAAAACGACCGTCAAAAGAAACACTTACGAAAGAATGCCAGAACACAAAGGGACACGGGAGGCAGGTAGAAAAAAAATCCAGAGACATGACGTGGTGCAGCATGCAGGGGTAACAGACGACAATGAACCAACAACAAGACAGGGGAAACACACAGACTATATACACAGGGAGCCAGGGAGCTGACGAGGAACAGGTGAAACACATTAGGGCAGGTATGGTAATCAACACGAGATGGTCGGGGAGTCAAGACAGCGGAAACAACAAGGACCAGGAAGTACAAGACAGGAAATCACACTGAGGACAAAATTACAAAATAAAACAGGGAATCAAAAGGAAAACACAGATCATGACACATCACACGGTTTTCTGTGGCATACTATTGATGTTGTACAAAAACAGAACTTTTGACCAACTTAGTCCAGACTTCTTGTGTGATATTTGATCAAATTTGAAGTCTGGAAAAACATTATCCGTGTTTTGGACAGTGGGATGTTTGTTGCATCAGGACTGATCCACCCAGAGCAAATCAACCTGAATGTTTGGCATTGAAATGAATTTATTCAATTATTTTTGAACTTTTGAATAAAAACAATAGGGACATCCTCCTTCTGTCTACTTGTTGAAAATACACATACAATTCCTCTCAAGGATCTCCATTTGATCCTCCTGAGGAACAGTCAGCTCCAGCGTGACTATCTGTTTTCATTCTACAAACAGGAGTGCACTGGCCTGAGCAGGGTTGCTGCAATGGTTTCTGGAAATGTGAGCTGACACCCTGTAGGTCAACCCTCAGCTGGCAGTCTTGTGCTTTTGACAGAGCCTAAAGGACACTTGGGCGCCGACCGTGGTGTCATGAAAGCAATGGGCTGACCTGTAAAGACTTAAGAATGCTTCTACCACAGCCTCGACAAAATGTCAAGGAAGTGTTCCGGCCTTATCTTTACATAACAAACATTGCTAATGGTAACCCGCACGGTAATTGTGCATCCTTATGCTCCGGCTCGGCAGTCGAAGCTGGACAAAAGCAGCAACTAAGATTTATTACGTTGTTTTCTTATTCAGTGGAACAACTCTGGCAGTGGTATGACATGACACTTATTTCATATTTTGTCAAAGTGTGTGTGTGTGTGTGTGTGTGTGTGTGTGTGTGTGTGTGTGTGTGTGTGTGTGCATGTGCATGCATGTGCGTGCATGCATGTGTGTGTGTGTGTGTGTGTGTGTGTGTGTGTGTGTGTGTGTGTGTGTGCATGTATTTTAAAAATCCAAAATGGGAATGTTGTCATAAAAGTGCTCAAAATCACCAAATGTGTGTAGGAATTTGTCAGGGTGACTCTTTTAATATAAAAGCAAAATTATGATTTTCGCAGCTGCCAAAGTTCAAGAGGATTGCTGGAGGGAAAAGTCAACAATGACACAAACATAAATAGAACACCTGATTCTCTTTGGAAAGCTATTCTTGACGTTGTGATTGCTACTTAAACCTCCTATTACCGCCTTTATACTCTAATCTGGCATCAACAGCTTCCCGTCTCCCTCTGTTGTATTTGTGTCTGATGAACTCAGACATACCCTTCAGTATAAATAAATGTCTGACCTACAATGATATAACATATTTATCCAACAGCCAGTTTATTATACAATATCCTTTAGTAAAAGACTACAGAGTGAAAATACTCCAATTCAATTAAAAATCTCAAATTCAAAACCTTACTTAAATAAAAGTACATAATTGAAACTTTTCATTTTATGTTTTTTGGGATTATTACCGCTGCATTGATGTGTATGTTGTGTTACTGCTGCAGATTGTTGTGCTGATTTAATCACTTTACATAGTGGTGTATAGTTTAATCTACAGCAATGCATCACATTATATAAGATCATCATGTTTGATGTGTCACCATCCTCTAAAAGTCAACTTTTCACAAGCTCAGTGAAGTTTTCATATTTGAAGCGATGCATGTTCCAGCTGACCCAACGCTTTTTTAATACTTTATTTATCTTAAGAAGGGGGTTAGGAGAGTTTCCCCAACCCATAAAGGAACATTTCATCCTTCAAGTTATCAACAGAAATCCAATTAATTTCTGGGTTTTCACTGGACAGGATGAAAATTGTAATCTGAAAAGTAACTAAAACTGTCACACAGATGTAATGGAGTAAAAAGTACATGTGATATTTGCCTCTGAGATGTAGTAGATGTTAGTAGAAGTACATAAAAGGGAAATTCTCAAGTAAAATACAAGTACCTCAAATTTGTTCTTACTTTGTACTTACATTACATACTGCTAGTACTACTGCTACTACAGTAATGTCTTTTATCTTACAAAGCAATCACAGTTGGTAATTCCTTGTTAATTGTCCTTCGTTAGCTGCAATCTTCTCAGAAATAAGGTTAATCTTTGATAAATCCACCCCTGACTACTGACATCCATATACGTTTCCGTGTCATTCAGTCCTGATGAATGACTGAAATGGTGTTGAACCATGTTGATATATACGATTACACAGTGCATCGCCTCCCCAGGACTAGTTTGTAATTCTGTCCCTCAGGCACACAGTGTGAAATACTCTGTAATCCCCAGAGCAACTAAAAAGAAACTGGATATGAAAAGGAAGCAGTTTTATATTTATTTCATTTTCAAGTCGATTTTAATTATTTCTAAATAGTGCACAATCGGACAACGTTTGATCACAGGTTTATCATAGGGGATGTGCCATTGCTGCAGGTGCATCGTGATGACAGCCTCTCATTGGCCAGGAGGATGTGGTGGTGGAGAAGCAGCAATACGGTGCTTGTTAGAGCAAATTATATTTCAGGGGCTTCCTACTTTGAGTCATGCTAATGTTATGAAGTTCAGCTAGATTACTTGAGGAAACAAATGACTGTGTGTCAGTGTCACAACAGCATATCAGTTTGTAGTCACTGCAGTACACCTGGTTGCAGGTGGACGGGTCTCTGAAGGTCCCTATATGATACCAGACAAGACAAGACAATATGATACCATGCAATACAATGCAGTGTAAATAGATGTAAGACATTATTATTATTTATATCAATGGTTCCCATCCTAGGTGCAAGGAAATAAATCAGAAGAGTCACATAACCATTACCAAGATAGGAAACCAAAAAAAACAACATCTATCGTAGGAAAAATTACATACATCTTTAATATTTTCTATTTATTTTACATGTGAATCATTTAAGGCCTCTTAAACAAAATCAAATAAAACAAAAAAAAAAGTTGAAAACCTCTGGGGAGATTTAATGGATCAAATGTTTGAGCCTAAAATCCACGGCAAAACTCCTACTCGGCCTCAATCCACGTATTCTAGCCAGATCATGACAATAGACATGCTGTACCCTCGCTGATCATACCATACAAGATAGTGTGGAAAAGGCCTGTGTTCGTGTACATTGACACACACACACACACACACACACACACATACACAGGTTGAGAGAAAATCCTACACATACAAAATAACACGCCCACACACACAAGCAACAACAAACACACACACACACACACGCACACACACACACACACACACACAGACACGCACACACAGTCAAGCATGTGGCAAGCGGCAGCAGCTGCTGTGTGTATAATTAGAGTGTTTTGAAAGCTGAGAGTTGGCCAGCAGGACTTTCACCTGCAGACTGAAGAGTTACCATGACAACCAGCTGTCAGCATGACAATATACTTTACTGTACCAGCTACATTATATGTATAATGTATTCTGTCTCTCACACGGCACAGACAATAACCCACGAGCAGGAGACCTGGGAAGTTGCTTATCAACACTTGTGAGTGAAGGATCACTTCACCGCACGCCCAGATTTCTGGCTTTCCATCTCACCGTCCATCCCGTCTGGTTTGAAACAGACACACCCAGATTCAAAACAGATCCAAGTGACTTCCTTTAATATCTTGTTGAATGTTGTTAATGTCAGACTATCAAATTCAAGCTGTGTGGAAGTGCCAAGTACAAAGTAATTTATCACAGTTCAGCAGCTGCTTACACACTTGTTTTCATTTCTGCAACAAAATGCTTCTCACAAACACCATTTCAATGACTCTTTCAAAGCAGCAACAGCACTAGTTTGTACAAAACAGTACTTTGTATACTATACTATATTTGTAATTTTCACATACAGGATTCTGTGAACGTTTGTTCCAGTCCAGTTTATCTCCTCATTATTTCAATGGACACAAAAATACAAAGAGGTCAGAAAAATCAATAGAATGTGTTACTGTATGTACAGTTACTGAAAGAAAAATAAGAACAGTAATACTAATAACACATTTTATTGTAAGGGATGATGGACAGTTTATCGATCCCGTCTTCTGTCTGTACACTTATAATAAAAAATACATTTTATTTATAGGCGCCTTTCTTAGCACTCAAGGACAGCATACAATAGAATACAATCAAAGAGATAAAAAACAAGATAAAAGACAAAAATAAAAACAATGGAAAAGTCATCCCTGGTCCCCTTCTTTTTTCTCTTCCTCCTCCTCCTCCTCTTCCTCCTCCTCCTCCTCTCATTCTCACTGCTTCAACTTAGACCGATTAATGTTCAATGAGGGTTTAAGGGAATTCATGTGTGATTGTTGCATGTATAGGTTTTCCCAATGATCGTAAGAGATTTCCTTCTTGAATGTGTGTGTCGAATGTAACTGTGTTATATTTTGCAAGAAGTGTGTTGCAAACAAAGTGCGAAGCAGAAAATGTGTTGTTTTTTTAGTGCCTTTGTTTAAAGCGGTTCCAAACAGGTTTGATGCTTTTCTCTAAGCCCGAAGGTTAGTCAGGTGAAAAACAAAGCAAGGTGTTGACATTCTGACCCTCGTCATGCTGCCAGGAGAAGAGCTGCATCAAGAAAGCCGACATTCTATCTCCATCTAGTGGAAATGACACAAAGGTGCTGCTGCAAGCCTGAGTGATGCTGGAATCTGACACACTATATTTATTGAAAAGGAACATTTTTAGATTAATTTCAGCTTCAAATGGCTATTTAATGAGGGTGAGGTTTGTAAAAAGTACTTTCAGTGTTAACATTTGACTACATGCATAACTTCCTAACAGCAGAGGTTTTTGGTGATAACTGATGTAGGCTGCATTATCCTGAGAGACGACACATGTTCTATGAAACATACAAAAATCTGATCATGCAGCATGACGGGGACAATCTCTTAGGTGTGTTGTAGGCTCCACCTAAGGCCTTTTGACATGTCACAGTAAAATAACCGGTTTAATAGATCAATTTAACTGTCAGAATGCATACTGTAAAGAATGTGATCAAATGGCAGTATTTCTTTCATTAAATAGCAATTCTGATCTTAATCGAATTGGCTGAAATTCCATGTGCAGACAGAAAAATATGGATGGAATTATTGAAAGCACACACAAAATATGGGCCAGTGGTCAACGGTGAAATAGGCTAGCAGGTCAAAGCTTAGTCAGGGTTAGGACGATGTTAAAATGGCTTCAGGCTGAGTCGGACCCATCTGCTGTCTTCTGCTCTTCAGCCACCGCTAAATGGATTAAACCTGCTGCACACACAGCTCCCATCTAGCTGTGTGTGCGTGTGTTCAAGGCAGTGGTGGCATTACGTCTTTTTAAAGAAGGTGGTCACGGCGCAGTCTGCTGTGTTTCCGCTCAGCCAGCTGTTACCGTCTGCAGTTTCATCCTCCTGCTGCTGGCTAGACCCCAATCCCACGTCTTAATACATTTTAGGGAGTCTAGGGAATATTATTTTATGCCAGTGAGAAGAACTGTTGTACATGCAAAGTTAGTCCCAATGATGAGGATTCAGTGTTTTTGATCAGGGCTACACGGCTGAGGGGATAGCACTCATTCATTAACCCACCCTGATTTTCTGCAGATAATCCCTAAACCTTTGATCCACTGCCTTCATAAGGGAAACATCATTTAATTTCAAGCAATTTAATTTCCCTGGACAATGCTTAGATG
Source organism: Eutrigla gurnardus (assembly GCF_963514095.1). Lineage (NCBI taxonomy): Eukaryota > Metazoa > Chordata > Actinopteri > Perciformes > Triglidae > Eutrigla > Eutrigla gurnardus. Next base: position 7,925,658 of record NC_139937.1, on the reverse strand, counting down.
TGTGTTTACTCTACCTAATAGCACACTATCTTAATACATCTGTAGATAAAAGAGAAAGTAGTAGTCAATCATCAGCCACACACTTGATACGGCTTTAGCTGTAAATCAAGGCTTCATGTTTTATTTTGTTTGAATTGTATAGAAAACATTGGAAACCATGACAAATAACTACACAAACCCATTTATTTTTAGTTATCAACTATGACATTCAATGATACACTCAGACTATTATTTCTATTGAAGAATGTTTCCATATCATAGACTATTGAATTCAATTAAAAAAAAAGGTAAAAATTAAGTTAGAAACAAGTAAAAGAGTAGGCCTACAAGGTTAGACTAGCATTAAAACACTTGTAGGATGTTGGATTAAATAGTGCTGAGTAAGAGCAAGCCAAAATGAAGCTAATGTGCTAGTTTGTGGAGGGTCAAGGTTAACGGAACTGCAAGGAGCTGAATGTTGTCGCTGTGAGGAACAGATGGTACGCTCAGATTAGACAGCTGACCTGCCCACAGCTTGGCTGAACGTCTTGTGATTCCACTGACAGAACAAAATAACAAGCTTTACCTGTGATTTTAATGTATGTTCCCATCAGTTAAGTTTATTACTGATGCATTTAGTTAGATTAATGTATCTTTGTAACAGTAGTTTGGTTGTTTGATTGTTCTGGTCGTCAGTAGATTTGACTTGTTGCCCGTGTGACGTAAGAAGACATTATTCAAAGCTGATTTTAAGAGAAAATAAGTTTGATAAGTGTATAGAAGCAAATTTCATGAGTATCTATCGTGACAGCTGGATATCAAACTATCTCAAGATGCATGACACCTTCACAGTGTGTTTTGTTCATGTAAGATGTCCTCCTTAATTCCCTGTAGAAAGCCAGCGCTGTCTCTGGGGGAATGCAGCAGCCTGGGGTCAGATTAAATCAGTAAGCGGCCAGTTGGCCACGTGTGAGCCAGGATGGAGTTAGAGCTTAGAGACAGATCAGTGTGGGAGGGTATATAAACCAGCTCAAACAAACAGTCTGCACACACATACAAAGTGCTGTAGCTCTGAGGTTGCCTGGCGACACAAGAAAGGAGAAAAAGTAATTAGCTTCAATCTTGACGTGACATCAAAGATCAACGCAGGACATCTGTTCTGCCTCTGCTGCACATCACTTTATCTCCATCGTGGATTACTCTGCATCAGCAGCCATGGTACTGGAGGAGAACGAGCCTGACTGCGTCTTTGAGCCCCACATCACTGTGAGTATCCCAGAGGGCTTAACTTAGCCTTGCAGCTAGACTCAATGCTACAAGTGTAATCCTTGTGCAAAGTTGAATGACTTTTACCTCGACAGCAGTACTTGGTTTCAGATCAAACGTGTGAATCTTCAGCCACACGCAAGCAGCAGCATCTATGAACTATCTGGATGTTTGATTGAATCTGTTTGTTGTAGGAGGAGCACGTAGAGACTCACTATGGGAACGTCCACTGCATCATGACAGGAACTCCCAGGGCAAACCACCCCGTCCTCCTGACATTTCATGAAGTTGGACTGAACCGTAAGTCCCTGCAATAGCATGGCATTTGTAATGTTTGTAACCTGTGTACAGATATACGTGGAGATGGTAATCCCTGCTGTAAAAGGGATTGATACCTTAATATAAATTAAGATTTTTACAACATCGTTTTGTTTATCTCAGCTAAGCTGAAAACTAGATTTCCTCTGGATTTGTATCTGAAAAAAATACAGCTTGCTGGTCCATTATGTAAAACCACAAACCACGTTTGCATAGATGAATCAAATCCACTTTTTCTTGTATTTTATATCCTCACATTTTATATCTAACATTTTGAATAATCTGTATTTCAATTCCCTCTATAAACACTAATCTGATATATGTATTATTTCTTATTTTCTTGCGTAATGTTTTCTGGTATTTTTATCACTTCACTTTAACCATGTTTACATATTTTTTGTCCTTCCTTCTCATAGACAAGTCGTGTTTTGAGAGGCTGTTCAATCATGAGGATATGCAGGAAATCATCAGACATTTACCTGTTTGTCATGTTGAAGCACCAGGACAACACGAGGGAGCCAAAACTCTGCATGCTGCGTCAGTACACTGTCTTTATTAGCGTACTCTTTATTTGCATTTAATGCAGTAATTCTATTGTTATTCTATTAAATTGAGTGAATCCCACACCTGCTGATGGTTATGTTGACTTTTGACCCCTCAGATATACCTACCCTTCCATGGACCAGCTGTCTGAAGCACTGCCTGCTGTCCTCAAACACTTTGGGTGAGTTAATCTGACACTTAACAAATATTTCTTAGTTGGCCATTTCATTAAAGGTCAGAATATAATAACGGCTCACAAGGATTTACCTCAGTTTTGACCTCTTGACTGCTTTGCAGGTTGAAGAGGGTGATTGGAATGGGAGTTGGAGCTGGAGCCTACATCCTGTCGAAGTTCGCTGTGAGTTCAAATCTCGTCTCTAAATCCCATTTGAAGTTGACACAGACAGAGAGAGAGAACGTAGTTTGACACCTAATTTGACAAAATATTAAGTTGAAATCTTCACTTAGCACAGTTCTGAGTGTACATGTGGGGCATATATGCAAATCAGATGTATGCCAATTATTTCTCAGATCCTTCCTATGCAAAGCAACACCAATACAATATGAATGTCCCCTAAGACGAGTGGAATTTATAAACGTACTCCAAAACTAAAGGAGAGAACTGCTGAATTAAAACAGGCATTTAAGTGTAAATGAGTGGTTGAAGTCGTATCTCTAATCTTCCTTCTGTGTTTGCGTGTGTGCAGCTGAACCACCCAGATATGGTGGACGGTTTGGTTCTGATCAACATCAACCCCAACGCTGAAGGACTAATGGATTCTGTTGCAAGCAAGGTGAGCAGTGTGTGCTGTGGTTCCCCGCCCGGCGTATTAAATAAGATCACTTTAAATCAATACACCCTGTATTGATGAATATCAGCTTGTGTTTGTCTCTCTGTGAGATGTAAAAATATCTGAATGTAGCTGAATGTGTGAATCGTGTGTATGTTTTGTATATAGCTCACCGAATGGACCCACACGCTCCCCGACTCAGTCATCACACATTTGTTTGGAAAGGTACTTTTCAGGCTTATTCAGTTGGCACGATAAGTGGAAACATCTTTTTAAATAAAAAACCTTGACTATCAAATATCAAGTACTGCCTCACTGATTTTGCAGGATGAGATCGAGACCAACCATGACCTCATAGCTACGTACCGTCACCACATCACGACAACCATGAACCAGTCCAACGTGAGCCAGTTCTTCCGCTCCTACAACAACCGCAATGCTCTGGAGGTGGAGAGGCCTGTTCCTGGAGGAAACATCAATGCCAGGACGTTCAAGTGAGTACAAACGTTGACCCTTAAAGATGGCTTACAGCATTTTCTAAATGAATAGTCTGTTATTTTTTCTTCTCATGGTTATAATGCCGTTGTTCATGGCAAGAAGTAGAAAGCATCGTCATTGCATGCAGAGTGTCTGACTGTTTCCGCCTGCCTCACCTGCCTGTCTGTTGCTCTACAGGTGCTCCACTCTGCTGGTTGTGGGAGATAATTCTCCAGCTGTGGAGGCTGTGGTCGACTGCAACTCTAAACTCGACCCCACCAAGACCACACTGCTCAAGGTAACCGAAGCACTGATTGACAAAATGAAGCAAACAACCAAATAATTCATGTTTTAAAAAGTGAGCAAACCTTGGGCAACACATAGTCAAGGCTGTAAACCTGGCAAGAACTATTAGTGATCGCTTATTGTCACATAACGACTTTTAATTAATTCAACTGAAAGCCCATTAGCCTAACACCAGATATAGATTTTAAAGCAGCCTACAACTGACCTTTGCACTTTGCTCCTCCAGATGGCGGACTGTGGAGGACTTCCTCAGGTGGACCAGGTAGGCTTTGACATTTTAATTAGCTATATTGCTGGCAATATTGTGGAATCTGCACTCCCGATTGGTTGGAAATATATTCAGTACTTTTCATCTTTCTCTCAACAGCCAGCCAAAGTGATTGAAGCCTTGAAATACTTCATCCAGGGCATGGGATACTGTAAGTCACTATTATGTAACCCTCAACTATCTTGGTTATCCTCTAATATTTCGCATTACAACATGTATAAATACTGTAGGTTGAACAAATATTGTGGAAAACATTGATTGAGGCTCATGCAGAAACAAACTCATCTCTCCACGTGCTCCAGTGTCCAGTGCCAGCATGACCAGGCTTCGTTCACGGACGACCTCCAGCTCCAGCATCTCCTCCTTCGACGGCTCTCGGAGCCGCGCGCACACCAACGAGCTGCAGCGAGTCCGAACGCACTCGCGCGGCACCGAGGAGAAGCGCGCGCGCTCGCACACCGACGTCGCCATGGACTGCACTTCCCACAGCACCGCCCACTCCACGTCAAAGTCCGGCGAAGTGGCATGCTAAGCGCACTCCGCACTACATCGCATGCACTTTAATCAAAGCTTACCTCATCGTAGCTACCCAGACAGCTGCTCTCTGTCATGCCCTTTCATCTGCACTACAGCTGAGAGGTCACAGGTCAAACCTCCATGTGAGCTATCCTTCTGCATCTCTAGTCTTTCATCAATGTTACCACTTTTCCTGCTTCTCTCTTGATATTATTCTCTCCATCCTGCTTCTCTCACCTCTCTGAACTGTTACTGTATGTCTCTACCTCTGTAGCCTTCTTTACTATGTGCTTTTTTTCTGAGTGTCCCTGCTTATGTCCTTGTCTACTTTCCTTTATTTTATCTCCTCACTGATGATTGCTCTTCATCTGTCATAATATACACTACACAAGGAAATCATGAAAACTGAAACACATTCTATGTACTATGTAATGCAAATCTCAGGTGTGTATTCATGCAATTAATATAATTAAAATAAAGATACAGCATTTCAGTGTAAAAATTGGATGTTCATAACCAATGTGTATTGAAGATATGCAACTGTGACAGCTGTGTGTTTCACTGCAGGAATGTGTTATGGATATAAGATTTAGATCACAAATAGTTTGTTTGTTGTTTTAAATTGGACTGGCTTTGGGAATTTTGTGTAAAAATCAAGTCATATTATTATTGTACAGGAATATTACATTCAATTCAATCATTAAAACAGGTTACTTCATGTAGGTATCTTTTGTGCTATCAGTAATTAAACATTTTATTGTAAATAATGATCTAGCTGGTCCTCATTTATTGTAACTTATTGTGAACTAGTTGCTGTACGACTACAAAATGTTGGCTTTAAATGACAAAAACAACTACAAAATATTGTCCATAGAACTGCTATTCACAAATGTGGTTGATTGAATTGATTTGAATAAAAAAGACAACATTTTTTCCAGTTCTGCTGCTTTGATTATGAATTGATGTACTCTTTTTTAAATAAATATATATATATATATATATACCAAGGGTTGAAAGCTGGAACAGATGTGGAAGGTCAAGGCTAGCATGGTCCCCGTGGTAGTGGGGGCACTTGGGGCAGTAACCCCCAAACTGGGAAAGTGGCTCCAACAGATTCCAGGAACAACATCTGAAGCCTCAGTCCAGAAGAGTGCAGTCCTAGGAACAGCCAAGATACTGCGCAGAACCCTCAAACTCCCAGGACCCGAGGTTGAGGATGACACAGATACCACCCCACCAGGGGTGAGAAGGAGATTTATATATATATATATATATATATATATATATATATATATATATATATATATATATATATATATATATATATATAAATCTCCTTCTTCTGTGTTCATAGTGTACCTCTCAAATGTGTCCACTAGATGGAGCGATATAACCTCTTCTTGTTTCTCTTTCGCTCAGTCACGCAACACATTATGTAGCCAAACAGCAGCCTCTGATTGTTTTTTAACATTGCTCACCTGGAGCTAATATTAAATAGCAGTTTCTGATTGCCTTTTAATATTACTCACCTGGAGCTAATCATGATATCTCTTATGGTTCATATTAAGGTTTGTCTTTTTGCAGAGGGCTGGATTAAAATGTAATATAGGATCATAATTTGTTTCTAAATCCTGTTTTTCCATCACTGAGCATGGTCCCTCACATAGCCACGTAAAAAATTCGTCCTTTTATTTTTATTTGCTAATGACGATCCTGTTTTCATTTTTAGACACCTCTTGCCATAAATAGTATAATAGTGAAAACAAGAAATGGACAAAATAAAACTGGGAGTGTTTGACCAAATCATCCCAAACTGCTTTAATAGCACGCTTCCCCTTTTTTAATCTGGCAACTGATTGTTATGCTATGTCAGTGTGCCTCTATTTGTTTAAAGAATATTGAGAAGATGAATAAAAAGTTGAGAAATTTAAATTCCTATTTCCCCCTCGCCTCTGAAGCCAATAAAACTATTGCATAAAGCTGCATCTATGCGACACACAACATCCGCTATACAGTGGGGTTTTAACTACATAGAGTAAAAGGGGGGCTGTGATCTGCAAAAAGACTCAAGGTTGATTTACCCTTTCCTTTTTCACCTACTGTTTAATTACATTAATTTTACATGAAACATAATATGTTTTTCCCAACAGCTGCCAAGCTGTGTGACTGCCACAAATGTAAATGTGAGCTATGCTGCCGGCCCAGCAGTCACAGTGTATGACGCCATGAGTTTTAATCCAGCTAAGTGTCTCGCTCCCTTGTGCCATAATTTGCATCACTCTTCTGTTTGGATAAAAATAATCTTTGAAATGAGTGTGTGTCTGGCATTTGTGTGTGTGTGTGGATATTAGCTGCATGCATGAATGTACTGTATGTGTAGGCGGGACTCTGTGTGGGCCCGTCAGTAGATGGATTGTTTTGGGGCTGCGACTGTGAGACAGTGGAGACACACAGACCCGATGCAACACAATGGCATTCAGCATCAAAGTCATTATTTTGTTTGTGAGTGTGTGTGTGTGTGTGTGTGTGTGTGTGTGTGTGTGTGTGTATGTGTGTGTGCATGCACATGCATGTGTTTGGGGAGCATCTTTATTTCAAAGCTTCTTTTGTTTGGCTTACATTATGATTCTGTTATGAATAATGTATGACAGAAATCTCTAAAGAGTTCATTTAAACATGAGACACTCGCTCCAGCACGACACTGGGCTCTCCTATCTTGTGTTACCCATTACTTCACTGTGCTTTGGCATAGCTGCATCACAAACACACTAGACCCTGCAGGTTTCCATCCACTTTGGTAGACATTTGTGATTATGAGGTGGATTTGACGACTGCCCTTCCAGCTCAGTGATTAACCCGCCCAAAGTGGGTCTGAAAAGGGGAGATCAGTTTAATTTGAGCCTCAATCAGTAACAAATATCGCATAGTGAGATAATTACTATTTTGTTCATAAATGTTACCACCACTTTTATCTCCTTACCTACAGCAAGGCTGCTATGATCACTGATTGCAACTCAGTTTAGACAACTTTTTTAATCAACTCCATCCCAGATGAGGCAAAAATCCATTATTGTGTCGTTTATTGTGAAAGAACACTCACTCACTCTTCCCAAATACACACAAAACTAAAAAAGTAAAGTCAAAAAAATGAATTTCTCTGTAAGTGTAATGTGGTTTTGGTGTCCTATGGGTATTTATTTAATTTGTTCTGTGATCAGCATTGGTTTATTAGGATATTTCTGGCTTGTGGGTCAGTTGTGGACCCCTGGCTTTGTTCAAATTGATAGCAATTTATTCACAAAAAGCGATGATTAGATACAGAGTCCATCCATCGTCTACCGCTTATCCTGTATTCAGGGTCTGGATCCGATCCCAGCTGACATTAGGGTGAAGGGTACACCTGGACAGGATGCCAGTCTATCACAGGGTGATTATTAGATATTATAATATTATTTTCTGGTGTTGCTTAACTTGTTACAACAATACATACTAATTACCCACTGCTTAACAACTCAGTTATTGTCAATTTGACCACATACTGTAAAGTAATTTGAGAATATGGGGATTTTAATGAATGTAGAGCTTTACACACCATGACATCATTTGACAAGACACATGGGGGAGGGCACAGTGAAATCAGGGTTTTCACATTTACACATTTGGGGACCCTTGCAGTGTTGGACTGGACACGTAGGGCCCCTCTCCTCCTGTCAGTGAGCCCAGCCAGCTGCAGCCATGTTGGAAAAACTCAGGCTCCAGCGGCGGGGGCAGCAGCAGCGGTGCTAACAGCTAGCGTCAGTGGACACCGACTACCGGGCACGGCGCTGTTGAGGACAAAAACAGACAGGGAGAGGGGCTCATAACGGAGAGATACAGCCACCAAGCCGGCTCCGCTACCCGTGGGTTCATACATTTATAAAACCCAAACTTACCGGCTGGAAAAGGTGGACGGTGCTAAGGAGAGTAGGTGCGGCCGGGCTCCAGGGCTAAAGCGGGTGAGTATCGATCCTTCTGGAGGAGGGGGGCGGATTAAATGGGAATAGCCCACCGTTAGCCGAGTTAGCTTAGCATTAAAGGGGGGTTATACACACACGCACACAGACAATGGGGTTGACGCGAAGGTAATACGCGGGGGTGTGTTGATATGAACTTGTATCCAGATTAATGGTGAATTATCGTGGACTGAATGTGAAGAAATAGTGGTCGTTTTGACACCGCGGAGTCATTTGTATTCCTAACAGACAGACAGACAGTGGTGCAGTGGCCGAAAACACCCTCTCTGTTTTCTCCGGCTAGGTGCAAAGGTCCAAGCCGAGGAGGTTTTCTGTCATGCAGAGCAATAAAACATCCGTGTTTCCATGAATAACGTGTTGCTCAGACTGAGACTGATTGTTGAAAGCAACGGTTTTGAGACAAAGGGGGGGCAGGTCGTACTAACCTGTACGTCTCAAGTGCTTTTGAGTTGCTTGCTTTGCCTTGTCAACCACAATACTGTACACACACTTATTACTGTGTGCTAGGCCGAGCGACATGTATTCATATTTGAACCGGGCACAAATCACCCCCCTTTGCAGGCTTGTTGGGATTTAAAGTATTTTGGATGCAATGTCAACATTTACAGAACTAAACGTGGTGAGGGATACTGGTGCCCAGCAGCTCAGTGCATGTGATTTTGCGAGTTTTTCTTTTTGGGTTTCAGTGGTTTTGGGAGTCAAAGCTGCCCTGTCATGCCTTCTACAGATTTCCGTCCCTTTTCCCATCTTGTTTCCTGCCTTTATGTGTCTGTTGCCCCATATTATCTCCCCTTGCTGTCAAGGACCCCAAAAGTCCTCAAATATTTTCACAAGGTTGTGGACAAAAAAACAACAACAATGTTTGACATTGAATGGCAACTGGCTGAGAACATATTAAAATTAAACTTGAATACAAGCCTGCCAAGGCTGGTATGGGTTAACTTTCAAGTAAATAAACTCACAATGAGATTAAATTCTATGAACGATGGAGCATCTACTTTCAGCCATTCCTGGAAAAGCGCTATCACAGCATTTAAAGAAGTCCGTACCTTTCCAATGGATCACTCCACACTGTAAATATTATTGAAAGCCCAGTCAGTGTTTGCTAGATTGCATAGCAGATATACAAAAACCTGACTCGTGGATATCAGTAATGTCGTACTATCTGTCTTTGCACGTGTGATTCAAGTTGAAGTGACTGTTTATTGTGTACATATGAATCGTCTTTCTCACTTCAATTACATTTGCCGGGAGATATCATCATGCACTTGTTATTCACACAACCGATGAAGGAGGGCTCTCATTCTGCTGTGGCTTTGTTTCTCTTCTGCCTCTGTCTCTCCTCCTTGCCTTCTCTCCCATTACTTCCACTAATCTGAAGAGGCAGGGATGTGGAAAGAAACATTGAGGATGTTGGATCAATCTTTACACTCGTCTGTTTGCAGCAAGGAAAAGATAAAGCTGAGAGACAGAGTAGTGGATAAGATGGCAAGCGAAGTAGCGGGGAAGACGATTAGAAATGAGAGCTTAGGAGAAGGAGGCAGCTGTTTGGAAATGAAACCCGGCCCCCAGGTGTGTCAGTCTGAAACAATCAGTGGGTGGGTGTTTTCCCTCTCCTATAAGTGACAGCATACAGTACAACTAGGAAGTGGAGAGGCAGAAAAGGAACACATACAGACGTCTGCGATTTAGCAGAGGTTCGGTCCTCTGTGTAGCGACTGCCAACATGCAGTTCTGGGATTTCCTGGGCTGCACCAATGGAGGTATGAACATACAGTCATACTTATGGCTTGGGAAACGTGTTGGGCTGTGAGTGGTGTATGGGTGGACTAGTGTATGGGTGCTCTGTGCTCGGCAGGTAGAGGGGGAATGGTAGGCTGAGGGCTGGAAAGGAATTTGTGCTGCTCACCGCTGTGCAAGCAGTTGCATGTGAAAACCTCACAAACAGGTAGAGTGTGGAGCACAAACAACGACGCTGAAGGCTCTGTTTTTCTTTTGATAAACCTGGTTGGTTGAATCTTAAAACATATTTGACAAACAAATAAATTGGCATGAATCATTTGTATCTGTTGCCCTTCAGGATTTTGTTTGCTAGGCTGGCCTTAACGAAACATGTGAAATTAAATGTACTGTCCATATGGAGTATTCATTATTTTTCACTTGTTTACCTGCCATTTGTTTCTGTTATATGATTGGTGGACAATTTTAAATTATGTAATGGAAAATTGCATTTCTGGTATTTCTATGACTGTTTTAACTTACATTATATTGTATTCCTATAATAACTACTTTAACTAACATGATTTAAACACTATCTGGACTCTTGTCTGTGTGCCTGACATGCTCTGTTCCACCAACGTAAAGATGGAGGATAACAACGACAGCTACCACTGCACTTATTACTATTGCTCCACTATTGCAATTGTCACACAATGCAAAAGACTGACGGCTGTGATTTAACAACCTGTCTATTCATAGGAAGCGTTTGATTATAGGTAAGATGAGCTTTGAATGTACCATCCTCATAGTATTCTGTTTTTTGTGTTCCCTCACCAGTTATTTTTTAAAGTCATCATGCAAATCTACGCCTGCTTTCACACAAGCAGAAAAGGTGTATATTTTACATTCAGATTTGTCTGTTGTTTACCACATGGTGAAGCTACTTGTAATTAGACCTTCTTGACTCTTTTGGGGCAAAGCTGGTCAGACCTACATCACAAAGAGTTAAACATCAGATTTCTGTTTCTGTGTAAACGCAACTGAACTACCACAGGCTACAGCTATCAAATATCACTTTTCTTGTCCATAGGGCTATACGTAAGAAGTGCTACTGACAGCTGCTGTTAGTGAACAATTTAAAAGAAAAAAAGACACATCTGACAATTGATACGTCGTAGAGGATGTGTAAGATGTGTTAAAAGGTAAACAGCTCTGGCTTTAATAACCATGTTAACAAACCCACATTAATGTCTACTCAGTTGAATACAGATAGTCCTCAGAAATAGTGTTTGTGTCTGTTATAGTAAGCATATAAAAACTTAACTAATCTTAATCTATCAAGTATGTAAAAGCCTTATGACCTCAGTTAAGTTGTGTTGTCTGGTGTGTTGCATCTATTGTGGTTTGTTTATTGTGCTGTATTGAATTCCGGGACAGTTCTACCTCGAACACCCATCCTGTGCCCCGGGCCATGTTTTCTGCTATTGCATAAATGGCCATAGCTCAGATACCTGATGGGTTGTGTCATATTCTTTCAATGCTAGATCTTGATTTTATTATATACCGGTTGAGTCCATGTTTGTTAGAGCTTTACTTTTTTCATATAGCACAGTGGCAGGCTGTCTGTTAAGACCAGTGAAAGTATGACTAGAAGCATGTGCTCCTGCTGTGTCATCATCAGCATTCCCTGTTTGCATCCATAGCTCACTGTTTGCTCCGAACTTATTCAGTGTGTTCAGCAGCAGTCCCTGTCAGATACTGTGATTTTTAAATAACTTGTACTACACCTCATGGAAAATATTAATTTGCTATTTCCTATATCTGACGTATACCTTTAGGCTGGGCAACATGGAAAAGATCAGTATCACAATAATTAGATCACCTGCCTCTTAAATCCATATATAGCACTGGTGTGAATGTCAGGTTTTCTGGTAGTTGATATTCAACACTGGGCTGCATGATAATGGGAAGTCAAACTCAGCATTTCAGAGATCAATATGGGGTAAATCTGACTAATACAAATAACAATGATTGCCGTTAATTGATGAATATCAATATTGTCCAGATCTAACCTCCCTTTTATCCATATTGTTTTTGATGGATCAACACCTTTCCTTAGCTTGCATTTTACTATATTTAGCATTTTCTCAGAACTGCATCTAAAAGTTGTGATAAGGGCAGAAGCAGCCCTTTTTAAACAGCTGATATATATTACCAGTGTGGATAAACATGAGCAGGTCTGGGTTCATTTAAAATTGGACTGATGTTTACACTTATGAGGTTGTTTAAGTGTGCTGATGCAAAATCAAGTGAACCGTAAGTGATTTGAAAGCTAAAAAAAGACATATTAATCCACGGCGGGACAACTCTGGCAGTTAAATGTTAGCCTATATCAAAGTTGTTTGAATCTTTTCTCTGTTAGTACCAGAACTTATTTTTTTTATATCTGACAGCAATCGCAATGTTTCTTAGTAGCTTACATTGAGAAATATTTGTATAAAAACATACAGCGAAAACATAGTGTGTAATATCTGAATCCTCAGTTCCTGAAAGGAGATGTTACGCTTCTGACGCCAGAGACACAGTGGTGTGGATCAATATCTTTGTGAATGTCTGAATGTTAACTTTGGTGCAGTGCACTGCACACTGATGTAGAGCCAAGAAACTGCCTGTAGAAAAGGCTTGTTTGTGTAAAGAAATTGTCATTGTATATAATGAAACTAATACATCAGTGAATTCAGATGAGAACAACAGGACATTAAGGGGGAGACTGAGTGCATGCTGGAGTCCTGCCCTTTAAAACGATTGACTTTAAACAACACCTAAAACATTTACTGTTCAAATAATGCAACTCACAAACAAATCATTGAGTTGTTCTGTGTCATTATTAATTTGATATACACTTCATAACATTTCATTGAAATAGGAAAGCTAACAGGGTTGGGATCTTATAGCTGGTCCCAAATACCTGGTTTTAAGAGAGAAGTATGTGGTTCTGTGTATTTGTTGTTTAGAGTAAAATAAAAAAGGTGAATGATATTGAGCTGTAGATGAACAGATGTGAGGGATTTTACAAACTTTGTTAAGGATGTATACTATGTGCCGCTGAACTCTTTATCCCATGAAACTGAGCATGCAGCTTCATTTGCTTGTGCATACATAGTGTAAGCAAATCAACCTTCAGGATGGACAAATGAATGAACAAAATGTTTTGGTGACATCAGCCCATCTAACTGCTGCCAAAATACAAAAATACTGATTGATACCAGAGCCCTGGCTAGAATCAGACCATTCTCTGTCTTACTTACTTATCTCTGCAGTTGTCTCAATACTACAATTTTGTTTTTATTACTACTTAAAATGACAGCTACTTCATTAAAACTGTAGCTGCTGCCGTGGTGACTTTATTCTACACTTGATGTTGCTCAGTTGTACTCCGTGTATTCCGACTGCCGATCCGCACAGAGCGGCTGCAAAAAGGCTGTTGTTGTTTTCTTGATGAGAACGGAGTTGTGCAATTCCGTTAGCATGGTGGCAACCATAGCGTAGCCTCTGTGGTTTACAGCCAGAGGCAATAGTTTTCTACTTTTGAGTGGGAGAGGGAATGGGAAAAGGCTGAGAGCGTGAGGGGGGAACTGTGATAGAGTGGGAGGGAGAAGCTCTGTGGAGTGTTTATGCACGTGAAAAAATGTTTTAAGCGGCTCTAGTGACAGATGCTTCAGTACGGTTTTAATAACAGGTTCTAGTGTTTGTTATTTGTGCATGTGAAAGATTAACGTTGGGTTTTAAGCTAGGTAATTTCTAGCAACATTGAGAAAATGTCTCAGAGGTTTGTTTGAAACCAGAAAAGGCAAATGTCTTTAATAAAATCTGTACGTGAGATGATGTGCATGCTATCGAATATACACTGGCACAGGCAGCTGTATTTGGAAAATGTGTGGGCAATATTTCAGGGCAATACTGTTTCAACATTCTATTCATAAGTATATTTTCAACACCATTTCAATACATGCTTAAGCCCTTTTCTACTGAATGCACTGCCAGTCCTGGCTCCAGAGTGTGTCACTGCCTTAATGTTACATTCATCACGAGGGAATTTTACACTCAATTTTACACATTGATGGAGAGGGAGAATATTGCCAGGATTGGTGTTGTATTGCTTTTTGTTAATAGCATCCTACTTGTAGCCAAACGTTTTTGGATATAACTCTGCCAGGAACAAATTGGATTATGTGATTATAGGAAATTATGTGAAGAGTCGGAACACACACTAAGCAGCAGCGAGTCAAACCAAGCAAAATGTAAAAACCCAAATGTTACATATAGTTGTATATTATTGTGAAATTGCCCTAAACTGTGTCCCAATTCTTTACTACATTTGTGTCCTTGCCTGATTATGAGTTCGTACTTTGTTTGCACGAGAAAAGTCAGTAAAGTAAAGAGATGTCAGTGTTGATACTAAATTTACTTGATTTCAGAATATGCTATACTGATAGATTGTAGTGACTCATGCATAATGGAAACTAAAGGGCCATTGTGTAGCATTTCGGGGAAACTACTAGCAGCAATTAAATATAATATTCATGACTTTGTTTTTAGAAGTGTATAATCACCTGAAATTAAGAATCGTTGCGTTTCATTATCTCAAAATGAGCCCTTCACATCTAGTCACGCCCATTCCGGTGAGCCCCCTTAATTCAGGAAAAATATGTACATCCGTCAACGGCGAGAGACAAATCATTTTTATTCCATTTGAACAGCAAGTCATAAAAGTTGCTTTGTGGTATGGTTGTCATAATATAATTTAGTTTTTGCATCATATTGCTAATTTTGGTGTCATTTTTATGTGAGATTGTAAAGAGTGAAACGTTTCGGGTGAGTAGAAGGTGACATGAAAGTGGTTATGAAACAGATTTGAGAGTTGAATGAGGCCAGTGGGTGAAGTTATTACAGTATTGCAACAGAGCAGATAATATATTCTGCCAAGTCATGATTCTCACCTCGCTCCGACTGTCTGGAATGTAGCTCATATTAAATCCTCCTGCTGCATTAGAGCTGCTGCACAGTCACTGGTTGGTCAGTGCTGACATGTTAACCAGTGGATGTGCTTAGTTTTATTAGATATTGACTCCCGTCAGTCAAATAAACATTGCATTCAATTGGACAGTTGGACTTTCCAAGAAATGAAAGTCCTCTTTGCTCTTTGATATATTTGTTGGATAAAATCCTTTGTCATTCAGTTAACAGCAAATTAATTAGGATCATTTTGATATTTAATTAAGAGAAGCTTATGAAATTGGAGTTAAGGTGGAATACAATTTATATGAAGTAGCTTGATATCATACATACAGGTAGATGCAAGTTATCTGCATGTATGTGAGACAAATCTGTGCCTATCAAGTGTTTGATAATTGAAGGTTGGTTAGCAGTTGAATGGACACCTAATTGCAAAAAGGTCAGGGTCAAGAAGAAACCCCACATTCTTGTTGACCCATATAGAGTAGATGTCAGGTTTAAGTCACTGCAGTTTGTGGGGTCTTAAAACCATCAGAAACAAGCTGAAAAATGTCTCGTTGTACTATAGGATGTCAGAATAGTGATTTTAAATCTTCATTTCTATAGAAAATAGTTGTAAAAGAATGATACATATTCTTTTGAGATTTTGGTGCTCATATGTGCCACCAGTTCAGCTCCGCCCACAAATTACACTGTTTATACAAACCCAAAAAAGTCCATGTAAGTAAATGTTTTTCTCTCTCTCTCCTTTCCCCTCACCTTTTTTTCTTTCAGATATTTCCAGAATATCATACTACAGTGGTGAGTAATAATTGATTTTCTTTTAAATACAGGCGATATTAACATCTACTACTAAATGATTAGTGCACAATGCATACCTGTAGGTTTGTGTGTGCAGTGTGTATGAATTATTGCATCAAACTTGCATTGTAGAGGTTACCTTGCACCTTTATCAAATAAAATGTTTTGTTTTTGATCAGAATTTGGTGCCTGACATGAACAGACATAATCTAAACCAGTCAATGGAAATGACCGTGGTTCTTTCAATTTGCTTTATTTTGGGGTAAGAGAAATCCACCTTTCAATTTGATCTTTTACGAAGCATGATGTTCTTTGGTTTTAGTCTTGATTCACACCTGTCATTACCTAGCAGAGCAAAAATAATTTCATAGGTATAGATAAGACATTCAATGGCCCTTCGCACACGTGTCTCTCTCTATGGCTGTTGCTAGGTAACGGTTGATCTTATGTTTTCAAGAAGCATCCTGTATACTTGAAACTGAGAACTTGTCATTCCTGCAAAGGACAGAATCATAATTTACATTTCTTGACCCTAACTTTAGCAAGCCTCCAGTAGGAGACGTATTGCCAAAATTGAGGTTAAGATTAAGACTGACCTAAATGTATAATGAGATGAGATGATGCACTGCAAAATTTTACGCTGTGAATTCACAATAAATTATTGGATAAATTTTGCATGACTTTCACAGTAAGGATTACAACAATATATTGTAAATTAAGTCACAGCAATTTACTGTGATTTCAGTATTGTGATATTACAATGCATTGTTGTAAAAGCACAACTGTATACTGTAACTTTACAGCTTCTATGGCAACGCAATTACTGTGATATTACAGTACATTACTGGGGAATTACAACCTTTTGCTGTACATCATTACAACAAGGCCCTGTACTTTTACTGTGAATTCACAATAAATTATTGGATAAATTTTGCATGACTTTCACGGTAAGGATTACAGCAATTTACTGTGATTTCAGTCTTGTGATATTACAATGCATTGTTGTAAAAGAACAAACAACTCTGAGGTAAAGTCAATGTTAGCCCAATGGCATATTTATTAACAAATAAATATTTTTCAACATACAGCAAATGTCAAGAAATTCAAGAATACAAGAAATTCAACTTCCTAGTCAAACTTTCCAAAGCAATCTTAAAATGCAGATAAATTGTGCAGAAACTTGCGAGTGAACTACCTGTCTCACTATGATGGCCACTCAAAGTCAATAGGTTTCCTCAAAAGGGCGTTTGCATGAGGGTTCATTGTTGTCCGCTTCTTGGTCTTTGAGCCTCTTCCAGGATTGATGCCCAGGAAGCACCTGTTAATAAGCAAAGATAGTTTCAGTTTTAAATAGATTTATGGATGAGTTCGCGAGATCAGGATGGTCTCACCAGGCTAGCCTCAGGTACCTCCATTGTCAGCAATTTAGAACTCAAGATAATCATTGAGTTGGAAGCCTGTACTATAATGTGAATTACAAGGTTAAAAGAGATCTTTATACAATACCTTTGAATGAACTCCAGCGTCGCCGATCCAGCAGCAGGATACTCGAGGTTGAAGACTGAATAGCTGCTGAAGAAAGCAGCTACTCCGTGTAAAAACAAAGGGTGTGGGCCCATCACGACATGTCCCTCGATGGATATCAGCCATCCAGAGGGCTTCATCATGTCACCTGAAAATGAATAGATACAACATCATGTGTTATGAGCACTTTGAGATCTGCTTCAGATACAAAGGGCTATACAAATGTAATTTGTTATCATTATTTATTGTGGTGATGTAGATTTCTAGAATCAAAACAAAATACTGAGTTAGAAATGTTGATACTAGATCCAAGTAACATTACCTTGAATGATCAAGCAGGAGGTGCTAGGGCATTCTGGAGTACTGATGTCCACAGCAGTGGCACATGGCTGTAACATAGTAACACACAATAGCATGGATTTAACATTAAAGGATAAATATTGTTCATTGGTCAGAGGTAGTAAATCATACAAGGTAATAAATGGCGTCTAATGTAATCACTCATTTTACATTTTAAATATTTGAATAAAAAATCTTTACATTTCAAGGATGCGTCAGGTGGTAGAGCTGATGGGTCAGGTGGTAGAGCTGATGGGTCAGCTGGTAGAGCTGATGGGTCAGGTTGGTAGAGCTGGTGGTATAGGCCCAGCAGCCTGCAGGTAGGACCTCTGCTTCCTAAACATGAATTTGCAGTCCTGTGTGTTTTCTGTAGCAGTCAGGCACCCCACACTAGTAATAATAGGGGGCATTAGTATGCTGTTTTGTGTGCTGAACGAAGTTATACACATTCTCATACACATGCTCACATCCAACCAATTTACAGTGGAACATTGTGGTGCATTTTAACTCGTCACCTACCTGATCTATTTACCTGATAGCCTGACACTGAACAGGATGGTTAGCCTGGCCATCTGATGACCTGGAAAAAAGAAAAAGGAGAAATTACACAAAGGCAACCAACAATATGAATTTCAGTTTGAATGCAGATTATGATCATGAGTATGTTGTAAAAAACATGATCTGTACATAAATGTAATGGACATTTTTGGAGTTACATCACCTGTGTACGGCAATATTATCCCTAGCTGAAACTTGACCAAGAGCAAAAGCGTTTTTGCAGAATAGTAGCCTATCCATGCATGGCGAGCAGCTGGTCTATGTGGAATATCTCTAACGATGCAGGGAGCCGCTATATTCCCCATAGACTAGCTAGTCATTAGCCTGCTTAGATCGGCTATCGTTCGGCAAAACCGCTTTTGCTCTGGAGTCAAAAACGAACGCGAAAGTAAGTGAAAAAGTTCGTGCTTAATGTCGCTACGTGTACTCTACAGTGCGTTATGTTCGGCCACGTAGCCCCGGTTTGATATGAAGCTGAACTGGAGGATGCGGGTGTATTGTTAGCTTCGGCTAACACGGGTAACCCACTGTCTCGGTGCGGAAAGACCACTCACGAGAGGAGAATAGTGACGGCGACGTTACGCTAATATGCAGCAAAACACTTCCATGTACCCCCGCACACGCTAACCCAGAACAGACCAGCCCCGCGAGCGAACATGACGACAACAGTACCAGTAACAGTCCGGAACGAAAAGACATCCGAGTGGAAACAACGGCCCGCTACGGACCAGTTCGGCTTCAAATCAAACCTGGGCTACATGGTCTAACCATATAACACACTGAAAAGTACACGTAGCGACATTAAACACGAACTTCTTCACTTTCTTTCCCGTTCGTTTTCCTTCTTATTTCTCTCTCGTCTTATTGTTCTTATCTCACGTAGCAAATCGTTGCTAATCGTGCTAGCAGCCGTTTGCTAGCTAGTATTATTACTACTGCTATTAGCAAATGCTGTGAGATAACGTTCAACAATTTCGGGCACTTGCTAACAAAATATGAACTGTGTCATGCGAATAACGTTCATGTGAAAGTAAATATTATCATCATATTAAATAACATGGGTGTAAGTGCTGCAAACAGAGTTATCCATGCTGCTCACCTTCTCCATTCAGCCGGGATGAGAAGAGGGAAACCGCCGCGTCTTCAGTTCAAACCAAGTTCGGTTATGTCATGTGACTTCCCAGGATAGTTCAATACAGTATTTCACTGTTGAATGCTGTGAAATCCTTGCATTTTTTTACTGTGTTGCTGTGATATTACAAATCTTGTTGTGATATAACAGGGGTTTTTTGATTGCAGGATTTTACTGTAACATTAGAGTTAGATGCTGTAAAATCCAAAGATACTGTAGTTTTTACAGGTATTCATTGGGATATTACAGGGGAACTAAATTACAACAAGTTACTGTAAAATAATACTGTTAATTATTGTGAAATGCTGGTAATTTCTAACAGTGTGGTTTCTAACTTTGCCAGAAAGTAACTGTAGCATGGCATGCAGTGTGCAGATGGGGTAAACTTAACATCTGTGGGCCATAACAGCACTGGGAATACTAAGTCCTGCTGATATGGATCACAGGTTCATCTGGGCTCACAACTTGGCTGTGGCATTTAAGCACCGCTTGTGGTTTAATTCCAGTAAATCAATAAAGATGTAGGCTACGTGAGTGATTTAAAAAAAAAGTGGACTAATTCTATTAATTTATAAGATGAACAGAATCCAAAACCCTGTAATTATTTAGTGTCAAACAGTGAAATGCATGTTTCAGTGTCAGAGTCGAGTGAGGCCTGGTGAAATTGTCTTTTTGTGTACATGTTTTATTGGTGCTGAGGTCAATTTATGGTATTATCAATTTGCTGCTTATTATCAATTCATTAAATGTATGTTGTGGATCCTAGCATTTCATTACCGGTAAACATGTTTCTTGTTGAGAATGTCAAAAAAGTATAACATACACTATGTTTAAGTCCTTGAGTGACAGTAGTAATTATGACTGCAGCAAAGGAGGAAGTCAGGTGGCATTGATTTAAGGTCATAAATGCATTTTGATTTTGTAATGATTTTGAAGGGCCCATACAAAATATTGTTCCTGTTCCTGTTAGTCAGGTCAGAAATGCTTACATATTCTTCAGGCCAGTTACAGTTATTATTATTAAATAATTGAATATACACCTACATGCTGTACATCAGTTTGTGTCACAAAAGAATCACAATGGAAGTGTTTTGCAGCTGCAAGCTCAGCTAGAAAGTGTTCAGGTTCATCTGGCACGTCAGAGGACTTGAATGTCAGAGTGCTTTATTGCCTTTGAAGAGCTTGCATGCTGCAGGAGCCGATGAAATATGTTTGGAGAGGGGAAGAGACGACGGAGAGTGAGGACAGAGGGCAGTAGAGATCTGCTAAGGGCAGTAGAGACAGACAGGCAGACCGACAGACAGACACGGAGGGATAATGAAAATGAAGCAGAAGGCGGGGGGGTTGTAAGGGATCAAACAGTGGAATGTATGTTTTTCGTGGCTAAACTTTAATCCTGTTAAAACCGTGTGTGTGTGTGTTGGTGTTCATGTGAGTGCCTGTTTATTAGATGTAGTGTTGATTAAGAGTGTGGTCCTATTTGCATATTTATAAGTACTGTTCTATCAGGCACTTTGCCTACTTTCCACTGCATCAAGTCCAAATTACAATATTTTCTCCTCCTGCCTCTCCCCTTCTCTGCCCTACACACACACACACACACACACACACACACACACACACACACACACACCCTCACACACACACACTCGCCCTCCCTGCGTCTGCCTGTTAGCGTTTTCGCAGCGTGGTCACAGCAGCCTATACCGAAAACACAGCATAGGAGAAACACTTGGCCCACACACACACACACACACACACACACACACACACACACACACACACACACACACAGACATATGTAAAGCTTTCCCCACATAACTCTTTCACTGTATAGCCTCTTTGGTGCACTCATTTCGACTGTTCAAGGATTGCGCTGCATGTACTGTGTGTGTGTGTGTGTGTGTGTGTGTGTGTGTGTGTGTGTGTGTGTGTGTGGCTGCGGCTGTGTGTCTCAGAGAGAGAGAGAGAGAGAGAGAGAGAGAGAAGGGGGGGAGATATGATGCTGTGGTGTATTTGCCCTTCCGCTGCTCCAGAAGAAAGCCTTCAAAAGCCAGGCCGAGCAACGCACAGCTGACCGACTTCGAAACGGATTTACTCCATCAATTTCTTTTTCAAACCCACTCCGACAACTTCTGTTCATAGTCGTTCTCCCATCCTGGCTTTGCATCTCTTTTTGCTCCACCTTTCCCTTCAGGTCACTGTCACTTTATGTCTCTCTCTCTCTCTCCCTCTCTCTCTCTCTGACATCAGACACCTGCTTCGACCTGGTTAACTCCTGCAGGCTCAGAGCATTGTGAGAAAGCTTTGGATGATGGGAGGCTCAGCTTCTCCCTGGGGTTTCTCCACTTTCTCTCTTCACCCTGCACTCTTTATTTCTTCTTCTTTCCCTTTCTAACGGATATTTTGTTTTCAATTATTTCTTTAGTTTTTGATCATTCTGTTCTCGTTCAACTCTTTCTGAAGTCTCTCCCATCTCGTCTTCCTTCTTCTGCCTTCATTCATCTTCCTCTTGCTTTCCTTTTTCCCGTCTGCGTCGGTCACTCTACGTACCTCTCCTTCACTATGCTCTATTTCTCTACGCCCCTCTTTGCCCTACATTTTTGTCCCTTTTGTTGCTGATGCCAGTTTCTCTTCTCGTCTTCCTCCCATCCGTGTTACCATCTCCTTTGGACAACATTGTGGATTTATAGAACAAAACTGCTCCCTTTCGTGGAAAATGGTACTTTGGTGTAATTAGATGGAGTCGTACTTTGCCAGCAAAGAATATCATTGTTATTTTGTAACCTGGATGTTTGACATACAATGCTAGAATATGCGACTTAAGATTCATGGCTGCAGGGAACCCACCTTCTTTGAATTTCACATCAAGGATTGATTCATTGGATCAGCAGCTCCAGATGGAAGACCAGAATTTGATATTTTGTGAGGATTTATTCAAGCGCAGGATGGCCTAATGGGGAAAAATAAACCCCCAGCCACAGAAGCCAGATTTGAATTTCTGTTTAGGGAAGCTTCCACCCCGCTGAAGTTTCCTCGAGCATCTTACTGAATCCTCTCCACGCACAAGCGCTCTACCTCCCTGAAGTGAAGGGGGGGAAGGACTTCCTTATAGGGATCATTGCATATCAGATAGCACAATGGTTGTGGTATTTTGCTGGGTTAAAGGTCATGACATGTATTGGAAGGAGTGATTACTGAAAACTAGACCCTAAGCCACTTCCTCAATTCCTGAAGTAATATGATGTTTCAGCAAGCTATGGGAGAGAGTGACTGGCAGTCTTGTGATCAGTAGCTTGGATTACTGTACAGGATACACTACTTTAATTTTTTTGTCGTCTTTCAGTTGTTTGCATCATTTGTTTTTTGTTGCAGAAGAAGGTCTGAGTTCCCGATTAGAAGCCTATTTGGACCTGTATCTCTGTGTGATTTAAATCTCTATCAACTGGCTTGGACCCTGACGATAGCTGTCTAGTGTAACGGCTTCTATAGACCGTAACGGACTGGTATATTGGTATATTCACTACCTCCTGTTGAGATACTTGCTGTGTCATCAGGTTTGACAGTACAAAAGATATTTGACATCCTCTGTTTCCTCTTACTGGGCTCTATTCTTTTCTGGAGTTACTTAGAGCCCTGGGACACTGGCTTCGATTGATTTTTCTCTATTCATTTTCCTGTGGCTATCTTGTGAGGTGGCTAGAATGGAAATGATCACCCCTGTAACCAATGGCAGCCTAAGTACCAGCACAACAGGTCTCAATATTCATCTTTTTTAAGGGACATTTTAGGATACCTATATTTATGTTTCCTTGGCCTATTTAAATGTATATTCCAGGAATTTTTCATAGTTGCGAAAAGCCAGGTTAGAATCCGTCCAAGCCCTAGCCTCTATGCAGCTTTCTGGGCCCAGCAGGTTTGTCTGGGCCCTGTGGCCAGACCTTGAACAGCCCCTACAAAACAAATGGAGAACAGCGGCTGCATCCCTCTCTGCTGGAGCAAGGGGGCCTGCATCTACGCACAGCACCCCCTACCAAGTATGTACTAATACGTGTATTAATCACCTATAGCATATAGTTGGCTATGTGCTTGTGAATTTAACTAAATCATTGTGATTAATGATCCATATCATTTGGTATCATTCTCCACGTGGTATCATTATTTACAATGAAATAGAATAGTCATGGTCATGAAATTCCATTGTCTGTTTACCATCCCTCACTCAGCTGGTTCAATTTCACTTAATGTAGCAATGCTTTATGAAGTCTGAATTAGACTGGTTTGTGTAATTCATCACACTGGGCTTTTGATTGTAACTAAATTCTGTCTTCTGTTTCACCTGTCTGTTAATATTTATGACTGATGATGTCCAGCTGCAGTTATGACTAAGAACTCATAACCAGCTCGACCAATATTACAATATTGAACAGTCATACCTATGTATTTAGATATATAACCAATGTTTAGACTTTTTGCGCATCCTTGGCAAAAGGGAGGATGTGGTAATGTGGGGGAAGGAGGAGGGCGGAGGAAATTGTTTGAGGATGTGAGAAAGATGAGAGGGGAGAAGGAAGGGAAGTTGGTTCAATAGGACGGGAGGATCAAATGGATATGTGAAGGCAGGAACTAAAGGACTGTCAGCGTGAGATGAGTAACTGGAGGAGATTAAGAGAGAGGGAAGAAGAAAAGAGTTGCAGAGGAAGGGGGCAAAGGATGGAGAGAGAAGGTTACAGGAGATTTGGCATATGAGGTGTGAAAATGGGAAGATGAAGATGAAGGCTTTGGAAAGACTAAAGAGATAAAGACATGGGTAAATGTTAAGAATGAAGAAGAGAACGGTTTGGTAAAAAAAGAAAGAGGGGCCTCGGCTCCCCCAGGATTGTGCTAACCCCAGTAACCCAGTTACAGTTAGTCGAGGAGATAAACCGTCCTTCAGCTGCTGCTCCTGCAGGACAGGGCTCAACTCCAGCCTTCTTTGGTTTTACAGGCTGGCTGTCAGTCACTGGAGCCCCACTGAGAGAGGGGGTGGTGGGCCTGGCAGCCGCCTGCTCCCCTCCTGGCTGCCTGCATGGCCTAGTTGATTGGATTCCTCTCTTATTCTCTATTTGAGTGTGTGAGGGCATGCATGTGGGGATTTGGTGCACTTATGTTGAGTAAAAATTGGTGCAGTGAGAAATGGCTTCATTTGCCTATTATGTGTAGTGCACCTATTTTTAAAACAGTAATTTATCTATTATGAGATCCATATTTTGTAGTGACCCAAAACTAGTTTTTGCAAGGTATTTGAGTCGGTTAACTAAACGACAGCTTTTTGTAATATAAGGGCTGTTGAGGTCTATGGTAGGTATGGTAATGAGTTGTTTTGATGGCATAATCCCAAAAGACGCAGTGCTGTTTAGAAGTCAACCTGAAGTTCCCATGCTGGGTAATATAAGAAATTGGTCGGTCATCCACAAACTGATGCTTAGGCTTTATGTCCACCATGTCAGTGACATCTGCTCATAATTTCAGTTATATTGCAGACAAACCAATTGTTACCAACAGACTAGTAATAATTTACCACAAGTATTTTCTTCAGCCTCACCTCTCAGTACATTATGTAGATCCAGTTGTATACTGGCTATGTTAACAATGACCCCTTTTCATGAATGCTACTGAAAAACAGGTAAACATACTACATTATGTGTGATGTAACAGTATTTACAGCACAAAGTAGTTGTAGTATGCACCAAGGCAACTATGTAGGTTGCCTCCATCTCTAATCGGATTTTATGAAGCTGTGTCTAGTATTTAGGTTAGGTTAAGGTGTGTGTGTGCGTGCATGTGGTCGGTCGGTGAGTGTGACTGTGATTTTGTGTCACTATACGGTTTTGTCTCGGTGTATGCAGAGGTGTGTTACAACAATGTAGTGCCTAATATCTAATCTGATTAGTGACTGACCGAGGCAGCAGCAGCTGGCTGACTGGTTTGTGATTTTGTAGCTCCTCTGGTGCAACTGCTTCTATTCCAAACGAGATGCAGTCAAATAATGTCCTCAATACATTTTTTAGCGTGCCCCTCTGAGATGACTACAGAGTAGCTGTTGTAACAAGTGATGGTATGCTGTGCACATCACAACTCACGCACATTCTGGACAGTTTTCCACAGAGCATGTTTTCATATCGACACATTCATTTCCAACAGTAGAGCAAATATAGTTGTACTGAATTTAAAATAATGTATTAGTGCCAACATAGTTTATTGTATATTTTTTCTGTTAGACTATTTGCAAGAAACACCAAAATGTTCTGATGTCATCGATCTTGTATCCACCGCACACAAACCTGGCCTCTCACACAGTACGCTGAAATGACACAAGAGCAAGGGCATGGTGCTATATCAGCAACAGACAATGGTCAGTGTGTGGGATTTCTGCTGTAGCCAGGTTTGGAATCCTTAAATCAATCAGTAACAGGTCCAGGTAATCTCACAGGCCAGAAGCTTAGGTATTTTAGGGGTCTATTATCGTATATTGTAACTCCAGCAAATATAGTTCAAATGTTTCATATTTCAATATTCATTCAAATATAGTGCTGATCTTCACTAAAATTGTTCGAAAACGATATTGTAATTTGTGGTATCGTTCATGATTTGAAGCATTCCCCACCAATATTAGAACCATAGAACCAATCTGTTCTATATAATAGAACTGTAGAAATGTTGAAATCTCTGTAGCCATTGAAGAGATGGAGGGCTATAAATTCATTGCACTGCAAAGATGATGGTATATTGGGATTATAGCAGAAATACACTCATTAGGGATTGTAACAAATCCCCTAAAAATCCTGTAGTATCATAGCCACTGCAGTGTCATTTTAATTGGATGATGATAGTAATACTGTATAAGAGGGACATTTGTAATCTGATCTTCACTAATCTGTTGTAGTAAAGCCTTGGGGTTCTGTTGAGTATGAAGCCATGGATGTGGCCATCCACTTATTCACACCAACAGGATGAGCTCACTTTAAAATAAGCACACATTCATCACTTCTTCATCTTCTGAACCAAAACAATGTCACTCTCGTCTCTCCTCTTTTCGGAACACAGATATTTTAGATATTTTAACCAACCAACCTTTTCTTGACAGGTGAATATTTTCGGTTTTCTTGCAGTTGCACAAAAATAAGATACTTCCAGGCTGGTTATATGCAAATGTAGTGAGTCAAAGTTTCAATCCAGCAATGATTTTCCCTAGGATCTACAAACCAAATAATAAACTGTAAACACTTTTCGAAACAGGATTACAAAGTGCAAACCCAACATGTACATGTACAGTACATCAATTGGAAATTAAGAAGATTTGCGACAACAGATGATTGATTCATAGGACAATTAAACAACAAACATAAATAACGAAGAAAAGAAAAGTGTAATGACATGAAGAAAATAAATTAAAGGTTTTCATAATTTAACAAAGGAAAAAGAAAACTAGCAATGCCTCTCCATAGACACACGATGTAGTAATGTTTATTGGACACACACACACACACACACACACACACACACACACACACACACACACACACACACACACACACACACACACACACACTATTGATACAGCACATTTTTACAAGAGAGTGCTGAGTCAAAATATCGTATACATAATGTCCTCCTTTACACACACACACACACACACACAAGGTCATGTACTTCAGCGTGTGTCTTTAAGAGGCAACTGTAGGTCAAGCTGTCAAAAGTGCTGAACCAACTTTCCCTGGATCAGTCGCAATGTTTCTGT
The DNA here is from genome assembly GCF_963514095.1 of Eutrigla gurnardus. Classification (NCBI taxonomy): domain Eukaryota; kingdom Metazoa; phylum Chordata; class Actinopteri; order Perciformes; family Triglidae; genus Eutrigla; species Eutrigla gurnardus. The sequence continues at coordinate 7,898,312 of NC_139937.1, read as the reverse complement.
CTCTTTCTTTCTCCCTCCATTCCAAGTGACCTGACTATGACCTGAACACAACACAGAAAAATGCTGCATATAGTGATGTGATATTACCGGAGGGGGTTTTTTTGCTTCCTACTGGCCGTTCAGAGCGGTAGTCAAACGACCAGCGGCGACAGTAACAGAAACTGAAAACGCAGCTTGTCAGTTGGATTCATTGTCTCCATATTCAGATGATTAAATACGTTGCCACGTATAAAGAAGCCGATTTTTCAATATTAAATGAACCTGGTAGATGATGATGATGCAGATCACATGTTGGACAGGTCCTTTGGAAAAGTATTTAGTTGCAGATTACATCCCCAATACTGGAAATGAGCCATGAAATCAGATTTGGTTTACTTCTCTTTTTGTGACCACATGACAACCAGAATTCACAGTCAGCTGAAACCAGTCACCGTAGTGAGGATGACTCACCAAAGCCTGCAGGGATATCCAGGAAGTGACGCAGGAAGCAGCAGAGTGCGTGTCTCGTACAAGGAAAAGATATGTTCAGATGAACCTTCAGCAGAAACGACCTTTAACGAGGGTGAATGCATGAAAGAGAGAACGAGGAATAATCTGTGGAAATGGATTGTTGGCGCTTGACTGGAAACGTCTGCTTTGTTCAGCACTGCAGTATGAAAAAGCAATCCTGCTGTAGTCTATACTGTAGTAAATGTGAAGCAAGCTATTGTTGTGATTCTGTGTGTTTGCCTGTAAAATGATTATTAACGATATTTCAGTAAGAATTCATCCTGCTTTTTAGGCTGCAGCCCACACACAGCCATTTAGTATTCAAGTGTCTACCTGGCTGCTGCTGCCACTTAACACCAGTATGCCCACAACAATTTACTAATCCTCCCAGAGCAGAACATAGCGTGTCAAGCCAGATTTTAGAAACCACCATCTTGAAAACTGCAGCCTAGCAGCCATGCCACTGGTTCACAGAGACTCTGCTATGGCTTGCCTTGGACATGTTGGCCGCTGCAGGTAGGACTGAATGACTAGTCCTAGTGTTGGAGTGGCTTACTGAATAACTGCCTGGTTGATTTAGCAGGTGGCGGTCCAGTTTGACCACAGTGTTTCCCACATATATTTTATTTATTTGAACTCATCTGATTTATTGAGTTGTGAGTCCATGAGGCCCTTCTAAAGAGACCTTGTGTCAGTGTTTTGCTGGTTTATTCATTGACTCTGACTGAATATTTGACTGACTTTGGTCACCTAACTGAGACTGGTTCAGTGTTGCTGTGCTACCACAGCCTCTCCTCTCTTCTCGCTCTCGCTCTCCTTGAGTGAGAGTGGATTTGCAGGAGTCCTTTTACATCTGTGTGATTATTAATGTAGCCTGTTTTGTGTCATGACAAATGTATGGAGTGCATTACGAATGAGTTGTGTTAGTGAATGTAAGGCTGCTTGAGTGGGTGTTTTACTGTGTCAGCTATTCTTTCAGTGGTGCGCTTCAACGGGTTGATTAAGCAATTATATTTACATACTGTAATCACCTTTTTGTCCCGTTGATTTTAATTCTCCTCGACTGGGTGCTCCGTTTACCAAAAGAGATCAACCTATTTCCATGGAAGATACAAGACGTGTTGATATTTATGAATTATAAAGTCACATCTTGACCTCCGTCCCCTCTGTTTTTCAGAATATGACAGCCAGTTAGCCCCAGCAGGAGCATCTGAATCAGGCATGGCATCCTCTTCCTACTTGGAACCAAACCTCAATCACTCTGCAGCGGGTGTTTGCGGGGTTAAATCCCGGTCTGGGATGCCTGGTGGTACCGGTGTTGGTACCAGCGGTTCTGCTGGAGGCCTTGAGCGGCCCTCAGGCTCCATGGACCGGGTTCTGAAGATCTTCCATTATTTTGAGACAAACAGCGAACCATGCACCTGGGCTAGTAATATCAGGCATGGAGATGCTACAGATGTCAGGGTAAGACACGTAAACATTTCTTACTTTTCTAGCCCTCCATCGTCATCATTTCCCTGATTCTTCTGTTTATCTTTGCTCATACTTCCATTTGTTTCAACAGGGTGTTATCCAGAAGATAGCAGAGATCCACAAATTGCGCTGTGTGTCCTCTCTGGGCCTCCGTCTGACCCATCTGCACTCTGATGCACTCCATTGGTTACACCCTGATTTGGGCGTGTGTCATGTGCGTGAGAAATATGAGAAACAGCACCCCCAGGAGGAGTGGAGGTAGAGTCACGACAAGATTCAATGTTTTACACTCACTGTCAGATTCCTCTCCTCATGTCTTCGCTTGTTTCACGTTTTCTATAAAGCATACTAGAGCTAGCGGTGGATTGATACTTTAAACTTATCGTTATCAAGATGGCACCCTCCTTCCTTAATGTTATGCTAATATCAAACAATATCAACATAACGTCACTTCATTCTCCTCAGAGGCAGACAAGAACATGATCATTACCACAAACACCTAAACCTACCTCATTAATACCCAATTGGGCTGTCCAGGAACTACACTTATTTAAGCTAAAAGCTTCAGTTACCTAAAATATGGTCCCAATGAAGCCATTTTATATTTTCAATAAACTTCAAACATACTCAAGTGAACTACTGTATACAGGCAGTAAATACTGCAACCAAGTATTTAATATTGATCCCTTTTGCCTGTTTTGATTTTCTTGACATTTGAAAGTCCTCATATAATGTGTTTCCTCATTCATACACACAACGAATAATGTTAACCAAAAATGAAAATGGTCACGGTGGCTGCACATGACCTACATGCAATGGGCCGTTGTTGCTGGTGTTTTTGGTTTATTTGCTGCCTATTATTAAACTACATTATAGAGCCTTAGTCTTCCCACTTATTTGTTTCAGTAGCCTAATATGCCTTGAAGTGGGATGTGCTCTGTTTGATAAAGGGAAATGAGCAGCTAGTTATTTGAAAGCAGCTCTGTCTAATTTGCGCCTACACTCAAACTATGCGGGCGCTTAACCGTCTTCAGCAGATATTGTTAACAGCTCTCCTTAAAATTCAGTCCTTCCTCCTGCAGTTGATGTGTTACACCAGAAATCATTAAAATTTGAATGAGTTAAAGTTGTCCACATCACTAACATGCAGCCAAGCAGCTCTGCCAGTTGTTGCAGCTTTGCCTCGCAGGGCGGCAGAGCTGCAAGCCCAGAGGAGCTTCTGCTGCCGCCACGCTATTGTTAGAACAGCAGAAGTAGCCGAGGGGACAGACTGACTATCTCACTCTTCTCTCGCTCCCTTGCGTGTTTCTCCTCTGTCTCGTGTGTTCACGGTCGCTCTATTTTGCTTTGATCTTTCTGCATCCCTCTTTCTCTCATCCTTCACATCTGTGTTTTCATTCTTATCCCCCTCTCTTTTTTCTCCATTTTCTCTCTCGTCACACTCTCCTTTTGGTTCATTCATTATAGAGCAGGGATGTTTTATTAATTTTTCGTCAACCTTGATTTACTTTGTTATTGAACTACAGGCCTGTCGCATTACAGCAGCTTGGAACTCACTACTCTCCTGACCCATTTCTCTCCACTGTAGTCACTGCAATATGTCAGTCATAAAATAATACGTCGCTATAAACGATGATGGCCCATCTGGGTACTTCTGTGGCACAGTTAACTGGCAAGTGTAACAGCTGGGATCTGCGTATGCTTTATGGTATTACAAGGTTATCACTTTCAGTTAGTTCACTGCCAGCGAAATATTACATTGTGTTTTATTCTGCCACCAGACGGTAATAAAGTGAGTAAAAACGGCATCTTCCAACTTCAACACTTTGTTTCAAGCCCGTGTTGGCAAACAGCCACTCTGCTGAGGTGACTTTGACAAATACGTTGGAATCCACGGCTCAAAGCGCGATTACATAGCTCACATCTATCTTAACCCTCCTATAAAAGTAGAGCAAAAATAATTGAAGAAAATAGTGCAAGAAACAAGCACAAGAAACTCCTCCAAACCCTCAATGTGACGTGCATAACCATGAGCAGTTTCTAGCTTCATAAAGCAAAACATGTGAAGCAGAGCTGATGATAAACTACATATCTATAGTTGTTGTTTTTTCATTATCCGTAAATGGAAGTGGAATTCTTTGTAATTAGGAAGATGTTGTTGAGTCAATGGTATCCGCTCACATAACCATGTTTGTTATCCAAGTCTTTGACATTTGCAGGTCAGATGCACACAAACTGTATTTAAACCATAAATGATTTGGTTTAGAAATTCTCAAGGCTTACCTTTTTTTTTTTTTCAAATCTCTCAAAATGTTATGGAGAATTTTGTTGTCACATTGTCAGATTTCACACTTTTGAAAACGGTTCATAACTTGTTTTTCTGTGAATGTCTATGTGTGCCAGTGAATAACACTGCATTCATTATATAAATGATGCTCCAGGCATTCTCTAGTATACCTCAAACTGGACCAGAGTGGGAGAGTAAAAATGTATTGAGGTCTGTGTATCTGCCAGCTGTATGTATGAACATACATTGCATTTGGATGCTGCCGGTTATTTAGTTCTCTGTGTTGGTGTTTTATCTCTGACTATATGTATGGATATTTAATAGTTTTTGTCCTTCTAGGTATGAGTTGCGGATGCGGTACCTTCCTAAAGGTTACCTCAGCCATTTCTCTGAAGACAAACCATCTCTTAACTACCTCTATCACCAGGTGAGGCAACAATGCAGGATCCTATAATACCCTCCTTGTAAAATAATACTAAATAAAAACACAATTAGCTTTGATTTTCCTCATCCAGTTCTGTCATACATCTGCTCTGTCACTTCTTTCCTGTCACTTTTACATCCAACGAGGCCAACATAACTTTTCTGCTCTTACATGGGACTATGGTATAACTTTATCTTTACAGCAGTTTTGTAATTCAAATATTGGGATTCATTCACAAATATCTTCCTAAGATTTTCTTCTCTGTACTAAGAAATGTCTACATCGGAAACTAAAGGAAATTAAGTAACCACTTATTTTACACAAACATGTCAGCATTCAAGTGTGCTATCGAGTATGCAAAGATTCTGGTCTCGCCTAAAAACAAAACCCAAATAAGAAAACACTGGTAATGGTCACAATCTTTATTAGAATCTTAGAAATGTCTTCTTCATAACTGTTTGTGAATGAGGCTCGTTGCACTGTGTTTCTACAGGTAAAGAGTGACTACATGCAACATATAGCTGATCAGGTAGATCAAGACGTTGCTCTGAAACTGGGCTGTTTGGAAATTAGGTGAGAACCACACACACACACACACACACACACACACATTAGTTCTAATGCCGCAAGCATGACAAAAATAAAACAAGCTTAATCTGTTTATTCAGAAGAAGTTCTTGAATATTAGTCAGTGCTTATATCAGAGGATTTTAACAAAAATCTATTGATGACCTTTTAATATGATTTTTCCTTCTCTCTCTGAATTATACAGGAGGTTCTTCAGAGAGATGCCAGGCAACGCCCTGGATAAGAAATCCAATTATGAACTTCTAGAGTAAGACTGATTTTATCTGGCCCCCACTGTAAACCACATTCCCTCTAATTTAGATTTAGTTGTTATGATTTAGTATTCAGGGATGAATGTTTTGATTCTGTTATTCTTAGGAAAGATGTTGGTTTGAGAAGGTTCTTCCCCAAAAGCCTGCTGGACTCTCTCAAGGTGAGGCTTAACAAGTGTTATCTAGTACACTTTAATCTCCCTGACTAACTGGTCAGGGTCTCGTTCTTTCTGACTCTTAGTCCTGCTTAGTCTGCTGGATGAGCTACTGGTTATTTGCCTGACGACAAGCTGACTGGCAGGCAGACTAACTTGATGACTGAATGGATCTCTGGCTGAATGTCTAATAATTGGATTGTCTGGAATTAAGTTAAACATCCTGTTGTCACTCACAGTGTGCTTTGTCATTTCTTGGCTCTGAACCAACTATCTCTGAGAAAGACTTAACCCTTGAAAATGTGTTTTTTTCTCTCCCACTCTATCAGGCGAAGACTCTTCGTAAGCAGATCCAGCAGACCTTTAAGCAGTTTGCTAACCTCAACGATGAGCAGAGCATCCACAAGTTCTTCGAGATACTATCTCCCATCTACCGCTTTGACAAAGAGTGCTTCAAATGTGCTCTGGGGGTAGGGCAACACTTGATTCATAAAGACACAATGTGTAATATGCAAATGTGAATGATTAAATCCATTCATACATTTTCCAGACCTGAAAATTCATACCTACTTCGGAGGTTGCCCCATTCACAGGATAGAAAACATACAGAGTGGAGTGTTATCTTTAAGTTAATGGCTTTTCAGAACTATACAAAGTAATACTGCAATTGCAGTTTTTTTCTTAGAGGCATTTCACGTCAAAAGTAGTGAAAACAGATGAAAACATTGAATTGTTTTATTCTGTCAATATTACATTTTTTGCCAGTATTGTAGTGGCAAAACAACTTAAGTGGAAATGAAAAGGGCTGTTTACTTACTAAAACTGATGATATAATGAAATGTGACATTTATTCTAATCCTATTGTTCTCCCACTGTTTTCCTCTCCAGTCTAGTTGGATAATATCAGTGGAGTTAGCTATTGGACCAGAAGAAGGAATCAGCTACCTCACAGATAAGGGCTCAATGGTGAGTGTGCACTTAGACAACTCATCTCACCAGGTCTAACTTTAACCATCTTCAGTCCTCTGTGAAAGTGAAACTGTTTCAAAATTAACTTTATTTCACATTTTTTTCGTGATTGCTTACACACTAGAATTTGGCTCATTGTGTCGAAACTCAACACACAAATAAGATGCACCTCTTGGGGATAAAAATCTCACTTCTATGTCAAAGTGAAACTCTGCAATCAAAACACGAACAATCCTTTTTCAAAATGGCATTTTTGCAACAAAATGTGACTCCCATGCACCATTTAAATTGCGATTTTAAAGCTGACACTGTCTTTAATAGTTTAGTTTACTGTAGTACATTTTTAAATTACTCAGACAGACTTCTGTTAAAGATTGTTGCAATACAGTACATCTGCTCACACTCCAATGAACACAGAGACATGCTTGGTGGTTGGTGGTGGTTTTTTACAACAAAAGCACAAAGAAAAGTAGAACAGGACAGTTATCAATACAACATGTTACTGTATGTGCTGTAACTGAAACAAAAATAATTATAGTAAAAAATAAAAAGCAGTATTGTAAGGGTTGGTGGATGGTTTATGGGTCAGGCACCATCAACTCGTCCACATCACAAGAAATGTCATCCCTGGTGACTTCTTTGACCTCCTCCTCTCACCGTCTCCATGTTTTTTCACAAAGAGATGAGCTTACCTGTGGTCTATTTGTAGTGCTAAATAATCCCTCTTTATTTATTCAGACCCTTCCCTCTGCCTGTATTTTCTCTTTTCTTTTTCTTTTGCCTTGTTCAGGACTGTTCTGGGCGTCAGCAAAAACATTTTAGACCCACTAGTAAACTAATAAGCAGGGTGTACAGGCCGTCATCGTTTCCAAGTCAAACACTGCTCTCTCTCTCTCTCTCTCTCTCTCTCTCTCTCTCTCTCTCTCTCTCTCTCTCTCTCTCTCTTTAATTAAAGGTTAATTGTGAAAGCTGTTTTGACAAACAGCAACTGACTGTATACTAACTGTATGTATTCCAGCTCAAAGATGATCCACTTCAGTATTTTTTTAAACATGAGAAGGCTTTCAGCACTACTACATACTGCATTAGTGTTGTAGTCTTACACATGCTTTTAATTTGAAGGCAAGAATCCACCATACTGCCCTCTAGTGCCTTCCCTCTCCAGTAGACAGCTTGTCTCTTGCTTTCCCACTTGCACAAGTTGAAATTAGTTTTAAAGTAGTTTTAGAATAGATTTCATTCGTCACATACACACAGGTACATACTAGGAATCTGAGCTCTGCATTTACCTCATTCTAAACATTTAGGAGCGGGGGGCTGATGTGAAGCACCCGGGGAGCGAGTGTCTCGCCCATGCATACCATCAGAGCTCGGGATCAAACTGCCAACTTTGTGGTTAAAGGACGAGCTGCTGTTCCCACTGAGCTACTGCCACCCTGTTTTTGTCACAAAACAGATTATATCACCTGGAAAAAAGCCCTATGTGTGGTATCACCAGGTGATTATGAGATCTGCACAGCTACATTAAGGAAATGCTGGCTGCAATGACAACTCAAAATGTAGCAAACAACTACACATTAGTTATTATATTTCAACTTAACGATGAAATATAATAATTTAGACCAATAATGACTGTGAAAATGTCTTAAATTAATTTAATAACATGCTCATGGACCGTGCCTATGATTCCTGTAGTTGGCATTGTTGTAGTTAAAAATAGAAACACAGGAGTAACTGGTATCATGGAAGATATGTCTCAATGTGCATTTGTGCATGAAAGACCTACCGTTATTTTCTTTTAATATTTCTGCGTATCTGTCTGTGTTTCTTGGTCTCTGCAGCCGACACACTTAGCTAACTTTAACCAGGTGCAGTCCATCCAGTACTCTCCTTTGGAAGAGAAGGACAGGAAAGGCATGTTGCAGCTCAACGTAGCAGGAGCTCCAGAGGTGAAAACACGCGCACCTTGCATCATTTTTTCCTGACCTTTCCATTACAGCGTGATTCTTTATGAAACATTACCGCCTGTTTAAGGGATATTATTTGCAGTAATACCTAATATTGTATTTATGAATTTATTGAAATAGCATCTACTTGTTTAACATTTTATTTTCAGTTAAAAATCTGAAAAGATGCAGGGAAAAAAGAAACAGCACATGGGGAGGGTGGAGGCGGGTGTTGCCATATGCACTTGAGTGTCGGCGTGTGTGTGTGTGTGTGTGTTTGCAGCAGGCTTTACGAGTGGAAAAGCATGTGTGCATCAGTGCTAGAGTATGTGTGTAGGGATGTGTGTGTGCGCGTAAGACCCAATGTGTATATGTGCACTGAAAGAAGACGCTACCCCTAATAAAGCTCTCATTGTGTCACTGTGAAGCAACACTCTGTCCCACTAACCCTGTGTATGTGTGTGTCCATTTGTGTGTGTGCGTAGCCCCTCACAGTCACCACCGCATTGCTGACTACGGCAGAAAACATGGCCGACTTGATTGACGGATACTGCCGGCTCGTCTCCTTAGCTACTCACTCCTTCATTGTCAGAGTTCACAAAGGTAGGACGTGCAACTACTTTCACATTTATTTTGTGTTCATTATACACTTAATGTTGATTGTGATCATTTTAAAGTTGTTTGGACGGTTGGTAAGAGCAAAGAAAAAATATAGTTTCTGCTATAAATAGTAGAACTCGATGTTGCCAGCCATCTTTCAGTCTGATTATGGCTGATGAGGCTTCACGCTTGTCACTTTGAATAACCAGCCGATGTTTTAGCTCGACTTTTCTAAAAATAGATGTGTCTACAAAGAAACTGTTACATTGATGCGATTCTAACTCCAGTCCGTTCTGAGTCTAATTCATGCGTTTGTCTATCTGCAGAGGGGGATAGAGCTCTGCCGTCCATCCCCAAGTAAGTCAACAGACGCCTCTTGTCTCATTAGTTGCTTCATGAAGTAAAAACATGGTGTCACAGTTTCCTGTGAGACATAGAGGAGGTTAAGTCAGGGTTCATCATCCAATGTCTTTGCTTTAACGAGCACGACTTTGTGTTGTTTTAGTTGTTTTTAATGGTTCCACTCATTTTATTTTCCACAGCTTGTGCTGACAAGAGCTGTATTTTTTCAGTCCTTGCATTGGCCACATATTATTCTTTGTAAGATAGACATGTGTTTTTTATTTTCTAATGCTCATCATCGTAAAGCAACACATGTGACAGGATGTGGGAGGATTCTCCATTCTTCTGCTTGCACTACTATCTTCATAGCTGGAAACTTTGGGCTAATGTGAAACCAAAAAACGGATTTTTATCATCTCTTGTCCAGAGTTTCAAATCATGAGAGGCGGATGGAAAAACGGATGGACGGAGTACGGACCCGAGCTGTTTGTGTCTCAGGTATAAATCCCTGTCTCACGTTCTCCTTTTCCTGTTGGTCTGTTTCTCCCCCGTTGATTTTCCTGTCTGTCGGCTGCTCTAAATGTCATGAATGACAGTGCCTGCTAACAGTTAGATAAAGGGTTCATAGATATGTGTGTGTGTACCCTGTTCCCTCTATAAAGCCTCATCTGTGTGTGCAGTGAAGAGTCCTTGTCTCGCCAGATGTCCCAATGGAGAGCTTTAGTCACTGTCGCTCTTCCTCTGCTGTGACTGTCTACTGACCTCTGACTAACTCACAGTTACACAGAATTAAATGAAAATGACCTTGAATATAGTATCTAAGCATGAAATAGTCTCTGTGACCTTATTTGTCTTTTCTATTAACACTAAAACGAACGCTTCTTTCCCCCTCTGTGTGTTTCCTGCTGCATGTGGCTTCTAAAGGTCACACTAGTGGCGATGGTAAACAACATTTTTTCTATTAACAGTCCTAAATTAGTAACTCAGTGGAATTCCTGCTCTGTTTCTACATTTGGCGTACAGTATGTGTGCTGTGGATCTCTGTATCTGCCTCTAACTGTTTTGGCCTTATCCATGACTCAACCTGTTATTCTTCAACTTGTTTCTATGGAAAGAATGAACATTTCCACCACTCCCCTTTCCTATCCTCTGGGTCTGTCTCTTTCTCCCTTTCTTTCTCTCTATTCTGCTCTTTGTCCCACATTCCTCGTGTGCAGCTGTATCGTACATGAACGTTTAAATTGTTGTGCATGTGTTTATAATCGGATTTGGTGACGACCTTAAGGAAAGGTACATCTATCTGATGATGGTGTGTTTCTGTTACTGTTGCCATTTTCATTTGTTTTTTAATTGCATGCATTGATATGATTTGTTTAATTGTTATATTGGTGGTGGTGGGTTGAAGTATTCTGCAGTATTTAATAAAAAGAAATTCAGGTAATACAATGCATTTTGATATTGAAAACGGGACTTTTGTTTTGTGTTGTGTGAGTTGTTATTTGGACGCTGCCTGGGTGACTCATCTTGATGTTTCAAAGTGGAGTATTTTATGTGGTCCGTCTTTTGTGTATCACCAACTGAGAATTAATGTTTCATGTTTCTCTTTTCCCCCTCCCCACTTTGCTCCGGCTCTGCAGAAACGGACGACTATGCCGAGATCATAGATGAAGAGGACACATATACCATGCCTTCAAGTAAGTAACAACACAGGCACACAACCGTCAGCAGCTAACGTGAAGTGGAGAAACAGGGTGACAGGTCGTTATTGTGCGTGTGCGTGTGCGTGTGCGTGTGCGTGTGTGTGTGTGTGTGTGTGTGTGTGTGTGTGTGTGTGTGTGTGTGTGTGTGTGTGTGTGTGCGTGTGCGTGTGCGTGTGCGTGTGCGTGTGTGTGTGCTCTGCTGATTGGTGAACCTCTTGCGACTTGCACAGCATTACAGTCTTTGCATGCAAGTTCATTTGTTTGCAGGTGGAAAGGTTGCCAAGGTAACGGAGAGAAGGTGAAAGGTAGCCTTATCTCGAGCCTGCGTGTCTCTCTGACTCCTCTTCCGTATAGTGTATTTAAAACATCATCAACTGATAATTTAACACAATAACTAATATATTATTTAATCAAGTGATTGGCATTGTGAACTGTGGAGAAGCCCAATCCGTATTCTAGAGAGCATATTGAAATGCTGTATCATTATTCTCTGCCATACAGCAGGATTTAACATGGGACCTAATTATAAATCTGCTCAGGCTTCAGCTTTGAATCAAACTCTTCACATTGTGGATAAAAGGATGTCGACTTGAATAAATCTACATTTTCCATGGTTACATGTAGCAATCCTATATCAAAGGGTTAACCACTTGAACCATATACTGTTTGTAAATTGATAGGTCTTTAATCTGTAATCCTTTCTTTGTGTCAAGCTTCTTCAGATTGCTTTGAAACATTTTCTTGACTCAATGTTTACTGTATTACTGTAAACATTTCACAAGTGCCTCCATCTCCTGCTAATCACGATTATGATCTGTGTTCATCTTGACGGTTAAGTTAGGGTAGAGGTTAATCTGGCTCCTATAGGATGTCTCTTCATCGGTATCTGAAAACATGAAGAGGGCCTGCTGTGCTGCTGCTGCCTCCGACTGTTGCTCATAATAAGATCACTGCAACGTTTAGTTGTAATGCTACAGAGGCAGCATTTAGAGGCAGTCGAGATGAGCGATATTTAACTTAACGCATGATGGGGAAAGGAGCTTGGACGTTAAGTGAACTATTTTTACTGACAATATTCCCCATTTAACCTGCCTCAAAATGTTGCCTGGGAATCACCAGCATAAGTTGTTCCATGCAGCCAAATTTCAACAAGGCTTTGAGTTTTTCCTCAGAAATGATAGCTTTCACCAAAGCCCTGTGGGACAGTTGAAAACACACAAATGCATACAGAGACAGGGGCTGAATGTCTACACTGAACATCTTTGTATCCGTTATGCTAGTCTTTTAAATATGTTGCATGACTGTCTCAGAAATGTAAATGTATGATTCAGTAAGGAGTTATTTAGATCAATACTAGAGTCACGGTGACATTTAGCAGTTTATGTCCGGGTTTCAGTGTTTGGTTTTGTTAAACAGCAGGTTGCCAAGCAATGAAAGGGGTCCATTTGGTTTTTAAGTTGTATTTGCATAAATAGATGCACCTTTTCTGAACTGTTGAAGCTTGTTCGGGGGACCGATGGTGTGCATGCTTGTTGCTTACTTTTGCTCTTTGTATGAACACAACAAACATGAATCTTCTTCCAGCAAAATAAGAACAAGTTGTTTTATATGATATGGGACACATTAGGGATACCTATGTAGTCGCTGACATACAGTCCCTCCAACTTAACTGCACCACTGTCACACCTACAATCATGGCAATTGTTAAAGACTGATGTCAAACTTTATGGATCTCTGTACTCACAGCTAGTTATTTCTGTCTCCTATCACTAACCCATTTTCCCAGAATACTATGGACTAGATCAAGGTAATGATTGGAACGTACCATAAGTCTGGTTGTGTTGTGATGGCTCTTTGATTTGGTGGTTTTTGTGATCCTTATTTTATGTTTGCCTGCAACTTTAAATTAAAACTGAGTTTATTCCAGTACATTTACCCTGTTGATTTGAGCACCCACTGTTGATGTTTGACGTGCTGTTTTCGGCTAATATAAAGGTAACGTCAGCATAGAACCAGGTTGTTGGACGAGGATCTTGTGTATTTTTAATATTCCAGTTGTTTGAGCTTTTTTTTTAAACAAACTAAACAGTTCTTGCAGAATGATACAAGTTGTTTAAAACCATTTACTGTTCAGGGTAAAAACGACATGGCAACAGATCAAAAGTATTTGATATAGTGTTTAACCAGGCAAGTGTTTTACTTGGGAGCAAGTTCCTTTTTACAACTTTGGCCTGAAGGAGGAAGAGCAGTAAAAGGGAAGGTTTTAAATAGATACAGTTTAAACCAAACCGCTTACAAACAGGGTAATCCCACTCCATTGTTTAAACATAGTGATCGAGTTTTCTAAGATCAGTTTACATGGGTGACATTTAGATGAACGGCGCACAAGCATTAATTATGGTGAACTGTACGTTGTTGTTACTATAAGTTGCAACCTCATTTAGTCTTTTTCCCACTGCAGACCTTTTATTGCCCAGCGTAGTTGTCTCTAAAGGTCCCACACTGGACATTTCACAACTATAAACAGCATAAAAGTGAAATCTGAGAAATCTAAATCCTGTATGCTCATGTGTACTATATCCATATGCTGATTACATGGACAAAGTCAGGTCAACAGTGTGATCAAACCACCAGCCACACAACAGCCAACTGTTCACACACCTTTTGAACATTATTTTCTTAAAACCGAAAAAAAAAGTACAGAAGAAAATTCACTAACTGTAATAACAAAGATACAAATGTATCTTGGATCAAGCAAATGTACCGCCAATTATGTCTCAACATTATACAATCCACCTGACTTTATCCATATTGCATTTGAGATGATGTAGAAATTCATGTTCATTCAAATTCATACGTACATGGAGTGTTTAATTGACTGTTCATCTGTGTTACATGGCATGTCTGGCTGTAGTTTGGTGGTGCAGTTGTTGCATGTTGTTGACACTGAGCTATGCTGTTATATGCTATAAAACCAAGCTTGTCAGAGTAGGACGGTGGATTAACTTTATTCATCTGGAAAGCCAGGATTATTAAATTTGAATAGTCAAGAAGGCACCACATTATGTTGCACACATGAAATGTATAAGTCTACACCGCCTGGTCGGGTCTATTTCCAGAGCTGTGTCTTCTTTAAATGGTAACTGTGTCACATTTGCATAATTTACTGGAAGAATATTCTCAAAGTTGATAATCAACAGAATCAGCTGTACATTAATCTGCACACTCCAGATTACGCTGACAAGTTTGGTAATGCAATGCCTGGCTATGAATTGTGGGTACTGATGTGAAGGTCTTTTCTGTTTTGTGTGTCTGTATCTGTGTGTGTGTGTGTGTGTGTGTGTGTTCATGTCGATGTTTATTTTGAATATAGCACGGGACTATGAGATTCAGCGAGATCGTATCGAGTTAGGACGCTGCATAGGTGAGGGTCAGTTTGGGGACGTCCACCAAGGAGTCTACATCAGCCCGGTATGTAAAGTAGTCTCTCTCTCTCTCTCTCTCTCTCTCTCTCTCTCTCTCTCTCTCTCTCTTTGAAGCTAGATTCAAAAGAATAAACTGTACTTACACACTGCAGTTATTGCACATAAACTGTATGTAACAGCCACTCAATAACAACTCATAATTACATTTTAATAGAAGATGTACAAATATTTAATATTCTCAGTTTCTTCTAAAGGCCTTTTTAAAGTTAGCTGAACATAAGATGCATCTGTTGTAATGCTGATCATGTTTTTGTTGGATCTCTTTTTGAAGGAGAACCCTGCCCTTTCTGTGGCAGTGAAGACGTGTAAAAACTCAACTTCGGACAGCGTCAGGGAAAAGTTTCTCCAAGAAGCATGTAAGTGTCTTCTAATTGTAGTGTGTTTCCAAAATGTGACCTGCCACCAATTATTCACTCTCAAGAGCATATAGCCCTGTTTTGTAAAGAAAAACTTTGTGACCCACCACCCTTGAACTGACCCACCACCCCTCCTCCTTCTTCCCCTGCAGTGACCATGCGTCAGTTTGACCACCCCCACATTGTGAAGCTGATGGGAGTCATCACAGATAATCCAGTCTGGATCATCATGGAGCTTTGCACACTCGGAGAGGTAGGGTACTGATAAGAAGTTGTATACGGGTGTACAGTATATCTTCCAGTTTACATGGCACTGTGCATGTGTTAAAAAACGTATTAAACCAATTAAATTATTAAATTATTTTGGTTGTCTATAGTATGTCAATACTAGTTCATTATTTTAACTGTATTTTTCTGAGCTGTGTTGACTGCAAACTTTAGTGAACACTGTCTTCTTGTAGCATGAAACAACAATATTTGAATGCGTAGGAACAAAAATCCAGCTTTTTATTTATTTTTTGATTAACTGTTGTTCCTATTTCCACTCCTCCATCTCCATTTCTGCTTCTATTTCTCTACTTCTCCTGATTTCTTTCATCATTTTTATCTTCTTTTTTTTTTATCGTCAAATTGTTGCGGTCCGCCACTCTCTCACATCCCTTCTGTCTGTGTTATTTGTTCTCTCCTTCCTCCATAGTTACGGTCATTTCTCCAG
This sequence comes from Eutrigla gurnardus, assembly GCF_963514095.1. NCBI lineage: Eukaryota > Metazoa > Chordata > Actinopteri > Perciformes > Triglidae > Eutrigla > Eutrigla gurnardus. Next base: position 7,882,532 of record NC_139937.1, on the reverse strand, counting down.
GTGAGGAAGTACAGTCTAGACTTGGCCACTCTCATCTTGTACTCGTACCAGCTCAGCACAGCACTTGCATATCTGGAGAGCAAGCGCTTCGTACACAGGTATGTATAAGGGTCTCCCAAACCCCAATGTACCAGAATATTTTAAGATTATAAAAGTTAATGTTCCACTACGAAGAGTAATACCAGTAGTTCTGTCCAGAGCAAAATAAAATTACATATGAAATTCCCGATCAATTACTCAATGATGAAATAATATAATTTTTTGACGACCAATACATATTTTCTGTAAACCACAGCTTAGCGTTGACACCTACTGTAATAATTACAATGAAAAATGTTTGTCCTGCTTAAAAAAGGTGGACAAATTGTGTGTGAAAGTAGTGATCTTATCATGCTTTTGATCCAGAAGCTACATGAGAGATGTAAATTATGAGTTCATATTTCTTGTCAGGTAGATAAACCTGAGGAAATGTCAAAGTGTGTCGGATTTCTTCTCATTTTGGATTTGTCCACCTCAGGGACATCGCAGCACGGAATGTGTTGGTGTCCACAGTCGACTGTGTAAAACTTGGGGACTTTGGTTTGTCTCGATACATGGAAGATAGCTCTTATTACAAAGGTAAATATAATTCCTCTATTCAAGCACAGTGTTCCCATTAATGCACACTTCACCGTCTCCTTTAACTGTCTTTGGTCTGTAACACATGGAGGAAATCACCATGTATTATTATCCATTGTACTGACATGAACTGATCATTAAAGTGTAACGCAGCTCTCTTGATTTCTCTTCTCAGCATCTAAAGGCAAACTGCCTATTAAATGGATGGCTCCAGAATCCATCAACTTCAGACGATTTACCACAGCCAGTGACGTCTGGATGTTCGGTAAGTTTAAGTCTGTTGTTTCCTCCCTTTCTTCATTTCTTTATCAGTTTTGTCCTGTTGTTTTGAATTATAAGTCCGCCTCTGTTTTATTCTCTGCCTTTTGCAGCATTTAAGAGCCAATAGCTCTCTCTTAGTCTCATAGTGACCGACTTTTTCTGTTTCCATAGGCGTCTGTATGTGGGAGATCCTAATGTTCGGCATCAAGCCTTTCCAGGGTGTGAAGAACAACGACGTCATCGGCAGGATAGAGAATGGCGAGCGACTTGCGATGCCCCCTCAGTGCCCTCCAACTCTCTACAGCTTGATGACAAAGTGTTGGTCGTATGATCCCAGCAAGAGGCCACGCTTCACTGAACTCAAAACACAACTGAGGTACTAAATGTTGTTTGAGTGTTTTTGTGTGTCTCTGGAAGTTTGAGCTATTTGGAAGTCAGTGTCTTGCTCAAGGAGACAAACCCCCAATGCTCTTAGCTTGAGTGTGATGTGAGAATGTTTGATTATCATAATCACCACCAGGAGAATCATGTGATCGCTGCGTGGAGATCTGCACTCTACTGATTTCTTGTTATTTGTACATGCTTTACCTCAGGTAGAGAAGAATAATATAAATGTTTTAAGTGCAGTGGGCTTTTTTCGTCCCTCATAGTAAGCCTTGGTTGTGATGCATTGAGTGAAAGCAGCTTGAGGAATAATGTGACTTGTGGGAAAAAGTTTCAGTGCCACATTTTTTCATTCCTCAGATTGAATTTACGTATAGAAATTAAAAAAAATAATGTTTTTACTGACCGATTCATTGGTTGGCTGATTAAATCAGATGATATTTGCCAGATATCTCTATCATATGGTGGCAGTTATAAAAACGAATATGGAAAGTGTTGCTAGAGTGTCATTACAAGTTTGTCCAGCAGAGTGCACTGCTACATATACCAGCCTTATAACCTAGAATTACCGAGAACACGATGGAAATGCAACCTCTCTTTGCTCTAAAACACACGGTGAGTGCAAAGCTTCGGCCTAGGAGAGAAACTAGTGCAACAGTAAAGACTGCCCACAATGAGCTGGAATGAAACAAATGCACATTAATAAGGTTATATTAACTTTTTTTTTTTTTTGAGGCAATGGTAAGAGACACACTGAATATTAGACTTCTTTTACTCCATTATATAGTAATCGGCATCAACCCCAAAGATCCCATATCTAGTGTTGTAGTTTTTACCGAGACAGCATCGGAATAAATCAAAATATTTTCAAAAATCCACCTTCGGGATTTTTAAGTTGAATTTGTGAGATTTGATTAATGTGCATGTTTTTCTACGCTAATTTCCCAGTCATAGTTTTGATAAAGAAATGTGCCACAGTAAATTATATTTTACACAAGAAGTTTCCTTACACCTTCCTAACAGCAGGTGTCACTGTCTTTATAAGTCATTTTAATCCATCAGGATGAATGGAGCAGACAGAGAGCTAGGCTAAAAATTAGACATCTATTATGAAGGATCATCGTTTACCATTAGGATACATGTCATTGATATATAACTGTCACTCCAAGCCAAATGGACGTCTATGGATAAACAAGTTTATCCCTTATTTTGAATACATTTTATAAATATCCCAAACATACAGATTTTGACTGCAGTTATTGCATATGAAGTATTATATTTTGCCCATACGTTATTTGAAGCTGTGTCATAATAAGTACAACCTTGAAGTATTTAGAGAGTGCAACCTGAAAGTCAGTACTTTATTATCAGATTGATTGTTCATCTTTCGGTACAGAGCCAGACCAAAATACTTCACACAGACTGCACTTTACCTCCTGTTTGGGCTGATGACATCATGGTTGGCATGGTAACAGAGATATAATGATGGCAGAGACAGATTAGATGAGAAATCTCAGTCACGCCTTGACTCCCTGTTAAATGATATATCAGTGCCTTGTTACTAGCTTTGCCTGGAGACAGATTTGCAAAGAGAATGATGATATCTATCACAATATCCTGGACATGTTGTTATCAGATAAGGCAGAGCTAGACAGCACAGTACGCAATTCAAAGACTTGCTGCGTAAGTATATCATCACTGTGATATTCCCCTTTAAACCGGATGGGTCTGGCATGTCATGAAAAAGATGTACCGAGAATTGCACTCACAAGATGGACAACTTAAGCAAAAACCTTTCATTTAAATACCAACAACATTGGGGCGCACTGTCAGTCATCATGTGCCAAGGGGAGAGGAAAATAACTCCATAAATCTGACATGTTTGTTGATTTATGCCATGCATTGTAGGGTTACAGTATGTGATTAAAATGAATGCTAATCATAGGATGCTAGAGAGATCATCCCTAGCTCTCAGATCTTCATCCACTAAAACAGGCAAACCAACCAATTGTGCTTGATAAGACGGTTTGCTCTGCTTTGTGTAACAGAATTGGGACTCCTGTCAGGACAGCGATACATTATTTGCTTAAATCGAAGACCTTTCTCCCGACAGCCAGGGAAACTAAAGTGTGTGAGGTGATTTTTAAAAGGTTGTTAAAGCATTTTCAAAGGCAGAATTGAATGACAGTAGGTACTATTTCCATGTCTTTTTCATGCCTTAGAGGTATGTCGGGGTACAGTAGGAGTCGAGCTTGGTTTCCAGTCACAATGACTCAACATTTCATAATCATTCAGACATGAACAGACCCGCAGCGTGTTGGAAATGACGCTTCAGCCGATGTCAAGTGCGGAAGAAAACTCTTCAGATCCAATTCTATGGCTGGTTCAGATGAGGTTTAATCACTTTTTTATTTTTTAAAGGACTGCTTAAAAAAAGTGCAAACTGAAACTTTACAGTAAAAACAGCCGATGAATATTATTTATAACACATATTTCACATGCATTTCCCATTCATTGTATGTAATATGAGTCTCAAGGCCCTCAGAAGGTTTGGTTTTAGACGATGAATACATGAGGTTTATCTTAGTTTACACTTCCCACATCTGTTAGAATTTGGGCTTTCTCATTTTTACACAGGTTAATGCACGCAAGATGTTTCCCCCTTTATCCATATTATCAACTGTATATAATATACATATTAGAAGTTTTAACATAGTTTTAGGTGCTTATGTGAACACAAGTAGAGCAACACAAGGAGCACAGCGACATGCACACTCTCTCTGCTTCCCTGTTCTCTTTCTCTCTCACACACAGAAACAGGAAAATAAGAGCGCATATTTAACACCTGTGGTTTTATGGGTTTGCTTAAAATCAGCATGACTCACACCTTAAATTCCACCACGATTACACTTCCAATGTTCTCAATGTCAGCTTTCCACTATTCCCCCCAATTCTACTCCTCGTACGCTCTCTTTGAGTCCTTTTCAAACTCCACTTTTTGTGATCATCTTCATCCTCTCCTCTTCCATCCTATCATTGTGTCCTCCTGATCACACTTTCTTATTGTGGCTCCAAAATAAGAGCGCTTGCCCCCCTCATCATGGAGATCCGCTCGTTAGTTAAACAAATGTAATGTGTTTTTGGTTGAATGTTTTAACGGGCTAAAAACTCAACGTGGGAAAGTACATGTGAACTGTAATGCAGTGCAAATCAGACAAAATTAAGACATTTAATCATTTAACATTTATTTAAATTAACTGATATGTGATATGTTGGCATGCAGAAATAGTGAGGAACCCTCATCCAATGTCTTGGAAACCAAGTCAATATTGACCATGTTCACTGTGGTCACTGGCTATTAATAGGGGAAAGTTATGCCATATAAGGTTATACAATTTGGTTTACATTCAGTCTGGCCAGCTTTTATATCATAATATCAATTATAGGTCTCTCCTGCCAAATATGCAGCTCTCAGCTACTACAGTTTTCCTAGACGGTGGACTAACGTGTGTGTGTGTGTGTGTGTGTGTGTGTGTGTGTGTGTGTGTGTGTGTGTGTGTGTGTGTGTGTGTGTGTGTGTGTGTGTGTGTGTGTGTGTGTGTGTGTGTGTGTGTGTGTGTTTACACAGTGGGCAGCTGCCAAGAGCTACTGCTTTCCAGAACACAGAGAGAGAGAGAGAGAGAGAGAGAATAGACAAAGAAGGAGGGAAAAGGCAAGCAGAACTACTGCAGTGCTGTATTCCCATAGTCAAAACTAGCGGATCAAGACTCCTTATCCTCAGATCATGCTATTCTGATTGTTAACTCTATGTTTGGGGGAGGACTGTAGTCTGTAGTCTTGTGGGGTTCTGTTCAGCTGGAACGAGGCACATTTGAGTCATCCTGCCAGTCATCAAGTTGTGCATTTTATCCTTATCGCGTTGCTGGGATCTTCTGCGGGTATTCCTGTTGATCTTTAGTAGTATATCAGTGCTGAGTGCCACTGGCCTATCATCATATTAGTGTTTACAGCATCCTCCTTAAAGGGTTTAACTGGATATACTCTATTACTATTAGATTGGCCTCTTCTTAAGGTAAAGTATCATCTCTTCTACGTGCCTTTCTGTCTCATCAGGCTTTCTAAATGTCGTGGAGTCATTCAGCCTATAATAGAATGACTACCTTATTTTCCTTTGACAAAACTTTATGTGTGTGCTGTATTCAGTGGATGCTACTGTATGTATGGGTTCAATCCAAAGCTATTTATGAGCAGCCATTTTTGTATGCTTCTTAAACTTTAACACTGGTAGATTGTTTGACAGTCCTCCACTGATCCTCCGGAAGAAATTAGTTTCTTTGCATGTAAAGTGGGAATCCTGCTTGTTTCCAGGAATGACATAACCTTTTTGTGCCTGTTGTACCCCATTGTGAAATCAGAGGATTGAGCCTCTGTGTGATCATTGTTGCGATGATCCATCTACAGAATTTGATGAGAGCTAGATAGTTTATGATCTATATGAACGCTTTGGCGTGACAGAAAGCCTCAAGTTGTCCGGTTTAAATGCTGCTTGGTTCCCATCTATAGCGGTTGTACTGCAGCTCTCAGGTGAGAAGAATGTGAAGAGTGAAGCAGGGCAGTGCTGAAAAGTCCCAAGATTGTGCAGTGGGCCCAGCCTGAGTAAATAATCTAAACAGGCCTTGTTATTCCAGGTGCTGTGGTGTAGGTGGGGGTGGAGACGGTCAGCGTTGATGTTGCCAGGTGCTGATGTTATTGTCGCCACACATATTCATGTGTGATGTCATTTACTGTTAAACTGTGAGGCGAGGTTGGCACAATTATTCATGACTGGTTTCATGTGGATCAACGTCTCATGACTTGGCAATATTACTTATACCTGCTAGTAAATACCATGTCTTGACTTGAAGATGCAACTAAAAATCAACTGTGATTTAAAAATACAAACGAAACCGAAATTATGTATTAAATACTTGATATTTTAATCAATAATTCATGTGATTTAATAACTCAAAGTAGTTATTTAAGAAAATATCTTTTATCTGTTCAAAGCAGTTGATGTTTAAGCCAGTATTCAGTTTGCTGGATTGGTTTTTACAGGTTGATATTTGAGTATTTTGGTACTGATATCGGTGTTGAAAAGTGTTTGAGTGTGTGTGTTGTGATGGAAAAGAAGACCTGACAGGAGACTGATTTAGACAGGTGCAAGGGCAAACACGCATACAGCCGGCAGGAGACAACAGAACAGGAGGGTGATGATGTTACTAGAAATAGCACGTACCCCTGTCGACAGAAGGAGAGCAGAGAGAGTGTGACTGCGTGTGTCCGATTGTTCGACCAGTCGGGTTTTCTGTTTTGTGGAACCGTCAACTCTTCAGCGGCAGCTCCTTCCTCTGGGAATCTGGGTTTGGTTCAGCAGCAGTTTTCCCAGGGAACAGGTCAGTAGGGATCATTCTAGTGAGTAAATTCAATGCGGTATCTTTTGCTACATTCAAGCTAAAAAAAAAATCAGATTTAGGGCGTGGAATGTTGCTTAGCATCCAAGTGACTCAATTTAATCTTAAGTAATATTACTCATAAATTTGCTACTTTAGTTTGTGTAATAGTTTGAGTCAAACAGATGGCATCAGTTAGTGTCAATATTACTCATATTTTAAATGAGGTCACCACCTTAATGTGTCTACGAGTTGAAAAGAAAGGTTCAATGAATATACAGTGATGGGTAAACGTTGAAGCGTTGGCTGACACTGAAAATGAAGATGTTGCATTATAATGTGACCTTCCCAGCGCTATTGCAACATGGACGGAGAAATCCATTTGACACTGGTTTGAATAGTTTTTATTATTGTATGACTGTGTTGTCTTACTGAATATCACCTGAGTTTTAATGGTAGTAAAAGACTGAGCAATAAAACATTTAAAAATTGATTTTTTTCTTCTTCTTATGATTTTAGTATTTTTTTGTTTGTTTGTGTGTGTGTGTGTGTGTGTGTGTGTGTGTGTGTGTGTGTGTGTTTGGGGTTGTCAGTTTGTTTTAATATTTCTAGGCAGCAGAAAACCACTTGAGCTGAAAGTTCAGTTTTAAAAGTTTAATGCCATATGTTAATTTGTTCATTGTACTAGAGATGGTGGCAGGGACAACAATGTCTACTTATTTATCAGCGTTCTTTCTTCCTTCCTGTCTGCGCTGGATTAAATGAGGCGACACTTCAGCAAAAACAAACAAAGATATCAGGACATTAGGACATTTTTTTGTCTAACATGGTCTTGTGTTTCTTTTTCCTTGTTCCCAGCACTATATTGGAGGAGGAGAAGCTCCAGCAGAAGGAAAGGAGCAGGATGGAGATGAGGAGACAGGTCACTGTTTCTTGGGACTCTGGAGGGTCTGATGAAGCACCACCAAAAGTAAGGCACTACTACACCATATGTGTTTGTGTCTCCGTCTGTCTCTCTATTTGTGCAGCAGGTGTAGTAATAAAGAGGTGGAATATCTGTGTTTCTGCTGTTTGCAGTGAGAGGGACTGATTATTTAGCATTTCTGATATGCTTTCATGTGGAATTAGTGATATATTTTGTTTCTTCCTTGCTGCATAAAACATGATTCTTAGTGGCCACTTAGGAAACGATATGCAAATACAGCACCATAGACAATGTGACTTTTTTCAACTTTTGCACCTGTTTTTGATGATTTGTTGCATCTGAAAAGCAGCTTTTTTTGTCAGTTTGCAGGTATTTCTTCCCAGTGTGACCCCCTGTGATGGGCAGGTTGATATCACAGTCTAGTAGATTAGATTCTGGGTTTGTTTGTGCCCCTTTCCACATTTTTTTTATAACAAAGTGTTCCTTTCAGGTTTGTAAATATTAAATATTTAGTTTTTACAAATATGACATTACTCCCCACCCCCACTAGTACCATCCTACCTCACAGCTTGTTGCCCCAGCTGTTGGCTGCTTTACCCTCACTTACTGCCCCCCCCCTCCCCCCGCTCCCCTGCTGTTAGCATCTGTTAACTGCTTCTTTTGGTTACAACTAAAGCCATATGTCTTGAAACAGTAGTTCATAAGATATTTGTTACTTTTACGCCATCAGCAATGCAGTTGGCCTATCCGTAATTTAAATTTATTTGCAGATATTAGTGAATGCTGCATTCATTTAATTGACAACAAATGGAATTTTCATGTTTTGCTGGGAAGTAAAAGTCTTTTCACTACATTTAAGCTCGTCAGCAGTCGCTGTATGGCTTTGGTTACAGTGCATATTTCTGTCTGTGCTTCGGCTCATCCCTGTCTGTCTCACCTGTCTGCTACATATCTGTATCTCCTATGATACCCTTTTTATTTCCATTTGTCCGTCTCTACCTGTATCTTTCTGTCTGCAGCCCAGTCGCCGTCCCTCCCTGCAGCCCACCTTCAGTCTGGATTGTCTGTCTGCTCCTTCGCCTCACCACCATTGCCATCAAAACCAGCGCTTTGCCTCACAGCTTTCCCTTTGCCTCGGAAACCCTCATCCTTTGTCTCCCTTCACCTCTTCTCCCCTAGCCACTCCTCCACTCTTTTCATCATCTCTGCGATTTCCCCATCACAATTCCTCTTCTCCCAAACTTCAGCCTCAATTATGTCCTACTTTCTACAATTGCTCTATCTCTCATCACAGCACTGAGTTCAAATCTGAATCCAAAGCCAGCTTGTCCCTACAGTCTCATGCAAACTTCTACTCTCCCCCTCACACCAGCTCAGAGAGCCTGTCCAATGGCAGCTGCCCTCACAAGACAAATCCCCCTACTAACGGCCACCTGCTCTGTTCATCCCAGTCAAAGTTGAACAATTCACACTCCCATCCTTGGCAGTTTTCCCCGCTCCTTTACCAGTCTAGTCCTAACCTTAACTCTCTTCCCGGCAGTGTGTCAAATATTTGTCCCCACATTCTCCAAAACATCCAGCCCAAGTCAAATCCTAATCCTAGAGGCCTGCTGTTGCGCAGTTTTCACCCTGGATGCCAAACTAATCCCAGTACCCCATTACAACCTGCCTCTGACCCCCAGCACCAACACCCTGCTGTGCAGTCATGTGGAAGGCCCTCGCTGGTCTCCCCGGCCCCCCTCACTACTCCACACACAGAGAGATCCCTCCCAGTACCCTCTGCTTGCACTCTCTCCTCCACTCCCCACAACCCAACTGGTCGAATGCCAAACCTCTCTGTAACCAGCAATGCACCTTCTCCCTTCCCCTGCTCTGAAAGACACATGTCCAGACCCTTGAAGGCAGGTGGTGTACTGTTAAACCGCACTCAAGCTGTTTATTTTAATAACTAATACTAACGTGCGTCTTTGTCCAAAATAAACGTTGCAACATTCAGGATTGTGGCCCCTTTGGTGAGGTCAAGGAAAGGTCAGTCAGCACAGAGAATAACAGTGTATTGAATTGTATTGAAAACTGGGATATGAAATAGTGACTTAAAGAATTAGAAGAACTGAAACTTAAACCTGATTTTCTTTCTTTTAAATAAAAGGATTTGAGAAATCACAGTGCCAAGAACAAATATGCCACCCATGAATAACATGACAATAGACAGTAACATCACCAGCAAAAACGCTATAACGTATTTTAATGTGTCAAAATTAAAACGTCCCTTTTCTTCCTGTATGTCCGCGTCATGCCGACCCAGGTAAAGTAAGCCCTGTGTCGGCTACACATCTTGAAAAATGTTGCAACATTTGTTTGATGAATGGATTCACAAACTCACTTCAGTCTGGATGTCATTACTCATAACTGAGTGCACTGTTTTTTGATTCAACGCCTTCCCACACCAGTGACTGAATGAGCATGTTTATACTTGGCATGATTCATTTATGTTGGACATGCTGTTGATCGTCCTCTGTTGTGAATGAATGTAGTGACAGATATTTGTGTTTTGAAGGCAGGTATTGTGTTGATGTGTCCTCAGGTTATTGCACTGTATTTTTAGTCTGGTCAGGATGCCTGTTATAAATCCTAAATCCCTCGGCTCATAGCAGTCAGACCCATCAAACAGTCGTGGGATTTAATATTATATACTTTACATTCAAAGTAAGGAAACGTTTACAGAATTAACATAAAAAATCCTGTGGTCATCTTTTAAATGTCCCTGGAATTAAAATGATTATTATTTTTTTTACATTAGGTGGAACCCAAAGTCCAGAACTAATGCTGTTATTTAATACAACATTTCCGCTCCCCAGGTCTCAGTCATATTCAAGAGGAAAGAGCTTCAACTGTAACATACAGTGTAATTCCATTATAATGCTGTGGGGCTGAATTCTGTACTGAATTCAGTCGTGTTGATTTATTTATTAATATACTGCAGGAGTTTGTAAGAATGTGTGAAGCCTTTGATTTAGACAGTAACTATAAATACACACAGAGCTCAGGTCTGTCTCTACTCTACTCTACTAAGCCTGTTTACACAGAGCTGGCCCTCGGTCACCTTGACCTAGCTGTTGGGTGCTACTACCCATGACCTTGTTTTGGTAGGGTTTTTTTGTCCTCCGGCTGAGTTTTAACATCAGCTTACCTCCTACATGGAGGCTTCTGCTCAGAATTCTGACTTTCAATGCTTTAAAACGCGCGCTTTCATATAAAAAAAACAACAAAACAAAACAGAAAAAGCTGTCAGTCAATCTTCTGTTTGGCCCTCAGCTGGTCGACAGGTCACTAGTTAAATCTTTACAACAGCCAGAACAAATTCCTGTTGTAAGCATGTTTTTCTTACACTGTGACCCTTAAGGTGATAGATGAGTCTATGTGGGAGTCTATGAATTGTGCCCCCGGAGTGATTCATGGAGTAAAAAGAAAATCTTAATTACATTGTGCTGCTCAGCATACCTAAAATTCTTCCTGGAGTTATGTCGTAGGTCTACATGATAGCAACACTGGTATGTGTCTCAAAACATGTTCACTTTAAAAGGAATCCCAATTGCAGCGTGTCCACAATGTGCTGCCCTGCAATTGTTGCATTTTTGTAATTGCACAATCTGCTTCCAAGCTAAAGATAATCATTTTAAAAAACGAATGTGACACAGATTGACATGATGTTCTTTTTTTTGTCAATCTCCATGTTTCAAATGATTCTTCTTACAAACAGAAAAGGGACATTGCATGCTCTTATTAAAGTATTATATGTTATCTCATAACATTTTCCAACACAGTCATACACATAGTTTTTTATCAGATACAAAGTTTTAGCAAACAATTTGCACATTTATTTCTTAAAGGAGTCATCACCTGGAAATCGCAATTTCTCTTGTTAAACATGCATATCTGTGTTTGACCTCAGTTGAAACTTGCCTGAAAGGCTGGAGTTTGAAAGTGGCGCCGTTTTTTCGCTTCTGCTCTTTTTCCGAACAGGAATAGCACACAAGGGTGTGCATTCCTAAAGCACGAGATTTTGATTCTGCGCCTTCGGTGACGTCACCGTGGCGGCTACTTGCATAAGCCCACCCCTCTTTCACCACCCAACCCCGCCCCGTCCGCTACCTGAAATCGCCGAAGCGCCGCCATTATGTTTTGGAGTCTGCATGCAGGCAAGCCCCCCCGGCTCTGTCCTTCCTGCGGCGAATCAACGCGCGCCTCATTACATATTATACAATGCACATCCGGACCAGTCAAAACCTCGCGCGTAATCTCGCGTGATAAAATCGCGGTACGAAAAAGGGTCAGAACAAGCTCAATGATTGATTAAAATTTTTTTTTTTTTTTCTAATAAGTTTTACGAATTGATCCAAAGCGATCCAAGGGGGGCTGGATACGTATAAAACCAGGTGATGACTCCTTTAAGAGGTTTCAGATTCTCCAAAAAGGGGGATCTCTAATAGAACTATAAGAAAAGCAGAAACGGTCGTGATTCTCTTGGCCTGCAGGCAGCACTAGTTTCAACGTGTCAGCTTATTTTCCTTGCCAGTAGATGGTACACGTTGATATATCGGTTGGAGTAAACTGCTGCTGCTATCACTTGTTTTGTCTATTAGTGGCAAGTTGGCACTGTAGCTCTGCAGTTGGATCGACTGGCCTTGTTTATTTATTTGGTCATGTGTCATTTAATGTAAATATTCATTCAACAGTCTCCAGATAGTAACCAATGTCTCTCTGCCACTGGTTCAACTATCCTGTCTCATTAACATCACCTTCCAGAGTCTGTCTGTCTGTTGTTCCTGTGTTTATCTTTCCGTTTTTAACCTCCCCGGGGAAACCTCCCTCCACATGGATCGGCTCCCACAGGGCTGTGAATGTGTTCAAATTCCCGAGATATAATTTTGCTGTTGTTGAGGAACCCTGTGTCCATCCATGTGTGAGCATGTCCACAACATGCTGTAGCTTTCCCTGTCTGTCTGCCGGTCTGAGAGTTTTTAGAGCTCCTGATTTGTCTCGTCCTCAGTTTCTTTGTCTTGTCTACTTCTCTTTGTCCTTCCTCCCTCCCTTCCTGCTGTTTTGCCTTTCTCTTTCCTCCTCTCCGATCCTCCCCGTCATTCTTTGCTGTCTGTTTCCTTCCCTATGTGTCTTGTCTTGCTGTCGGAGGTGTGGTCCAGAGAAAGCTACTATGAGAGACTGTGGAAGGTAGAGGTTACAACACTGCTGTGCTAGAAATGAATTCTGTGTTAGCGAGGTTTAAATCATTAAAGACAAATGTCTCCATTCTAAGAGGGGACGTCGTTCATCAACTTTCAACAGCTTCATCTCAACAAATCACAAGAAACCAAGAGAAGAATGAAGGCCGCGGGTTCACCAAGCACTTCTGTTTTTAGCTGCTAGCGCCCAGCGAAGGCATAGACAAGAGTAGAGAGAAGTAACAGACTCTCTCTCCTCAACTAAATTCTGTTCATTTAGCCGGCAGCAGTCAGCAGAAGTTCAGATAAAAGAGTCTTGTTTCTCAAACGGAAAATATTTACACTTTATTTTTCGACCTTTTCAACAACAATACATCCTCTTCTTTCCAAATGAGAAAAAAAGAAACAGTGCTTGAAATAGAAGTCTTTGGTGAACTTGCAGCCATAACTGGTGTGCACACCTGCATCACATCTAACCAGAGATCCCAGTGACCAGTAGACTAGCAACATAACATAGTTTATTCTCTATGATTTTATTATAGGGACTGTAGTTTGTGCCAGTTCAACTAACAGCTTGCTGGACTTGCAGCCCAGTGGGTGTTCCCCATTTTGATTGACAGCTAACCCAGCCACACAAACAGCTCCGAGGGGTTTGTGTGTTGATTGTCTGAATGTCCCGGTGTCTTGTCTTTTAACGCTCAATTAGGGGAAAAGATGAACAAGCATTGTAACTGTATTTTTATGTCTCCCCCTGTCTTTCTATTCCTCAACCTCTATCCCTCTCTTCACCTTTGACTGTCTCTCTGTATGTCTGTAGCCGAGTCGACCAGGCTATCCTAGTCCTCGCTCCAGTGAAGGTTTTTACCCCAGTCCCCAACATCCTGGGCACTACCAGGTACGCAGACAAACTCCACTGACTAACCTTTTGCTGCTGGTTTGCTTGATATATAGTTACATGACTGTGATTTTAGACAGTCTGCATCAGTTTGGGGCTACAGACAAAGACATGATTATTATATTATTAAGTATTTGTATGGCACATTTCCCAGAATGAAGGGTGTCAACTTAGCTTCAGTCACAAAGATAATTAAAGAAAGAATTTACACATTTAAGAGGAAATAAATGATATAATATACAAGCACAAATGAAAGGGATGAAGGCATGTTTAGAGAAATGAAATGGAGTACTGGTAACAGACTAACAGTGTGACCTTTTCTCTGTCCTGGATCAGATGGCAGGGTACCCCGGCCCTCACACGCTCCCCTCGGTGCCCAGCGCCCTGTACCCCCCACAGGCTGCGATGCTGGACACACACCACGCCCACACGCACCCTCGCCACCATGTCCACACACACTCGCACGCACAGCACCTTCCCCATCCACATGGGCACGACATGGCACTGTGGGGCTCTGCAATGGAGGTAGGAGACCTGGTTTACACTCATACACACACACACACACACGCACACACATACACACAGGTAAGTCAGGACAGAACTGAAACACGTACACATCTATGCTATTTGTTATGGACATGTAACGTGTCCAGTCGCACTCACTTTTGTTCAAAATCATTTTAAAACATTTTCAGAAATCATTTTTTAAAAAGTATACGGTCTCAAGATCAAGGCAAATTCAACACTGAGTGGTAAAATATTTTAAGATTCCAACATTTTTGTTGGTTGGGGCTATTTGACAAAATCCTAGTAGAATAGCATTTGTCGCCTGGCGGCCTGAACAGACGGACTACTCTTTGAGGACGTATCATTAAAAAAAAAAACATAATACATAACGAGTCCAGTCCAAACATTTACACTGTAATCCAGGACAGAAACCAATGGCACAATGACACCCAATATTTTTAGTGTGTGTCCATTGTCTCAGTTCAGGCTCTCATCAGTTTGGTGTCTGTGTCTGTCTGTCTGTCTGTGTGTGTCTGTGGGTGTGTGGGCACATGTTTTTCTTTCATCTGTGACACGTGGATGTGTCTTTGTGTTGGTATGCATGTTTGTTGTAATGCTTGATTTTTGTTGCATGTTTGTGTGTCTGTGTGTGTGTCTGTGTGTGTGTGTAGGACAGGGCAGTAGACATGCAGCAGTGTGTAGGCCAGCAGTGCCTGTTAATGGAAGAACAGCTGATGATACAACAACACCAGATGGAGGAGGACCAGAGGTGGCTGGAGCAGGAGGAAAGGCTGCTGGTAACACACACACACACGTTGGAAAATAGACTCACAGACACAGTTGGTACTCGTAACAGCACATTTAACTGATGTTCTTTCTTATCAGCTTGATATTCGCCATGATAGAAACATACAACAAATCAAATCTATTTTGTATTTCAGAGGCAAATAAACAAAGGTTTAATGATATATTTCTGCAAGTTAATATAAGACCTGGATTTTCTAATTTGACTTCAAATAAACTTTAACTCCAGTTTAATCCTAAACATCATAAACCAATGGAATGTACATATATATCTGCATAACCAGGAATATTTCACTGCAGAAAAGTAGAATGTAGAAAAATAGCTATTTTTAAGACCCCTTAGTCCCTTTATTGAGTGATGTTGATGTGCGTGGTACCGTGTGTTATTGTTACCTGTAATCCAAAACTTTCTCATTTCGTTGCACTCTTTGACTTGTCAGTGGTGTTGTTGATGGGTTTTTTTCAGATCCATGTTGCATGTTGTTGTGTGTGTGTTTTTTTTTTTTTTTTTTTTTTTTAATGGACTCTCTGAAATTCATCCTAATTAAGGACAAACGCATAGAGATAGATTTAATAAATGTAAAAAACAAAATATCTCATAAGTTGGATCCATAGGCTAATTAGCTCTCAAATTATTTCATTCATTATTCAGAATAATGATCGCAGCCATAATTATATTCATGCCCAGCTGAAGTATTTTTGAAGTAAAAACACTGTGGCGCGTGCTCCTGGGTGATGATGGGACTCTGAAATTCATTGACTTGTAAAATCATGAGCATGTTCTAGTTGTGCTCGATGTGAAAAGTCAGATAACTTGAGTTGTGATAATAAATAGAAATATATAATTAAAATTGGAATTAATTTAACTAGAGACCAACTACAGTTACTTATAAACACTTTAAATGGATTGTGTAATTCTCAGCACGGTTGACTTCAGCTGTTCATGGCCCATATTATATTAACATAGCATATGCTGAATACATAAATATGTACGGAAGAAAAATGCATCTTTCTTGCTCACTTATCATCTTGGGTACTTCTGTACTTCCTGTTCCTTACTTTGTATTGACGAATTACCCTCCTGCCTAGAGAGAAATCATTACCACCTCCCTGTGTGTTGCCGTACTGTAAGCAGCGGAGTACAACCTGAGTTAATCAACAGTGAAGTCATTAAGACTGACTTACTATTCAGGTTAAAACCTGCACACACCCAAAGATAAATGATCAAATAAATGCAGTGTTTGTTGCTGTTTAATAGAGCAAGTGTGAAAAAGAATCTTTCTGATGGAGACTCTGACATAAAGACATGGGGGTGTGAAGGAGGACTGTCATGTAGGAAGCATATTTCTGTGAACACTAATTGAAGGAGCGGTCTGGGGTTTTTGCTCAAGAATGTGTGTGTGTGTGTGTGTGTGTGTGTGTGTGTGTGTGTGTGTGTGTGTGTGTGTGTGTGTGTGTGTGTGTGTGTGTGTGTGTGTGTGTGTGTGTGTGAAAGAGAGAGTGTTTGTAGGCAGGTGTGGCCTGTGTGAATTCCATGCTAATGATAGGCTTAGACAATCTGACAGCCCAGTCAACAGTCTGTCTTTGACCCACAACCACTAACTGACAACACACAAGATTACTGAAAAGCTGGGGAGGCGTTTGTGTGTGTGTGTGTGTGTGTGTGTGTGTGTGTGTGTGTGTGTGTGTGTGTGTGTGTGTGTGTGTGTGTGTGTGTGTGTGTGTTGGAGTCTGGCTGGTTTTTATAACACCGTCTCTTCAGGGAGGGGCGAGAGAGAGGGTGGAGAGAAAGGGAGGGGGGGGGGGGGGAAGCAGAATGGTTTGGGAAAGAAGGGTAGACGTGCTCACACAACGACGGGTTATTGGCAGCGTGCTCCATCCCTCCTCCTCCTCCTCCTCTCCTTCCTCCTCTCCTTGCCGAGTCATATATAAGTGTGCTGGAGGCATGTAGCTGGAGTTTAATCTGAATTGTTGTCTCTTGATAACACTGGCACAGAGTAGTAGACGGGCAGGCAGACAGCTTTATAGATACAATACGATCAGAACCAGATAGCAACACAGACACAACAACTCAAACCACTTGGACACAAACGATTCATCAGACAACTTTGATGAACTCGAGGGCAATGCTGGTCTTCAAATCCTGTCTTGGAAAGCTGGTAGGCAGGGATGGGTGTGGGGGTTGTATGTGTAGGGCTGTTTGTGTACGGTTTTATTTTGCTTTATATTGCAGCAGCAGCAATGCAATTTCGGGGTTCGAAAAGTTATCAGAAAAGTTGTGCTTGAATTTGTAAAAGTCCTGCAGCGTTGTACAATGTGTTCCTATTTTTACTGGATGGATGTGAGTGATCTTTCTGTCTTTTTTTATGTGAACTTGCTGCTGTGATTCACTCATTCATTTCAAGATTTAAGATTAAACTTGCATTTGGAGAGTTGGAGTCACTTTCACTGTGGACTGATCAGAATATAAACTCATCACTCACTTACTTATTACAGGGTGCTTATCGTCGTGTATTCCTCCTTTAAAATGACTGTATACGGCAGTTCTTTGATGGGAAATGATAAAATAAATAAAAAAGCAAATCAGTCCTACAGGTTTAAGTGACTGAAGTAGTTTGCACTTTATAATGCACCAGTGTTATGACAGCATGTGATTTAAGGCTGATTTCTCATCATGAAAGGGTGTTTGTGTCAGCGAATCAAAATCCAATACTGTTTGTTACGGCACAAACAGAAAATCAACGTGACTTACTGTGAATGCAGAACTTGTCTCTGAATCTGTTCGGAAACCAGCCCAGAACTTAGTGTTATACTACTATAAATATGCATGAATTTCATCACTGTTGATGTGTGGAGGTATCATTTTTATGTTGTTTTTGTATGTGTGTGTGTGTGTGTGTGTGTGTGTGTGTGTGTGTGTGTGTTTAGAAACCAGACTCGAGAAGTTCTAGAGGAAGTCTGGACAGAGACGACAGTGGACTCCAACCGCCGGTAAATTGCTTTCTACAGCCTTCATACGTCTCACTGCTAGTTGGTGTTATCGTGCATGCAGCAGGACGATGGCAGTGGTTCACAGGCTGCATTCCTTTAAAAAATGATGTATTTCTCCTGAATGTACTGCTTATTTTTCGGAACCTGAACTTGAACCACACATTGTGGTTGGACTCACTGGAATTGGCTGCATCATGATGTGTGTTTTGATTAAGCTGAGAGGGGATTGATCCAGGGACAGGAAGTGAGCTGTCGGCGGTGGGGTCAACAATGAGGGGTCACCGGATTCCCACAACATTGCAAGTTATAAATAGAGTGCTTTTGCAAGGAAACAAGTAGCCTTCTTTATTCATGTGTCTGTGTCGGTGTTGCTCACGGTAATCAGAGAGCAGAAATGAGAAACATTCCCTTCTGTCAGCATTCTCAAACGTGAGGAATGGCTGCTTTCTTTGTCATGTAGTTTCACCTTTGGTCCTGATGGAGCAACAATTTGTTCAATCAAGAATATCATCATGTGGTGTAACTCTGAAATGGCAGATGCACATTTCCACACAGTAAAACATAATGGTGGTTACATGTTGTTGAGACCTTTAACATGTTTTAACACAGGCGTTATTGAAAGATAACTCTATCACTCGTTCCCTCCTTTTTTTTAGACAAGAAACTGGACTCGTCTTGTCTTTCTCTAAGCCTTTCTGTGATTAAATTTCTTAAATTATGTTAACTTTTCAATGCCAGCAGAGGTTGTCTTCACAGGCTGATGTTGCCATGGGCGAGATATTTCTGTCTCTGTAATTCATCTCTCTGCTTGTTCTCCTCCCATCGAATGGCTGTGGTCTGTGGTGGCAAAGTGTGTGTGTGTGTGTGTGTGTGTGTGTGTGTGTGTGTGTGTGTGTGTGTGTGTGTGTGTGTGTGTGTGTGTGTGTGTGTGTGTGTGTGTGTGTGTGTGTGTGTGTGTGTGTGTGTGTGTGTGTCCACACACTGATGGCTTTCCAAGCCCTCTGTAATGTTTCACACACAAATAGAGATTCGGTATATATGTTATATTATTTATTTTATATGTCGTTTACTGCAGGGTTTTATCTGGTTTTGACACTCACAAAGGAAGTGCTTTTTGTTGTTGTTATCCCTGTTACTGAATACTCTTGTTAACATTAGTAACACAGTGCGAGACCACACACCACCCAAACCAGAACAAGGTCTTTGACTAGAGACGAGTGTGTGTTTTACAAATTGAGACGCTGTGTCATGTGACATGTGAATTAAATAGCTTTTTTGCCTGTGAAGTTCTAATTTCCTGTGAAGCTTGTGATTCGGTGTGTGACTGCACTTTCTAAGCCAATGTTTTCTTGTTTGTTTGTGCAGACAGGAAACCAGCACATATACCAGCCCGTTGGCAAATCAGGTAATAGACTGTAACCGTCTCTAATTACACAGAGCCGCTATTGTTTGAATCTCTTCTTCTCTTCTCTCGTCTCTTTCTGTCTCCCAAAGGATGAAGTTTACACATGTGCCATTACATAGCTGCATTTAGCTCCAGCTCGCCCTCTGAAGTGTCAGTCTGTGTTTGTCAGTGAGTTTACAGTCTGAAGCCACAACATGACAGATCTGATTGGGAGCTCTGCAGCCAGTGAGCAAACCAACCTGTGTTTACACAGAATCAGACAGGCTGTCAAGCTCAATATGCTGCTCGGAGCGTGAATGTGCACAAGCAGATGAATGCAGGGAAATGAGATCCAGTTTTACATCTGGAGGATTTTGAAAAGCCGTTTACATCTTTTAGACGGTGTACTTTTTTTTCGTTTTCTTCCCCTTCTGGTTTCATCATTGAATTCTTTGTTGTCATGTTGAGCTGAAACAATTTGTGGATTCATCAATCTAGAGAGAATGGATCGACATAATGTTTTGATCATGGCGTAACTGTTTCAGATGTTTAAATAAGGAAAAATGCCAAATGGCTTTACTTATTGTCTGTGTTTTATATACTTTTGGATTTAATATATTAGTATTTTAGACTCTTAATCAGACTAAACAATACTTTAATGATGTCACGTTTTAAATAACTATTAATCAGTAATGAAAATGATCTTTACCTGGAGCCCCACACTGATGACGATACTGATATCAGTTGTTAGGGTACTCTGGTCCCTCAGCAAGAGCTGCTGAAGAATGTAAAAGTACAATTTGTCTGGAACTTGTATATACGAGACTGTACATCTTTGTGGAGAAATCATTTTCATTTTTATATGTTGTTTCCTGCAGAGCATGCAGCTCCCCCAAAGAAACCCCCTCGACCCGGGGCCCAGGGCCAAGTGGGCAGTCTGGCCTGTCTAAATACTGGAGACAGTTATAACGATGGAGTCAAGGTACAGACAGACAGTGACACGCATGAACCCAAATAAAAATACATGCATGCATACGTGCTAATAAAACATACATAGACAAGGAACAATTATACAGGCTGCATGTGTAAAATGCTCTAATATTTTTCTTTTATCTTCTTTTCCTTTGGCTGCTCTCTCCTCTCCCCCCCTCCTCTCCTCTCCCTCCTCTCCCTCCTCTCCCTCCTCCTCTCCCCTCTCCTCCTCCTGCACTCTGCCTTACGTTCGACCTCTAGCCCTGGCGGGTAAGCAGCACACTGTCTGTGTGTGTTTACTGTTCGTCTTGTCTGCTAGTTGATCACAACCACGCTCATTTGATTCCTTCTTCCAATCACTTCTTTGGTTTCTCTCTCTTCATTATTTTTATAAAACACAAAAACAGTCACTCCACTCTGCAGTTGCCTTCGCTGGGCAGATAACCAGTCAAGTTTCTTGTTTCTACGGCCTTTTCCCCTCAAAACTAACGTCCAAATCTACATCGTCGTGTTTGTTGTCTTTTACTTACAGTATTAACTCTTTATCACGCTGAAAAATATTTTACTTTAATCACACATGGAATGATGCACTAATAAAGCAGTTTTCTAGGCTAGGGTGAAAAACGGTGTCACTGCAAAATATATTTGATGAAAAGAAGAGGGATCCCTCCTCTGTTGTTTTGGTTTTTGTTTCCTTTTTTTCCCATTTAAAGGGTTTTTCATCATAATTAGAAGGTGTCATTTGTTGTACGGATTGTAGCGCTCTTTGAGACAGTTTTGTGGTTTTGACATGACATTATAAACTCCTTTTAGCTTTTCTCACGTCAAACACAATCTGCCAGCTTTCTGGCCATAATGTATGCAAGGCTCAGGGCTCTAGTGTCTTTGTGTCTTAGTAGTCTCTTTGACAGCAGTGTGTTACCGTGACTAGAAAACGTGTTTATTTTACTATTAATTATACAAATAATTAAGGCTCAAGCCAGGCCAGGAATTAAATTGGCATGTTAATTATATATTTTATCCGATGTGTTACTTCCATCTAGTGGCCAAAATAGAGAACTACATGTAACATTTTCTTTTTGGAACAGATCTATAAACATTACATTCATTCATTTACTCATTTTCACATTCACCTTAAGGTCAATGTGTTCTTTGTAAGTACAGCACTCAACTGTTTAAGTTATTTAAAAAACTGTGTTGGCACCAGATGTACAGATCACGCAGCATTTACACATTTTCACAGGCTCATATTTATCATCATAACCATTGCCTCGTTTACCATGTGTCGTTGCCGGGTCTCGCTGCCCAGCCCCCACACAGACCTGTAGGTCATCGTTCAGTCTGCCCGTCACTCATTGCTTTTTTTTTTTTTGTTGTGCTCTCACGGTTCAGCTGCAGCCCCAAGAGATAAGCCCGCCCCCCACGGCCAATCTGGACCGCTCCAACGACAAGGTGTACGAGAACGTGACAGGATTGGTCAAAGCTGTGATCGAGATGTCGAGCAAGATTCAACCAGCTCCTCCGGAGGAATACGTTCCCATGGTCAAGGTAGCCGAGGCACTGATTCGTGTTTGTGTGTGTTCCTGTTCTGTTTATACGGCTTCATGTTATTATCTCTTGACCACGGTGACACCATGTTTTAATTAACACTGCACAGCTCTTCAGAGGGCTGGAGTTTAATATTCCTTCTTCCCAGTGAATAATTTGTGATTCATCCGTTAACCAGACTCCACAGATCTGACCTTTTAACCTCAGCAGATGTTGCTTTTCATTGTGGGGATTTAGTAATTGAAGTCTCCTTTTGGCTTATATTTATATTTTATTTCTCCAAGCTGGTCTGTGTTGGAATTATTATGTATGTAATTCTTATCTAAATCTGGTGTTTTGTAAATCATTTAATCAAATGTGTTTGTAATTCTACATGTGTACACAGTATATGATTAATGTCATGTAAATGTATATTCTGTATAATCTTGAACCTATACTGAACAATACGCTCTACGTGTGTTTCAGGATGTGGGTCTCGCACTGAGGACGTTATTGGCCACAGTGGATGAGACTCTACCACAACTTCCAGCCAGTACACACCGAGAGGTAAAAACACACACTGACACGTGTTTTTATCATTTGTCTTAAATAGTGTGGAATCACTTCATATCTTTTCTTATCATTAAACGTTGCTAAAGGATTTTCGGTGACACTATCGGTTGGTGTTGGTATTTAATCCTACCAGATATTTAATGCTCTGTTTTTCACACAGATCGAGATGGCACAGAAACTCCTGAACTCTGACTTGGCAGAGCTGATTGGGAAGATGAAGTTAGCCCAACAATATGTGATGACCAGGTAGGTTCATGAAAATAAATATAGAAATAATGTATTTTATTACAGGTTCTTGTATTTATTTAGTGGATACAGTCAATCACACTCACATGCACGTTATTATACCATATTTCAGAATTGTATAAGTAATGTGTGCGTGTTTGCTTTCTGCTCCGCCAGCCTCCAGCAGGACTATAAGAAGCAGATGTTGACAGCGGCTCACGCGCTTGCAGTCGATGCCAAGAACCTGTTGGATGTCATCGACCAATCACGTCTCAAGATGATGTCCCAGTCCCGTCCGCACTAGCCCCACGACAGCCCAGCTGACCAACGGCATCGTTCTGGTTTACAGAGAATTAAAGTGACGTCATGATATGTGAGCCGACTGCTTCACGTCAAAGGAGAAAACGACGGCTCTGATATTTTGATAACAGTCTGTGAAGAATCATTAGATGTTGAATCCCGTGTAAGCCTTCGGTTGTCTCTCCACCACTGTGACTCTCCCAATACAAGAACAGAGCAAAACACTTCCTGAATCAGGGACTTGGCAGCTTCTCTCTCTTTGGACTGTAATATAGTGATAAGAGGAGGAAAAGCAAAGAGGATGAGTGATGATATTTAAACTGTGGGCATAGACCTGAGATGAGTCCGGGTTTAAAAGGCTTTAAACCCTCAGACAGAAACACCACAGCAGTAGGATCTGGGACTGTTGACATCAGGATTCGTCTTAGCGGGATAACACTTTGAAGCAAAGCCATCGCAAACCTGATCAGACGTGCGTTCGATCCGTAACATATCTGCATGAAACGTCACTGTGGGAATGGACTTAAACACCAGCCAGCGTCCACCATCAGTGCTTCAGTTGATGTCATGTTTCGTCACCCCTGGATGTGAACTTTGCCTCCACATCGCCATGGTTTCTTTTGCACGGGGCGGCTCAAACCACATATTATCTAAGCTCTGGTCCCGTGCGGTGCTTTGAGTGGATGCTTCGACAAGGACATTCACAGTGAAGACGGCGTCGGTTTGGTTTGGAGAAGCAGCCTCCCACACATCGCTCCTCCCATATCTCTCTTCCATCCATTCCTGTTTTCCCTCCGTCTCACCACGTTTTATTTATAGACTCAGAAATTGCAGAGGAGGAGACGGAGGGCAAGACGGGTATTAAAACTCGAGGACAGTCGAGCGCCGGCCTGCTGCCTGGAGCCGGACCGGCCGGCTGCCTTTCTATATGAGACTCACTTTTCTTTCCTTTTGTTGTCACTGTTCTTCTCCTTCATGAAGTCTTCCTCAGCTCCTCTCTGAGCCGGTTTTTAAGACTCCAAATGTGAAGAATCCAACTCTGTCTGGGTGAACGCCGCAGACAGGAATATCCCAACACGCACTCAGATTAGTTTACTCCTTGTATCGGCTGGCTCCATGTTTTTTTTTTTTTTTTTTTTGTGTTGTTTCAGCAGTTCCAATCATCCTCTTTACTGCAAACTTGGAATACAAGCAGATATTCAATCCCAGCACTGACTCTCATGAGCAAAAACAAAACAAACATTAAACCAGAAGGTGGATTTTGAGGATTCAGTCAGAGCGACTGGATATTTCCTACCACAGAAGAAGAAAAGGATATCATGTCTCAGACTGGTCACTGAGCTTGAACCCATTTCTGTGAGGACAGTGTCTCGCCACCGTTCTTCCTACTACACCCACTGTCCTAATATCGTTCAGCTGTACCTCATACAGCACGGGTGTCACGCCTTTAACTGTCTCCTCACCCGCTCACAAAGTAAAACGACTGGGAACACAAACAAACCTCACCACTGGAACCTCTGTGCTTTGAGTTCCAGTTTCTGTCAGGTGTAACTCTTTAACTATGTCCCTCCCAACAACGGTCCCCAGGGAAACCAACACACACATGAAATGTGGAGCCACACGACTGGAACTTGTCTCACGGACACAAAACACTGAACTGAAAATACAGAAGCTCACACGTGTTAATAGTGACACCACATGGAATATGACATACTGCTATATGAAATATACTGGTGACTGTACTAGTATAGCATGATATACTGGTATGGAGAAGAGCATATTTGCACAGCACAAAAAAATATCCTCACTTTTTTTTTTTTACCCTATTTCACCCAGATTTGATTTCCAGGTTTAGCCAGCAATGAAACGATCAACCATCTGGGTTTTATAGGGATTTAAAAAAAATGTAAAAAACAATCTATTTTATCCTGTTGTTGCGTAAATCTGCTCATGTTGGTATATTGTAAGCTATACTGGTGTGAATCACTGGTGAATTGTACAGAACTAGTACTAGTAAACACTGGTTTTTATTTTGTCTTCTGGGCTAAATCAGCCACCTTGTCAAATAGGAGGAAAAATGAAATAAAAAAGAATGACTAAACGGAAATCAGATTTATTTTAAAGCATTTCATTTCAGGTAATATTCCTAATACCTACAGTCAAAAGCAGCAGTGTGTGTGTGTGTGTGTGTGTGTGTGTGTGTGTGTGTGTGTGTGTGTGTGTGTGTGTGTGTGTGTGTGTGTGTGTGTGTGTGTGTGTGTGTGTGTGTGTGTGTGTGTGTGTGTGAATGGACTGAAGTTACACAAGTTAAAGCTGTTGCAGGAGTCGACGAGGTTTCTGTTTCCAGCTTCTTTGTGGCCTGACTGACTGACACACAACTTCTCTGTAACTTTCATGAATCTGAAACACACACACACACACACACGGGTATCAGAGTGAGTTATTTTGGACTAAAATCCTATATTTTCTGACATTTTAGTGCTTTTATTGAATAAAGAAAGACGTATAGAACCAAATCCATTATGACTCCAATAAATAAACAAGACCTACTTTAGTGATGCTTTTAGATTCAGACCTTTTGTTTAAATACCGGCTCCCAAAACTCTGCAGTGACATTCCTGACCAGTGATATGACCTGATACTTTGTTTTCATTCACACCTCAGATGTTGACGACAGTCCAGCGATGGCTGACATTCA
This sequence comes from Eutrigla gurnardus, assembly GCF_963514095.1. NCBI lineage: Eukaryota > Metazoa > Chordata > Actinopteri > Perciformes > Triglidae > Eutrigla > Eutrigla gurnardus. The sequence continues at coordinate 7,856,820 of NC_139937.1, read as the reverse complement.
TTGGTGTTGTTGTTGTATTCTTCATTGGTGGCAGAAGGACTGCGGACGTAGCAACGCAGTGACAAAATTATATAAAATCAGTGCATGATTTTAAGTACACAACATATAGTAAGTCCATTGACAGAAAAAAAAACATTGGTTTATGTTCAGAGGACTAAGTTAGGGAAAGAATATTGACACTTTTGGATATTTAGCACATCAGTGTTTTAACATCTTTGGCTTCTGTTTTTATAGAGGTTCTTCTCCATTTAGTTGTTCACTCAGTCACTTGTTTTAGGTCATGATGTCATGTAGTCACAATTGTCTTGGAGAATGTGAGAATCTTAATGACGTTAAGACCAAGCTCTCACTCAGTTATCGGGGTCTGAGCATAAAGGAAGTCAGTTCTAGAAATACAGAAGTGTTTATCTATAAAAGTCATAATTAAAAAAAACCCAGACTAGAAAGACATAATTGTCAAAACATGTCTGCCTTGCTTCTTTAATTCTAAAGAGCATTGAAAAGGAGGCTGCATGCTGTTCCTCCCATTCAGTTTGTTATTCTGCTCACTTATGTCACCAAGGTGATGCAGCACAATAACAAACATGCACATTAAACGTTTAAAACACCTCCAGATTCATTATGATGGCAAAAATGACCATCATTAAAGCATTTCTGTTGTGCCCGAATATACGGAGAATAAATTAACCTTTTGTCTTGTTGCATATTTTCGGTATTAATCATCAGCCACTTAAGAGGAGCACCAGGTCAAGCAGCATCTTCATGTCAGGTATCACAGGAACCTCCGCTGTGTGTGTGTGTTGTGTGTGTGTGTGTGTGTGTGTGTGTGTGTGTGTGTGTGTGTGTGTGTGTGTGTCTCGTGGAGAGTCCAAATCATGACTTTGTGGGCACTGAACGAGCGGATGACTTTGTCCACACAAAACTCATTAGTACTCTTCTAAAGTACAGTATGTACCCTGTTGTACCCTCTGCTGTCATGAAACATTGACCACATTCGGTCCTCTCTGTCCTGCTGTTGATACAGACACGTCTGAGCTGTAGTCGCTCCCCTCCACATGCTCATGGACTCTAATCTCTCAACCCGTGTCGTTTCACCCACAAAAATCTAGGTTTTATGTGAATTGGTGTTGGTAAGGCTATTAAAAACCATACATGTAGAGTGGTGGAGACCAAAAATACATTATTACTTACATTCATTTGGTGGATAAAAATTAAAGCTTGCTCTCTTAAATAAGCAACCAGACCAGAAAAATCTGTTATTGCAGGTTTAAAAATGTACATAAAAAAAATTAGCAGAAATAATTTTTCAGCCCAAAGATACAAATGTTTATTAAAGCTACATCCCTCATTTTTTTTCTTTCAACGACCTTCCACTTCCTCTTGAAAACATGGCAGCTCTACATTACCAAACATCCCATCAAAATAAATGAGATCTTGCTACTTAGAAAAGACAACATTTAAAAAGTAAAACAAAATTTCATATAATCAATGCGTGCTCACTAGATGAATATGTGGATTTAAAAAAATATTTGAACTTTAAGAAATTCTCAGAATGATTTGTGTCATCCTCATATCTGTCATGTCACATGTGTCCAGTGTTAACAGAGGAATGCTTCAACACAGATTACAATTTTCTGTCAATTAACATTTATTTCCTGACACCAAACGTGAATGGTGAGGATATTTGTTTTCCCATTACGTAATAAGACACACACACACAATGCATCTATGAAACTCTCATAACAGAAACCATCAGGCAATTGCCATAAAAACAGTCTGCTTTCTGTGTTGATTTGTCTCCTGACACATACATGCACAGCAATCCATACATACGGGCTTGCATAAACCTTGAAGCAAGTTACATTTTTTATTTTATTTCATATAAAAAAAAAACAAGCAGGTTGCTTCACCAAGACAATGAAAAATAAAAAAAGATTTAAAAAAGCATTCAATGTTTGTAAATTATTTTCAGGCTCAAGCAGTTCAGTCAGCAAAGATGCAAAAATGAGCAGAGATCAGCGTAATACAAGTACAATAAAAAGCTTGACAAAATAGTTCATTTCCAGTGCTGTGTACATAAATGTTTCTAATACTAGTGATGCTGAAAGGGAACAGACTGCTGCTTCCGTTAAGCAGCTATACTGTATGTTGTAAGTCAAAATGCATTGCAGGGATTTCATGGACGCATGCCATCGGGATGTTTGCAGACACTTTTTATATCTCCACACTGCAAAGTCAACCTTTATAAAATAACTATACAGTTCAGTGCAACTAATTTGATGTGTAATACATGAGGTCAAACATTAAGGATGGCAAAAAATACTTTATCTATATTAACAGGTAGCTTGTACCCTCCGCCTACAATACAACCTGATAACCTTCAACCACTTAAACACAAGTCATTCATTTATTACATATTCTGGATGAATATTTTAGTTTATACAAGGGCAGAGCTTCATATAGCATGTTGTGCCTTATCTTAGAAGGTGGCCCAGCTTCAATGAAGTGCATGAACAAACAAACAGTACAGAATATACTGAATGTGTATAAATATGTACAAAATATGTTAAAAGGTCAACTTTAAAGGGAGAATCGTGGAAGCGTTTTCAGCCGTATGAAAGTAAAGTTGAGTGAGTCAAGCATGAAGTCTAAGTCTAACTGCAATAGATTATTGATGTTTTATCATGGAACTCTATTTGGGGTTAAAGGCTACATCCTTTACAGTGCAAACCCCCCCGTATGTGTACATAAAGAGCAGAACCGAGTGTGCACAGCACGACTGCTGATACGATGCCGTGGATATTCTTCTTGCATAACGTGCAGTAGAGAGTGTCTGTGGAGTAAAGGGGAAGCTTCATCCGTACCGAGCACAAAGCACCAGCACCGTGAGTGTACAGCAGTGACGAGTCAGAGGCATAAAGGCTGATCTTGGATCAGTTTGAAGCTGCTGTGGTGCACATGGCCGCGTGTCCTGCCCGAGCTTCCAATTCACATCTTCAACGTTGTTTCGAAAAGGTTTTTTTTTTTGTGAGTGCATTTGTTTTTTAAAAAGGGGAAGGAGAGGAGTTTGTCTTTTCCTCATTGAGTCTTTAGTTTCTTGCTGTGGGTCCCCGACTCTCGCCTTCTGGCCTTGTGGGCGTAACGCCTGTGGAGATATCAAATATATATGCATTAAGTCAAACTCAGTGTTTACGTGCGTGCGTGTATGTGTGTGTATGTGTGTGTGTGTGTGTGCATGTAGTGTCCTGCCTTCGCTGGTAGAGGTAGAGGAAGAAGAGGAGCTCATCTCTGAAGCAGGAAAGTTGATGGGAGGAGGAGAAGGAGCCAGAAGAGGAGAGAAAGGAGGCACAGGAGCACAGGTCTGAGATCAGTGTGTTCACTCCCTGGTGGAGAGGGAGAGAGAGAGAGAGAGACCAAAGAATAAAGACAATCTGCTCTCGGCTATGCAAAGTGTGTCACTGTTAGTGTGTGTGACATCATCACACTCACTCTGTACATTAACACCGTCCCTTGCAGGTGGCTCACAGACTTCAGCTGATCCGGAGGAAGGAGTGGAGAAACACGGAGAGGCGGCAGAAGTTAGACATTCACGTAACTCAGCACTGTAATCAGATGATTTGGTAATTCAAACACTTGTAGACAGGACAGACCTTGTGGTTGATGAAGAGCTGCGGGGCCATAGAAAGGAAGCCAAAGGCATACACTCCTGTAAACACAGCGGTTAATATAAAAGTAATGCATCAGCTTAAGTTAACAAGGAAAACTGACAAGAATTTAATTAAGTACATTTTAAAACTGGTCTGGGAAGAGTTCGGGGAGGCCATGGAGGATGACTATCGGTCGGCCTCGAGGAAATTCTGGCAAACCATCCGGCGCCTCAGGAAGGGGAAGCAGCCCTCCACCAACACTGTTTACGGTGGAGGTGGGGAGCTGCTGACTTCGACTGGGGATATCGTCGGGCGGTGGAAGGAATACTTCGAGGATCTCCTCAATCCCACTGACACGTCTTCCATTGAGGAAGCAGAGGCTGGAGACTCGGAGGTTCATCCACCCATTACCCGGGCTGAAGTCACCGAGGTAGTTAAGAAGCTCCCCGGTGGCAAGGCACCGGGGGTGGATGAGATCCGCCCTGAGTACCTCAAGTCTCTGGATGTTGTGGGGCTGTCTTGGTTGACACGTCTCTGCAACATCGCGTGGCAGTCGGGGACAGTGCCTCTGGACTGGCAGACCGGGGTGGTGGTCCCTCTATTCAAAAAAGGGGACCGGAGGGTGTGTTCCAACTATCGGGGGATCACACTTCTCAGCCTCCCCAGGAAAGTCTATTCCAGGGTACTGGAGAGGAGAATTCGGCCGTTAGTCGAACCTCGGATTCAGGAGGAACAATGCGGTTTTCGTCCTGGCCGTGGAACACTGGACCAGCTCTATACCCTCCGCAGGGTGCTCGAGGGTTCATGGGAGTTTGCCCAACCAGTCCACATGTGTTTTGTGGAATTGGCGAAGGCATTCGACCGTGTCCATCGTGGCATTCTGTGGGAGGTACTTCGGGAGTACGGGGTCGGGGGCCCTCTGCTAAGGGCTGTTCGGTCCCTGTATGACCGGGGCAGGAGCTTGGTTCGCATTGCCGGCAGTAAGTCAGACCTGTTCCAGGTGCATGTTGGACTCCGGCAGGGCTGCCCTTTGTCACCGGTTCTGTTCATTATTTTTATGGACAGGATTTCTAGGCGCAGCCGTGGGCCGGAGGGGATCTGGTTCAGGAGCCACTGGATTTCATCCCTGCTTTTTGCGGACGATGTGGTCTTGTTGGCTCCTTCGAGCCAGGACCTCCAGCATGTCCTGGGGCGGTTTGCAGCCGAGTGTGAAGCAGCCGGGATGAGGATTAGCACCTCCAAATCTGAGGCCATGGTTCTCGACCAGAAAAAGGTGGCTTGCTCCCTCCAGGTCGGGGGGGAGTTCCTGCCTCAAGTGGAGGAGTTTAAGTATCTTGGGGTCTTGTTCACGAGTGAGGGAAGGATGGAACGTGAGATTGACAGGCGGATCGGTGCAGCGGCTGCAGTAATGCGGTCGTTGTATCGGTCCGTCGTGGTAAAGAGAGAGCTGAGCCGAAAGGCGAAGCTCTCAATTTACCGGTCAATCTACGTTCCTACCCTCACCTATGGTCATGAACTTTGGGTCATGACCGAAAGAATAAGATCCCGGATACAAGCGGCCGAAATGAGCTTCCTCCGCAGGGTGGCGGGGCGCTCCCTTAGAGATAGGGTGAGGAGCTCCGTCACACGGGAGGAGCTCGGAGTAGAGGCGCTGCTCCTCCACATCGAGAGGAGCCAGTTGAGGTGGCTCGGGCATCTGTATCGGATGCCCCCTGGACGCCTCCCTCGGGAGGTGTTCCAGGCATGCCCCACCGGGAGGAGACCCCGAGGAAGACCCAGGACACGCTGGAGTGACTATGTCACCCGTCTGGCCTGGGAACGCCTTGGGGTCCTCCCGGAGGAGCTGGGGGAAGTGTCCGGGGAGAGGGAAGTCTGGGCGTCCCTGCTCAGGCAGCTGCCCCCGCGACCCGGTCCCGGATAAGCGGAAGAAAATGGATGGAAACTGGTCTGTTAGCAAATCAACCAATGAATCATACAGATTAGTATTTATTTTTTTTCTACTGAAAGTCAACTCACCAGTCACCAGGGTGTTGACCAACCAGGAATAGTAACTGTCAACATAATACAATTATATTACTGTTAATATATAATGTAGTAGCTGCTGTACAAAATAAAATATACACTTTAAAATATATATATAGATATATATTTTTTTTTATTGTTGATGTTACAAGCGGGCTGCACAAATGAATGTGTGACATTTGGCTGCACTGTTTAAAGCTACTTGGCAAAATCTCACCTTTTTTGGCGCAAGTAGGCCAGCGAGAAAATAGCTCCGCTGATACACAGAGGATAGACCAAGTAGGACAAGTATCTGGACGCCTGGAGAGAAAACCACAATATATTCAACTTAATATGAAGACTGGCAGAGTATAAAATCAGAGCTCTAACATATGATGGAAAAAGAAACAGACATACCTGTGTGTCATATTCCACTGTCCTTCTTTCTTCCTCATCCGGCTTTTTTAACTAAACCGTAAGAGAGGAGGCAGACTTAGGTTAGAAAGACATCAAAGTACGGTTTATTAAACCACAACTTTACTCCACACATGTTATCAGTTGGTCAATTGGCCATACTCACATGGAGCTTGGAGCTTTTCCATTGAAAGTGGATCTTAAACACCGTAAACACCTTCCATACCTGGCGATATAACAGGACAGTGGGTTAAAACTGTCCGCCGTGACCTTTACTTGACCATTTCTCTTGGAGGAGGCCGAATATAGTAAATACCTCTACACATGCTCCCAGTCCAACGGGGAGCAGCACCAGTAGACTGGTCTCCTCTAGCAGATGGAGGAAGATCAGCAGAGTGCTGAGACAACGCCACAGAACTACAAACAGAGAGGGAAGACACCAGAGGAACAGTTAGACCCTAGCGTCGACCATTTTCCTGTATGTTTACTGTATGTCACTTACAGCAAAACTACAATCTAATGTTGTTCATAATTGCCAGTAAGCCCTCCTATGTTGACTGAAAACTGCATGTGCAAGAAAACCATTGTAAACTGAAGCTTGTTTGATTTAATGCTTTACCTGACTTCCTGGATATTCCTGCCATGGTCTTCTTTTTTCTCCATGAGCTGAAGTCGTTTTTGAGAGCCAAGAATTCACAGATGAGCTGTAGAAAACCACAGACGTGGAGAATAAACATACATTTAACTTTACAATGCTTCCTTTGCAATATGCCAGAGTTGCCCTTATGACAAACTACTCTACATATAATCATGAGAGTATGGGTATGGGTAGGGTATGGTATTTGTTTTGGTGTTGAGTAATCTTACTTGTAGAGCTGTGATGAGTGCAGTCAACACTAACAGGTAGAGGTTGGAGTCCACCAACGTTTCTTTAATCTCATCTATGTTCTCCTCTGTGAAGCCTAGAAAAACACCAAGATCGGTATCAAAGGACTTCGTTTAGGTCGATCCCCTGACTGTGTGATATTAAAAGCCACAAGCTGAAATGTGTACTTGGTCATATAGTGCACATCTCTTCTCTTATTAGCCTACCAAACTGTCGCAGGGAATAAACCACGTCCTGCAGATGCACCCAGAACCTGAACCCCCTTAAAGAGATTCCCTCGTAGGACACAGTCAGAGGGAGCTGAACTGTGCTGCTGCTGATCTTCTGTGAATGTACAGACAGACAGATGTAAGACCCTTTCATCCAAAACCTGGTCATTATTAGACGAGGCGAGTTACACTTTGTGTGCAAAGACGTCCTACCAGCAGGTCTCTGACTCTGAAACTGAGCTCGTTAACCAGCAGCAGAGGGAGGTAGACCATCTGTCGGCCGTCCTGAGAGCTACGAGGAGAAACAGGAAGACAGTTTAATCTAAACACCGGATTCAGTGTGAAAGAATGTAAACATACTTTTAAATGGTTTACTCAGTGCCAGGATTGGTGTTTATTTACTATCTAAATTAGTTTAACATTTGATAAAAGGGCCAATCCGCCACTCGCAAGTGTAGTTCAGAGTAGCATTCGTCCTGGCATTTGTTGGCTTGTCGTTTGTGAGAAATAAACTATAGTTTGATCCAAATCAATGATTTTTTCTGATTTTGTTCTAATCTTTGCTTCCCTTGTTAGTTACTAACGTTTATTTCCTGATTCTTAACGTTATTCAAATAAATGAATCGGAGGAGAAGTTACAGTGTCTATTTGACAAATAGGGTTGTAAAAAAAGAAAGGTTGGGAACCACTGATATATACGATGTTAGTGTGGTATTTACAGGATATACGGTACAGGGTGTGAAATAGATGCTTTAAGAAGATCACATCTTTCCTGACTCGAACGCTGGAGTACAATAAAGCAGGAGTCTTCATGCAGCACTTTCGGCTTTGACCTCCAAAGCCCCACGTGACTTACACTCTCATGTAGCGCCGCACATCACTGGGAAGCCCCGCCTTGTTGAAGGTGAAGTCCTCTGACATCATCGTGATTGACAGGTGAGGTCTCCAGTGGGATACACGGTTCTCCGGTCTGGGACTCGGCCTCTAATGGAGCCACGAAAGTAATAATCATTTGCAGCAAAGCCGCGTGTCGAAGTCTACTGTAAAGGTGACACAGTGGCTTAAAAAACCAATACGACTATGATGGATATCGTATTACATGTTACCTTCTGCGTGTCTCTCCGCCCCTCTGTGTGTGTGGGAGCAATGTAGGTGGTGAGCTGAGCTGCGTAGTGGACCTCTCTGCCGTCCTCCAGAGGCGAAACGCCAGCTTTGTGAACGTACACGACTGCATACAGAGTGCCATTAGCCCGAGTCTGCTCTGGCAGAGAGACATTAACCTGCCTACGGAGAGAGAGAGAGGGAGAGAGGGGTATACGTACCCTCAATAAACAAACAGTGACCAGTGTAAAGCAACATTGGACTCACTACAAACCCACCTCTCAAATGTGGAGTGTGGGTCAAACGGGTCTATTTTTACAGCGAGGTTGAGTTGGCTGTTGTCTGGCACGAGGCAGGTGAAGACACTCATCTGGATTAAAAGCAATAGAGAAGAATTTTTTTTTCATTTCACAAAATAAAAACCCGACTGTTTTCTAAATATGTGTCGGCTCTACATGGGGATCTCATGTAAATCACTTCAGCCTGGCAAACACATCATCTCTTTATAATTAAAATACCACTTTCATCTGAAAAAAACAACTAAAGGCCAAAACCAAAAGTTATTTATTTAAATGCAGACAGGACATGCTTTGCCAAGAGTTTTATGCTGAGCAGTAGACCACTGGCTATTAATCAGTTTTGTTACTCTGAATGTAATGATCAGGCCCATGCAGTATAATGTCCCGAGCTGGATCTTGCAGACATGTCATTTTTAGCAGGCTGTCCCCTATTTTTCCGTGTGCTCTAAGGATGAAGGAATAGGGAACAGAGGCCTAACCTGTAGCCGGGGTCTTGCTTTCAGGTAGGAGGTGATGCAGTGCTCTCCCGGGCTTCCATCGCAGGGTTTAGTGTTGAGGAAGCCGTACAGCAGCCAGGCGGTGTGGAGCATGTAAACCACGAAGACCCCGAGCAGCAGTTTACCGACGGAGCTCCGGTTACTGCTGCCGTCCGCCGGCTTGGACTGACACGATGGTAACATGGCAGCTACTGATCACAAAACAACAGCGAAAAGAATAAAATATAAAAATAAAAAAATAAATGTTCGTGGTCCCGTTTGAGGAGGAGCCGTTTATAACCGGATGAAGTCAACACAATAAAATCACCACGCTTCCTCCCTGCCACAGCATCCTTCGGTTATCGGTGATGCTGATGCTGATGCTGACAACAACCTCAGCGGCTGCGCGTGCGCCTAGTCTGCGTCCTCGCGCTCAGGTTATTGTTCCGGGTTGTTCCCAGTTTTCGAGAGGAGTATTTGCTGTAAGTTTAATGCTATCCCCAGGAATGTGTTGCAACTTCTTCTTGGTTATACAACTGATCATTATAGGACAGCTCCTATAAACAATATTTTTCTGGGGAATGTTGATATCACAACTCACAAATGTACAAATAAATACATCAGGAACCTTTTGATAAATGTATCTATTCCTTCTGCTATTTTTTTGTTTGGAAATCTCTTTATAAAGATGTGAATTGGAAAAAAATGTGGTTGATTAGTAATAAATTTTGTCTGAATAACAAGATCAAGGAAGTATCTTACAAAATTATAAAATATTTCCAGCAAAAAAAACACTAGAAAGATTTAAACTTGATATTGAGTATTCCTGTGATATCTGTGCTTTGTTTGATGAATCTATAACACATTTATTTTTTCATTGTTTATATTGTCAAATGTTTTGGTTAAATGTACAAAAGTTTATTGAAAACAAAACTGGACATTCACTAGAACTACATGAAAAGGACATTTTGTTTTACGTTGAAAATAACAAAATGGAAAATGATTTTATTTTTTTTGTACAACTTGTTTTATATTTAGGTAAATTTCACATACATAAAAAAAATGGACTAACAGCAAACCAAATGTTACACTTTTTTTGCAGGAATCTTATCAATACAGCACCGACCAATGGACTTCAATTACCAAAGGCTTTAAAAACAAACTCTATTTTGCACAAGTTTTTATTTAATTAATATGTTTGTTTTTTCTCTTTCTCTCTCTTTGTATATTTATACCTTTATTTATTTTCTCTCTTCCCCTGGCTCGACAGTTTTTGATATGTATAATAATTATTAATAAAGTTTAAAGTTTTTTTTTGCTGTAAGTCAGTTCAGACAGGACATCATGAAATTTTTTTTTTTTTGAGGAAACAACAACAATTATTTGTCTGATTTTTGTTTTTTTCTCAGTGTGCCTACATTTAGGCCAACAAACTACAAAACGGATCGGTATTTCTCCATAATTCCAGGCAAGTAGAGGGAGCTTTGAAACACATTTAGAGTGAAGAGATGGAGAGAGAACTTTTTTGTAGTCCGAGTGATCTTCTTCATTAAAGACGATCTTTGGCAGCCGGTTCCTGTCGTCACCGCGGTGCATTGTGGTTTGTGCTCTTGCCTCTGCCCTCTTGTTTGCTAGTTGTATCTCCTTCCAACATGCTAGATTTGAAAACTTGTTTTGGGACTAAAACACAGCCTAAACTGTTGGTTCATGAAAGTCCGTAGTTAGCGACAGGTAACTTGACTTGTGTCACTCGTGTCTTCGTTTTCTGTCACGAATTGTAAACGATAACTTAACTAAGTCTTTAAATAACTAGCATTACTTACATGCTGCACAGCACACTAGAAGACATTGTAAGAAGAGGAAAAAGTAAGACGACACACACTCATTAGCATCGCAGGAGGCTACGCGAACCTATATTTACTTTGACTATATTTGTATTTCTTGAACTGTCACTCTGCGGATATGGTCTGCCTCGTCCAAACAACCAACTGACAAACGACTCGAGGTGTAGCGATGATCCACATCAGATCACCTACACTTGCATTCCCTTCTTTTCTCCACCGTCGTTCCCCGCTGGTGTGTGTTTTCTTCGTGCGGAGATGAAGCTACACAGGCTGCTGCTGGCCGGCTGTGTGAACTGTACAAGGATGTATCTGCCATTCGCTGGGAACTTTTATCCGAAGCGCCTTTCCTGTTCTCTCGTTTCTCTCCCCTCGAGGACGTGTGGGACCAGAGTCCCCACCTTCTGCAGCGCCCGTTCCCTGCTCCACCGACTGAAAGACGCTGTGCCACTTGGAAGTAGAAAGGTGGGATTGTGCAGCAGGGGTTTCAGTGGTGTCGGTTCAAATGCTCTCTGCGGCCAAACACTGTCAAGATGTCAACCCAGAGGGTCTCAGTCTGCTGCGGCGAGAAAGCTGCTACAAGGAGGTGCAACATGGCCTTGTAAGAACCAGAAATAATATGCATTCTTGATTTGACCTCCTCTTTATTGGTGTATTCAAGGAGGAAATGTGTTTAGTTTACATGTGGTTTAACGTTGTCTTTTCTTTGGACAGTGTCGTTAATCCGCCACAGAGTGACAGAAGTGTCCAGTGTGTCTCCATCTTTTGTAGTGGTAAGGAGTTGTAGCGCAGTCAGTGAAAACCATTTGAGTAGTAACTACTACTATAGTACTGTCCACTGGCAAGTTACTTTTGGAGAAGCTGATACATTAGAATACATTAAACCTGTTGTTAGTTTGAATTACTGTGATTGCTAAAGATAGCTGATCAGTTTTTTTTGTTTGTATATTTCACAGATGAATTTTGACACAGAGGGAAATGTCACATCATTTGGTAAGTGTTGGAAAATAAATGTTATTAATCTTTGATGCTGTGACCATCCTGTTATGGGTGGTGTTTGCTCCCTGGCTCCGTTGTGTTTGTTGTCCTACTACAACAATGTTTTTTGCTGAAAGCAGTAGATATGTTATTTACCTGTTATTGATTCAAACATATTAACTCCTCCTCCTCCTTGTTGTTCTACAGAGAAGAAGAAAACGGAGCTTTGTCAGGAGCTAAGTCTTCAGGCCAGAGATCTTCGCTTTCAGCACAGTACCAGCATCATAGCTAGAAACAACTGCATTATCATACGGATGCAGGTATGTTCCCTTTCTCTTGTATAAACATGCTTTGTGATTGAGGAGACGTGTCTGTTGTCACCTAAATCTAGATAATCTTTGATCTGGCTTTTGATTAGCAAAAATGTTATCACCATAAATCTAAGCCAAACTATTTTCTTTCATGGCCACCAATAAGAGTTCTGCAGAAACCCAAAATAATAATAATAAAAAAAGTATAGACGAGGCTCAACTAGCAACGAGACAGTATACTATACATCTTAACAGAAACCTGTCTTCATCACAACATCGATCTTGTGTCAACAGTAGGGTTGGGCATCGTTTGGATTTTACCGATTCCGATCCCGATCCCGATCATCTGTTTCGATTCCTGTTCTAAACGATTCTCGATTCTGATTCTTTGAGGTGCAGGTCAACAGGTCCAGTGTTGCCACAGTTACTTTGAAAAAGTAATCTGACTACTGACTACTGACTACTACTTTAAAAAGTAACTTAGTTAAGTTACTGACTACTTGATTTAAAAAGTAACTAAGTTAGATTACAAGTTACTTTATTAGTTACATTCAACAGCTGCATCAGACTACCGATTTTGCCAATACTCACTTTATTGATGTGCTTTTTTAACAGTAACATCAACAATGTATCCATTTTAAGTTGCACTTGAAAACTATGTCCTGATAGAAAATACATGTTTTTATATAAAAAAAAATAAAGACAGTCTTTCTTGACTTCACTTAACTTAAATAATTGTTTGCATATTGTAATGGCAGTAACATCATGACTCAACATCAACTCAAGTATGAGCGGCGTGATGACGAAGGGAGGGGGCGGGGCCAGCAAGCAGCAAGACATTTCTCCACTAAACACTCAAGAGAGACTCCGCTCGCATTTCAGCACAAACTGAGTTAGCAGGAGCTCCGTGAAATCGAGAACTCGTCTTGTTTATTCACACGCTGCGCCTTTTCACCGTCACCGGGCGGGACCTGCTCGTTTAATGTGGTTGTGCCATGCTGTGACTCTAAATGTTTAGAGGCAATAGTAGCGCGGACTACTCGTTACTGATCGTTCTATCGCGGAGTCTCCGCACGCCGGGCGGAGTAACGGTTCCGGAACCGGAGGTTAGGAACCGGTTCCTATTTGGAACCGGATCTCGATGCCCAACCCTAGTCAACAGTGACATCATATATCAAATGATGATGTTGTGGTCACAAAGACAATAAAATCATCCCCTAACCTGAAAGATTGAATACATTTAGAGGTGAGGGCCCTATCTGGAGCCCAAAAACACACCTGGTCAGCTGACAAGGAAGCATACAGCTTCACTAGAGCAAGACTGAAAGCTGTAATCAAAATGACAAAGCGGAGGCATCAAGAACATTAAGATATGTTGCAGATGATCCAGAATGTCATAGTCCACAAAAACAGGAGAGTCCCTGTCATGTTTAGGCCACCCTGCCAGAGGAGCTGAACAACTTTTATGCTCACTTATCCCCAACCTTGCATTCAGAGCTGGCAGATCCACAGAGGATGTCGTCTCCACTGCCCTCCAATCAGCCCTCACCCATCATGCAATTAACAACACTTGCATCATAATTTTGTTTGTTGATTTCGGTTTCAGCTGAATCAACACTATAATATCCACGGAACCGATAGGTAAACTTAGCACTCTACTGTATTAGACTTTCTCATAAACAGACCCCAGGCATTTCGGATTGGAAGCCACACCTCCTTCATTCACCGGAGCCCCCCAGGGCTATGTACTTAGCCACCTCCTGCTGTACACACACGACTGCTGACATCGACATGAAGAGAACTTCTTTCCTCAGGCTAATTCATCCTCCACCATCCACATATAGTATTTTCTCATGTCGCAACAGACATGATGCCACCAAAAGATGATACAGTGCAGTAAAATATAGAAAACCTTTATTTCATCAAGGCATCATATCATCACATCGTTTAAACATTTCTTTATTTAGCTAATTAAATTGCATGCATGGATTTATTACAAACATGTGAAGCTGATGTGGACCAGTAGTTACATCAGAATCAGGGAAAATGTTTACTTAATTGGGACCCTTTTTGTCACACATTACTCCCCTTACTGGTAGATCCTTTCTTCAGTACATGAGGACATTCCATAGCCCGCACCACGGTCGACTGTCCTCCAAAAGGCGTGCAGGAGAAGATGTAGAAGAAGCAAGAGTCAACCCGGCTCATTGTTTTACAAAATGCAAAAGGTTCTCCCGGTGGAGGCATATCATTTTCGGTCTCCACCACTGTCCCGGTGAGTGAGACTAAACACGCCCAAAATGGCACGTCACAGCTCACACCTGATGATGAGTGAGAGAAAGCAGTCAATTCAAGACCTATAATATGTCCAAGGCAAGTTAAACTAATAGTTTAGTTGCATTATGATGGATATCATTTACGTTTTATCCTGCAACCATGTATTAAAAAGCAATCAGTTTTCACCTCACAGGTCGGGCCAGTGTATGGTACATCGCATTTACATTTTCCACACTGACACATCCCTCTATCGTTACACAGCTTGAGGTTATTTGCCATACAGGAAGCCGTTTCCATGGAGCAGCTGCAGCTTTCGCCTGTCCAGTTGTCATCACAAATGCAGTGTCCACATTCGCACGTCCCATGGGCTCCACATATTCTGTTAGATAAGAAATGTAGTCTTTTTAATCTAACTCTGTTTCTTTAATTAAGCAGTATTTAAAGGGAAGACAATAGCACATGGTTTACTAATAATCACGTGTCATACCTGCCGTTGTGGTATGGACAGTCAAAGTTGCTGCACTCGCAAAATTGCCCGCTGTATCTTTCTTTTGGGTTTTCTCGCTTCTCACAATCACAGAATCCCTCCACGCATTTTCCCCTACCGCTGCACGCCGGGGCATTCGGGCCTTGGTGACAGAAGTCCTCGCTTTGTGAAAAAAATGAGTGGTTGTCGTTCTGGCACTGTGGTCCAGTGTAAGGCTCGTTGCACTCACACTGGCCACACACCAGAGCCCCATGGCCACTGCAGCCATGGCTGTTTTCCTCACGGTTTCTTGTGCACTCACACTGACCTGGAAAACAAATTTTATTAAATTTTTTTTCAACAAGCTGCTTCTCACATTATAGTATATAAATGCCTGCCTTTTCAGCAGCATGCCGATTTAAAAAAAAAAAAAAAACATTTTATCATATTGTATGATATGAGGCTTTCAGATGCTCTGCTTTTTGACCGTTTATTTACTGTAGCATGGCTCCGAAGTCACACTCACACTCCAGGGTTATCTCTAACTTCACACTCTGTGAAAAGCCTCTGGGTGTGATGTGGACGGGCCAAGGCCCAGTTCTGTTCTGCTCCTGGTTTGAGTCATCCTTCTCACTGGGACACTGGGCAGCCTCAACATTCACCTTGAGAAAAGAACATTGTTATTATAATAATGATTTGCATTTCCTTATGTCCTTATATCTTATTCTTTACTGACCTGTACGACCAGAGGATTTCCATTCACGATGCTATCGAATGTGATGTTGACTACCCCGGGCACATGGCTGGTGTCCATGGTCAGCTCTGTGATAGGCTGGTCTGTAGGCATGGTGATGGTGAGAGGGAAGGACTGGCTCACACCTGGTCTCAAATTTAGGGAGAGCTCCTGGGGTTGGAGAAACAAGGCCTTGGAATATGCTGGATTGGTGCTGCTGAAGAAGAGCAATACCTTTAAAAGTTGGACTGGTATTGACCAAATAATGACACTCTAATCTAGCACTAGTATCATATCAGTTTGGGGTGATTTGATGCACGTCTGAGCTTGGATCACAGTGGATCTTTGAGCCTGGATCCTTACCTGCTGTCATTCTTGACAACCAGCAATCTGCCCTCAGGGTTATAAATGTAACTTTTGTGACAGCCTGCTCTCCTCAGCCCTTTCAAGGTACGACAGCGGATGTTAGAGTTGGGGGCGGTGCACCAGGCACACGCCGGGCCAGATTGGATACATTCCTCACAGTTGGAGGCAGATACGGGACATGTTTGTTTTTTTGCCCAGCTGGGAAACAGCAGAACCACAAGCAGGAAACAACACCCAAACAGCTTCACAGACATCCTGCAATTAGAATAGCAGTGGCATGTACTTAAAAGTAGTCATTTACATAATCGATAAATAAATGTGAAGGTAAGAAAGTAAAAAAATATAATACAGTTGTATATTCTTGGGAAATGAATTAACTAAAAAAAATTGTTTCCTCTCATTTTCTGTATTTTTCTTTTCTCCTGTGACCTATTTGTCTTATTTGTACATGGATGCTTACAATTAAAATTAAGGAGACACAAACACGAGCAAAATTAGTTGAATCATTTGACTTTACTAGAGTGCTAAATGGTGAAGATGCAGGTCTGGAATCAAGCTTGTACTTCATTACACGTTTTGCATCTTAATTAACAGCTCACTATACTACTATATGCATACATATCTCTTTCCTGACGAGGATAGAAACCATTTCAATTATTTGTCTTAAACTGGAAAAAAAACCTACCACACCTGATAGACAAACAAATAAACAAACTTCAATAGGACTGTAATAGTAAGTGCATGCTGCAACCCTAACCCGAACATGGTACTGTCCTTTTTCTTTACTTTCCCCCCTTTTGTCTAACGGCATGATACGTAATTCTCTGGTTATGTCATTTTATATGTGCTAAATAAATTAAAACACAGATACAGAGCAGTGCTGGTACGTTACCTGTCTTTCGTGCTGTAGTTCAGTAATATATTGACTGGGTGAGAATGCTGCTGAAGACCCAGGATGTAGAACTGGCTTTTTATAAGCAAACCGAAGTGTATTTCTAGTGGATAAGAGTTTTTCAGGTCACTCACTACAAATATTTAAAGATCAGAGTCCACTATTGGGACTGCAGTCTTCATACACTAACCGTAGTCCTGCATACATAACAGTATATGCACACGCTGAGCACAAACGCTTGCTCACCTAAACATTAAATATAGATTCAACTTATAATAAGACATACATCTCTGTGGCTGCAAAACATTTAATTATTGTAAATCTTGAAAGCTTGAAATATAGATGTTCTGAAAGTATTTGGATCTGATAACGGGATCAGAATGCATGTTTCAGGGTTTTCTAGTGAGGCTAACTTCTCCCCTCATCCCTCTGCTTCTCCACAGTCTTTGAAAGCCATCCTCACCCCGCAGTCCCTGTTGGTGTTGGATTTTCGTGGATTTGGGTTGGACCGTTGGTTGGTACTGGAACTGGCCCCTCAGCTAGCATCACAGTCACACACTCTGCCCTTCGAGTTCAGAGCAATGGAGGCCATCCTGCAGTACAAGGTAGCAGATGAGAGAAACACTCTTTTTTTTTTCTCTCTTTTGCCCAAAGCCTGCCCATAAATTGAGGACATGCGTGAGGCTCTGCTCATGCATAAACGTGTCTTTGTGTATTCATATAGGTAAACAGCCTACAAGCTCAGCTGAATCTTGTCGAGCCAATAATATTGGACATATTGGAATTCATGGTGGATCCTAAAATTCTGTCCGTTGACAGAAGTAAACTACATATACTGCTACAGAACAGCAAGAGGTAAAGCACACAACCACATACATTTAAATGCTCTGAGGATATTAGCATCAAGATTGCAATGCATTTCTAAATCATGAGGAGGTCAGCATCTCTCCGACTAGAAATAGTTCCTTCTTTAACGATTACTTTTATAAAGCTTCATTAATCATGTTTCATACTGTGAAATTGTTTTATTTCATGTGTCTTCTTGGCCATAATATTTAAAAATTCCCACCTTTGTTTCGTTCTGTCTCGCTCAGTTCTTTTCCTGACTATTCCTCCTACAGCTTATCAGAGTTGGAGACGGACATCAAAGTCTTTAAGGATACCCTGTTGAAGATTTTGGATGAGGACGAGATCATTGAAGAACTCTGTCTGACCAAGTGGACAGACCCAAGAGTTTTGTAAGTTACGTGTGTACTAACAAACACTGTGTATGTGTATATTTTCAAATGAACCTCTTTTTCCCCTCTTTAACTACTTTTTTCTGACAATTGAAACCCAATATGTAGAAAGCAATGCACAAAATAATCCTTATCTTTGCTACAAATATAGACTTAAACATGTGATGATGGTGTCGAAATACAAAATATAAATTGACGATAAAGCATTCATAGTTCACCAGATAGATAGAAAGACATTTTGACAAAATCAACTAAAATAAAAGCAAATAACTATTGTTAAACATTATCAATTCAATTCACCATATCATCATTGCAATGGCTTTCAACTGAGAAGTTCGACAATCTTTTTTTTGGCAACTTATTTAGCTGCCCCGGGGTCTTAAATGGCAGCTGGCTGTTTTTTCAGGGTAATATCCTTTCACATCCATCTTCATGTAATGTCCTGACTTGATATCTTGGTGTAAACATGTAATAGGCCTTTAATACATGTGGCTGCAAAATAAGATAAGATCAGATAATCCTTCATTAGTGCCATGGTGGGGAAATTTACAGGATTACAGCAGCAAAGAGGATCATGCAACAACAACGAGGCAGAATAGAACAAATATTATTATTAAGTAAACGGTAAAAAAAAAGATATAAAAATATAAATTGCAGACAAACTGAGTTCACATTTTGCACATAGAATATATGAGCTGTTGATATCGCACTGGATATTGATATTATTGGTATTGCACACTAGATAATGAGTCAATGAAGGAATGAGTAGATGGTTGACAGTTATTGATATGTGCGGTCTACTGGGTGCAATGTTCATTCTCTGATCAGATGTTTCTTACAGTTTAATTGAATACTTCTGGAGGTCCACCTCTCTCTGTGTCCCACCTCAATTCTTTACCGTCCTTTCTGTTCTGTTCTCAGTACAGCTAAAATATGTTTTTCACAATATAATATTCCACAATATAAGTAATTTGATTTTGATTGATACATGTTTGCCTTTTCTAGTGAGGAAAGCAGTTTGGGTATCGACCACGCTGAGGAGATGGAACTGTTATTGGAGAATTATTATATGCAGGTAATTGAAAATGTTACACTTTTCCTTAAGTATATTAAAACATGTAAGTCATTAAAATAAAGTTTTGTTCAACATCCAACAACATGTAATACATGTAAGTTAATATTGACTTCTTGAAAGTTTAAGCCCTAACATTTATGCTTACTTGCACCTTTATTGTGATGTTGACCTGTCCACTTGTTTTGTTTGTTGTATAATATTAAAAGCACACAACGTTAAATGTCGTCTACACGTAATGCATAGTGGTTGTGTTGAGTGATCATGAACTGCTCAATACAGGCTGAGGAGCTGGGGAACAAGACCAGAGAGCTGAAAGGGCTGATAGACGACTCCGAAAATGTCATCTTCATCAATCTGGACAGGTACACACACACACACACACACACACACACACACACATATTAGGTGTAGAGTACATATACATACTTCTAGATAGTAGCAAGTCATATTTAATTAGCCCAATTGTATTCTATGTAGAATAGTTATTTTGTCTAAAATGCATATTCCCCTGTCTTCCTCCCTTCCTATGCTAACAACATATCCAATCCTCATTTTGTGCAATAATTGGTTCAAAAGTTTATTTGAAGCTAATAAGTTGTCAGCAGTCTCAGTGATACCAGTCAAGTCGGGGTCTTCCAAAGTTACAACAGTTTTAGTACAAAATTCCCCTTTTGTGTTTCCCTGGGCAGCATTTCCACGCTAAGCTGCAGTGAATGGATAGTCACTGGACTGCGGAAGCTTCACGTCAAATACACAAATACATTTTTGCACAAAACAAACTATATGAGCAGCAAGCAAAAACTGCTTCCGTGTACACAGGCAAGGCAAGGCTATTTTATTTGTATAGCACCTTTCAACAACAAGGTGTTTCAAAGTGCCTTACATAAAACATTAAAAAGACAATGACTATTGTTTTAAGATGGACATGAAACATCGGGAACCTTGAATACTTTTAGTTGACACATTTAAGTCCCCTTGAAACAAAATGACTCTCTGTCTCTACATGTGCTGTCTGTTTTCTTCCAGCCATCGTAATGTGATGATGCGCCTGAGTCTGCAGCTGGCGATGGGTACCTTCTCCCTGACCTTATTCGGTCTGATAGGCGTCGCCTTCGGGATGAATTTGGACTCGACCTTCGAAGACGTGAGGCAGCTTTTTTGCTTAAGAATCTAGAACATCTAGAGTTTGACAAATGTGTTTGCTGTTTAAAACTTCTCAAATAAGAAGATATGTCGGACATTTTTAAGCCTTCTAGTGTTTCTGCATTGTCTGTGTATTCATTAATTTTGGTGTATGTGTCTGTATGTGCACTGCACATTTTTGCTTTATACCCACGTATCCTGACACAGTCTATGTTCATTACCAGGACCCTCGTATTTTCTGGATGGTAACGGGCTTCATGTTCTTGGGCAGCGGGCTGATATGGAGACGACTGCTGTCATTTCTGGGACGACATCTAGAACCTTCAGTACCCCCTCTAGTAATACACACACACACACACGCACGCACACACACACACTAATGCCAGGTTAGAGATCAAAGAGGGGTTAAAGACCAAGTCTTAAGTGTCATATCTCCTGTTTGTGATACAGATCCCTCAAGTTTGGAAGAGGAATCTGAAAGCATCAGACGTCAAGGTCAGATGATGACTGAACCCTGCAGAATGCCACAGACCTCCTCCAGACTCTGTAACATGAGGGATGATTATTTCATCACCTTGGATCTCCTGAATTCTATACGAAGGCTGGAAATGTTATTTTTCGTAACACACCTCATTGTTCTACTCTGCCATGGCTTAAGCAGTGGACTGCATTCAAATGTCCGGAGGCTCGGATGTGTTGTGTGCTCCTGTGATCCCTACATTTAACGTTCGATTTTGCGTTTATTGCAGATACTGTATTGTAAGTCTTCATATCTGATTATATGAATGGGATTGGCACAGAGTATTGCTCTGTCAGCTGTCTGAGCAGTGCATGACTGTGTGGCCGAGTGGCAGCATTGAAACTAAAACAGATAACAAACCCATTAATATGACCATCTATCATGAACTTGTGTGTTCCTTCATTTAATAGGGGAAAAAAGTGCAAAAGGTGTATTTAAATTAACGTGAACGAGTTTATTTAAATGAATGTGAACCAAATGAATGTGTAATATATAGGGAAAATTCACAGTGTTATTTCCTCTATGCTATGTATTTGCCTTTATTCAGCTGTGTGTTTACAGCGTGCAACAATAACAAGATTAATTATTTCTGGAAGACAATAATGTCTTCCAGAAATAATCAATCAGATGATAAATTTATATCTGATGTGACTGTCAATATAACTGATTAAAACCTGCGATAAACAGGACGCATTTTCAGGCAGGTAACAATGGCTGTCTCATGTTTTTACTGTGAGTGTCTCAAAGTGACATTTGCCAAAAAATGAAATGGTCTGAAAACATGAGGGATTTTCCAGAGACTGTAAGCGGTTATTGGCTGAGTACCTTTTCCTACTTGTCTGAAAGTTATTGCTCTTCAAGATGTTAAAGGTGGAACCCCAATTAAACCAAGTCAAAACCTTCTGAATGCTTTGATACTGTTGACATGCCGCCACATCATACATCCTGGCAGCCCATGCCTTACAGCAGTAGTTTCCAAGCTGGGCTTAAGAATACCTTCTAGGTCAACAAAAATAACCGGATGGGTCTTGAGAAGATTTACAGGACATGAAAGGAAAATATGTATATTTTTTAAAAATCCCTGTAATCCTAGTTTTATAGAATTTTATAATTGTACCTCTTTGTTTGAACTTGTCAAAGCTGATAGACATATACAACATGATGAGGGATCATAAGTAGATTTGGCTTCATTTTCACTGGTCACAAGACCAAAATGTTGAAACTGCACTGCCTTATTGTACTTATTTTTTATAACAAACCCAACCAAGGCCTCACAGTTTCCCTGTTCAAAGCATTATATTTAATGCATATTAAAACAATATTGAGTGTTCTTTGATTTTGTCCCTTTTTTGAAAAATCACCTTGGGGTCTTATTCGTATTTTCTATTGCTGACCAACAACAAGGAAAGATTCTTCAAAGTGAAAAAACTACACATAGAAAAAAAATACAAATAAAAAATTGTCTCCAGTTACAGGTTTTGACAATAAAGTGTCAAAAGGATCCCAATTGCATCTACTGAAAAAAGTTGTTTAATAAAAATGAAATCGTTCTAATTTTAGTGGGACAAAATGTCAACATATCTTTCTTAGTATGTGTTTCTTGCAGAAGTGTGGACTTTTGGAAGTCAGTAGATGACTGCAAATACAAAAAGTGATGTTTCAAGTCACAGATGTTGAACATTTGTTAATGGTTAAGTTTTCTGGTACAAAGAAAGCAAACCTATTCAAATAGTCCTTTTTTGTTTTTAATATTTCAGTTTCGTGTGTGTGTTGCATTTTGCTGTCATGTCTGTTCATCTGCACTAGATGGTGTAATATCCTACATTTTAAAAATCCACTTTACCAGCTGATGCTTCTCTACACCCTGCAGTGGCAGCACACGCTGGTCAATCCCTTATCTCAGGTATAAAAGGAGTGAAATAAAAACAGTATGGGGTGCGTATATGTTTATTGAATTCCATGTATTTAATAAAATGCTGCCATGTGTGAGTAGAAATTTGATGATTTTGACTACCTCTGAGCTATCGCATACATCACTTGACGTCTTACTTGTGCTTGCAGCTTCATCTAGGCTACCATAAGTTACTCATTTACGAATTTATTGTATACGTTTTAATAATCTTTGTCATCTTTTTTAAAGAGAAACTGCTGCATTTCTCGCGTTTTAGCTTCCCCCCAACACAAAGGTGTCCATTAAGTAAGACAGCAGCAGTATCTTCAGCCTAGTGTTAGAATTTTTTCATACAACATACATGATAACACTTGTTACAAGACATCCTAACCTACAGTAACTAACGAGTTAACTGTTTCCCTGAGTGTGTCTATATCTGGTATCTATGGTCTCCATGGAGACACGCCCCCAGCGTACCTTCTTCAATGGACATCACGCCGTGCTGACGTCACTTTGGAGCCACGCTGCAGTGCCAGTCCAAACAACTTTTCCAGAGGAACTCCACGCAGCAGCGCAGCGCGTTCGGTCGTCTATCGAAGCCCTGAGATTTAAAGTTAGACGAAAACACCAGCTGCAAACGGGACAAGGAATTAGCGGAACGACCTGATTTTGTTTTTGACTATTTCTGATTTAGTTTTTTTTCTTACCATACATATTCATCCCATTCAGCTGTCGTCTCTTTTTGGAAGTTAACATGAGGAATCTGCGGTTGTTGTTCCTCGTCGGGCTGGCGACTGGGTTTATCAGTGAACAAGTAAGTAGCTTTTTTATGTCTGTTTTCTTTAAGTATAACTACCGTTGTATAAAAGCTGTATGTGAAATCTATTTTTGTGGACGTCTTTTTATCCCTACAAAAAAAGACAGGAATTAGCCGTTGAGGTACATTTAGAAAATGCGTTCCTCCGTAACGTTTAATTTTGTTCAGTTGGCATTTCTGTTTGTGTTTTCTCCACCCGGTCTCTGGTCGTTGTAGCCTTTTAATTTAGATTATTTTTCTTAATAAAGACCACCCTCTTTACTTGATACACCTGGACGGATGGACGTGAAAATAAACACGGTGGCTGTTTTTAGGCATAAGCTAATGGTATCTTCCAGGAAGTAGCCTAACCGCGTCTACATTCATTAGAGATGTGTTAAACTACAGAGAGGTTAGCGAGGGTTTTACTGGTATTCAGCCACAGACTGTGTTCAAGCCAAGTTCAGCCTGCGTCCAGTCGGTGTCAAGTTCACACAGGGCCAAAGTCTGTTCAGCCTGGAGCTCGCAGCTTTGTCATTTAAACCCAAACCTCCCAAACGTGGCCGGAATTTCCCAAACACACAGGTTTTATGTCTTTCTATTTGAGAGGAGGTGCTGTTTCAGCAAATTATGAACGTTAACGGGGATTAAAAAAAATGTTAAGTATGATGAAAAATCCTGACCTGACCTGACAAGTCGGACTAGTCCTTAACTAAATCCTTCCCCCTCTTCCCCTTCCTGTGTGTGTGTGTGTGTGTGTGTGTGTGTGTGTGTGTGTGTGTGTGTGTGTGTGTGTGTGTGTGTGTGTGTGTGTGTGTGTGTGTGTGTGTGTGTGTGTGTGTGTGTGTGTCCTGTGTGTCCTGTGTGTCCTGTGTGTCCTGTGTGTGTGTGGGGAGCTCCAAGCTGGAAAACACCTGGAAATGACAAGCACAAAAATATTCTGGGCTCATAATTTATTCGCTGTGAAAGTACCAAATGAGAGACGGGGAATGTTACTGTATATTGTGAATGGAAGAGAGCTGAAACCTTAAACAGTGGATAAATACTGAAAGAGTTGGGAATGAATACAGTTTAATGTATCCCCCTCCCCATTAGGCCCCATGAGTTTTAATCTGAGAACCTGTATACAGATGTGATGAACTGCTAAAACTGTGCTTTTATCATCCTGTAATGAATGTTATATTCTGCCCTACACACATTTTAATCGATTCCCTGTTTCCTGCCACTAATACACAGACTCCGGTCCTAAATTGAAGGGTGTGATGGTTTACGGTGTATATTCAGAGTGTGGCTGTAGAATTACTGGTTAGTCAGTCAGTGACGTTGCACATGTCTGAAGGATGAACGTTGAAGTTTTTGTCATTTTCTGGATGGGTGACTCATAATGAGTCCCACCGGGCTTGTCCAGGCAGGCATACATTTGCGTGGGTTACACAACCAACCATAGAAGGCAAGAGGAAGTGTGCGACAACTCCTCTCTATTAGTGGTGATTTTCACAGTGTGGCTGAAACACTCGGATGACAGAAAGACCAAATAAAACAAAAATGATGTAATGATTAAAATACATGAATGTCATAACAGTAGGTTGACATCAATGTAGAAGTTTTCTACAGTCTATCGGAAGTTTCGTGTGATCTCAGTTTATCAATCGTACAGTATTAGTCACAACACTGTTCTCATCCTGTCTGTCTAACGGCATCGGATTTCTATGATTTGTTTGGGGGACTTTGTTGGTTGTAAGTCTGATGTTTAAAGTAGAACCAGCACTAACTAGACTCTTAACTTTTGCCAAATGGACTAGGACCGTAAATTTGGGGTCAGCAGATTCAAATAACTGTGATGCATATTAAGGACGTCATAATTTCCTCAACGTGTACATAATAGAAGATATTGTCTTTCTTTTATATCCATGTCTTTCTGTATAATCAAACATAAGTCAGTCCAGGCCAAAGGAGTTGTAATGGAAAGCTTACTAATATGTTGACCCTGATTTGGCCCCTAATACTTTCCTTATCAAATATATTTGCCTTTTGTGAAGCCTTTGGTGACCATAACGGCTGTTAACTAAACATACACATTTGGCGTTGAGGGAGTCAAACATTTTATGACTCGTAGCTTTGGTCAAACATACACCCCCGCCATCACTGTGTTGTGTTCTGCTGCTGCTGCTATCTAGATGGTGATGATAGGTCTGCTTTTGTTCTTTTGGCTGTTACACAACCTCACTCTAGACCTGACCACTCTCTCATTATTGGTGTCTTCCATTTCATTGTGGAACCAGTTTACTGTAAAAGCTATTAATCCAGCAGAAACAAAATATATTAGGGCTGTTCCTCGAACAAGGAAATGATTTGTCGACCAACACTTTTGTTGCCAACCAATCAATTTTGTTGACAAATTGATTGGTTGATGGAAACAACAGATCTGTAAAATTGAGAATCACACAGAAACACCGCTCTTAATCTTGTATTTACCAGAGATGTGCTCATAGGTTTCTTGGAAATAAAGTGGATTCAGCATGAAATAAGACCAAAACAACTTATAATAACAATAATAATAGTCTAAGAGGGGGCAGCCGTAAAAATGGATTTGTTGATAACGAGATATGGTAATGACCTGCCCCAAACACACTATATTTCACTTATTGCATGTCTATGGTGTGTTTTATCACTGCAACCTGGCTGTTTCCAGAAAAGTGTGTGTGTGTGTGTGTGTGCGTGTGTGTGTGCGTGCTCTCCAGATGTGTGATACTCTGACTGACTGAGTCCAGTCTTCCAGTAAGCCTAATGCATAACTTAGTTTCTGGTAAGAAGGACGGGCAGAGAAAGTGACAACTGATTTATTTTTGTGTTTGAGAACAATCAATTTGGCTATCAACAGAAAATGATTGTCCTTGGAATTTGTGGACTTCACTATGTTCTGCAATGTAATAATAATTGTTAGCTGCTGCCTGACTGGGACCGCTCATATCAAAGGAGTGCTTGGAAATAATGCAATTGTTATCAATGTGATATTTAAGCACAATTTTCTGTTTTTATGTCCCTTACACAAACCTCTGTTTGACCCCTGTTCTGTGAGTCTACTACAATTTGTAAAGTGTTAGTTTTACATGTTTTTACAATCTACTGCATACCAGTGAGACGCAGTACACTGATCATAATGTTTCATTCATTTATGTATGATTGTGTTCATCTACCATATTGTCATATTTATTGACATAGTATATTCTGGCTTATGTTGATAATTATAATGGTAAATAATGCCATTCAATAATTTCAACCATACAGCCTAGCCCTATATTACTGTGTACATGAGGGATTTTGTTTAAAGTACATGGATGTGCTGTGTTTGATAATCAGCTCAGCAGCACCTAAGGTGGTAGTAGTTGTACTAGTAGTAGTATTATTAGTTGTAGTTGTTGTTGTTGTTGTTCGGTCAAAAAAGAGCTCTGCTCATTTCAGCATGGAGTGCTTCTTTCACTGGGACAATCACTGTTTAGAGTAAGTGCAATGTCTGCAGCAGTTTGCAGCATTTCTAGCTTTGTGTGTTTGTGTTTCGTTTTGACAAGAACAGCATCTGTGTTTGTAATCCCCGGTTAAAAAACACCAAGAATGCAAGATCCCCTTCTGCTATTTTAGTACTCCCTTGCATCGGGAGACTCTGCTGTCTTTGAATATTTGATGGTTATGCTTTTGTGTTGGACCCGTTTCACCACGACGTGAACATAACATCCGGTTAATCTCATAATGGTTTTCTCTTGTTACATCTGAGGTAGCTGGAATAAAAAATAAATACATCTGATATCTGTGGAGTCACCAAGGACAGTGAGCAGACAATTTTGTCTTGATCTACGGTAGTTTACTGATACCAAAAATATACTTTGGTCTGCAGGTATAGAACAACTACACACATTTCAGATCTTTATCACTTCTTGCGTGGCTTCTCACTTAGGTACACTGCTGAATGAAAGGCTGGTGTTGGCACACGAACACTCATGCTATAGAATTGATTTATACTTTTACCTCACTCGAGTGTGAATATTTATTGCACTAAAATAGCCTCCTCCCTTGTTACACCAGCACCTGTTTTATGAGAAACAAACAGTACTGTCCCTGTCTCCCTCTCTCTCTCCCTTCCTTTCTTCAGTCTCCCTCCTTTCTCCCTCTCTCAGCACCTGTGTTAGTGGAAGCATAGTATACATACCAGACATATTTCAGGTCTCAATGGGCCATATTCATCCGTGCCTGTGCGTGTGTGCGTGCGTCCATGTGTGTGTGTGTGTGTGTGTGTCTGACTGTCTTACTACTAACATCTGCTGAGCCATTCCTAGCTCTCTCAGGCTCTCTTTGGATTTCAGACTCATTGTTAAGTTGCTTTCTTTAAATTATGTGTTTTTCCAGTCAGCCGCAGCCGTTAGTTACATTACCGTCTTTCTAAAGTTATCATCTTATTTGGTTCTGCTTCAGACATTGTGGCAGTTATATTTCAACAAGCTGGCCAATAACTTAATCTATTGAAGTACCTCATTTATTTTGTTGGAGCCAAGTTTCTAGTGTCAAACTAGGATTTAGATGAGGAGAAAAAAACTTTTGGTTTTCACGACATTCCTCTTGTGTAGTATTTTTTTACTGTTATATATGAAATGTTTTTCTCTCTCTCTCTCTCTCTCTCTCTTTGTGCGTGTGTGTGTGTGTGTGTCCACTTCTCTGTTCTGTTCCCTTTAAATCGGCTTTATCTCCCCCTCAAGCACACTTACTGTATATCTCTGCAGTCTCCGTGCATGCTGCGAAAGGATGCAATACACACACTATGGTAAAACTCACAGAGACCATTAAACGCTCTGGCATATTTTGCCAGCATAGGTCACTGGCTGTGAGAGGTATTGTCTTACTCCTCAACTAGGACGTTCACATGCTTTCAATTAGTGGTGAATTCTGCAAGTGTGGATAAGGGAGATCTACGTGTCTCCTCTCCTTTTCTCTTTGTTAGTGTTTCTCTCCCTCGCTTGAATCATGATATCTGGAATTATTTTCTCTCTTCCAGCTCTTTGTCTCCTCCCAGACAACCCTTTCCACGACAGATGACCTGTATTTAGAGGGCAGAACGTCGGGTGACCTCCCTATCGATGATGAAGATGGCGATGAAGACATCTCAGGCTCTGGATCCGGAGACTACAGTAAGAAGACCACTGTCTTTATTGTTTAGCTTTAACATTTGTATTAATGGAAGTCATTTTTTGCAACATCACCATTCTAGTTTAAGTAGTTGAATATATAAATGAAGGGTTCTCAAACACATCATTATATTTGTTGAGTGAATTTAACACAGAGAAAACTAATCTTGTGGGCTTTGGGTTTTTCTTTTTCAAATCATGACTTAACCCATCCAGGGCCCCGTTTCCCAAAATCATCTAGACTTACACTTGGACTGAGATCATTATATCTTAAGTGCTTTTGGGAAACAGGCCCAGATTTCTGTCTGCAAATTCCCCTACATTCCTCCCCCTACATGCAGTTAGTTGTACAAAAGTTTTCCCCATCTCACAGTGTGTTTCCTAATCTACTGCTATTACTACTAATCTCCTCATCTGCAAACGTCGGACAAATAAGCAACACATACACTCTAGACACAAGTACTACATTCAGACACAGAAGCAGTCAGATGCCAGATGTTTGTCCTGAGGTGATGGGGAGTTAACCAGGTGAGATTTTATTGGAAGCATACTGATGTAACTCATGATACTCTTTGCCTCCATTATCAATGACTCACCTTGCTCAAAGTGGATGATGTGTCAGTGTGATCACCATATAGTCTAAAATGTGGTTTATGAATTCCAGTAAGTTTTAAAGCTCACAGATTGCATTCCCCCTCTGTGTAAAAGGAACTGATTAATGAACATCCCGAGGGCACATTTCAACATTGCGTCATTATCCGATTAAAACCATGCATCTACAAAATGTGAACTTTTCATGAGCTAAGAAAAACCGCACTGGTTTAAGCATATTAACCCATAAAGGAACACTTAATCCTTATCTGAAAAAAATGTGGATGCAGTTTTTTTTTATATATATATATGAGCTGATAGGCACAGAGAAATCAATGCAACCATTGCTTTTACTCCACAGTCAGTACGAGTGCTAGGTTGAAAGGAAACTCACTCACATTTGTTAGAATTTGTGCTGATTGTTTCCTTTATCTCAGCTTTCAGCAACATCACAGATAAAGAGGAGACTCACAGGAGGTCCTTCAACTTCTCTCAAACCACGGTCTCTAAAGAAATGAGTCCAACTCAACCAGAGCCGTCATCGACCTCTCCTCCCATCCCATCAACCACAGCAGCAGACAGCCTGGACCCATCAAGCAAAGTGAACGACAACACAGAGACGACACCATTCATATTACCTAATGGGAACAACAGTGATGAGGTAGAATATTGGTTTTGCTTTTATACCAATCCTTATCTCAAAGTTAAAAACATTTTTCTGACTTGAATCCCGAGATAAACCATCAGTAATATAGACTTTTATAAACTGTCAAGAAATGTCTTTGGACATTTTTAATGATTTACAGACTTAGATCCAATTGGTTCCTACAGATGTGAGAGATCAACAGTGCAAAGCTCTTCCAAGAATATATCCAAGCTTTATGCATTTTTACTTATAATTTGAGATGAGAGTTGTTAGTGAGTGAGACTGCTATAAACATACATTCTTCTGTACTATATGGTGGTGACCAGAAAGTATTCAAAACCAAATTATGCCTTCAAAGTTTTTTTTCAGCCCTACTTTGTTATGCAGTCCATCGTGCATTTAAATAATGAATATATTCCTCCAGGTGGCAGACCCAACGGCTGATTTGTCCACACAGAGTACCAGCACCAGCTCCACCAGCATGCCTCCTAGTGAAACTACTGCATCCAAAGTCGGCATCACTGTAATAAATGATACTGATGAGGACAACAGTCTGGATAGATGGGAGGCATCAACACCCAAAAACACTGGAGATGAGGTCCTGCTAAAAGAGCTTGAAAATGAGATTGTCGCCAAAGATGGCCGAGGCAGCAAAATATATGAGATGGACTCTCCTGAAGAGGTGACCTCAGAGAACATGTGGGAGAGGACGGAAGTGCTGGCAGGTAAGGACAGATCTCTGTCTATGTTTAAGATTTAGATTTTTGATGAATACATTATATATTGTGAAACATATGCACCATTTCCCTTCTGCCCTGTCCAGCGGTGATAGCATGCGGTGTGGTTGGATTCCTCTTTGCTGTGTTCCTGCTCCTCCTCCTCGCCTACCGTATGAAGAAGAAGGACGAGGGTAGCTACGACCTGGGAGACACCAAAGTTTCCTCAACAGCCTATCACCCAGCACCCACCAAGGAGTTCTACGCCTGAACTGATCAACAAGGACATTAAATGGAGTCTATCCCCTCCCAATCAGGACTAAGAATGGATCTATAAACAACTGATTCCTCTGGATGAAATCAAGCACCTCTGTTCTTCTTCACTGCTGTCACCATTGTCCCCCCATCTTTTCTACCTTCCCCATTTCACATCTCACTATATGTTCAGTGGTTGTGAATAAGAGGTCACAAGAGAACAAATAAGACTATTAAAATGCATTCCTATCAATCCATTCTGGGCCAGGAGTCAAAGACATTAAATCCACATCCTAAATTTCAAGAAAGGAGTTTTCTAGAGATGGACCACTGATGTTCTAGTCTAGGAAAGTATTGAAAACACTGTGCCTTTAGCCCCACATTACTTCTCTAAGCTGAACCATACTGGGCTAGACTTGGTTCTACATTATGGACGGATTGATTGTCCCATTTAGCAACCTGAACTGTCCCAGCTCGGCTTAACAGTACGAAGTTCACAGAAACATATGAATAGCCTTAACGCATTTTGAATGCTGTTAATTGAAATGGTACTACACATGGCCTTCAAAAATGTTAACCTTTTCCCCCTTTAGTTAAGGTCAAATGTACTAATTGTTACCATTTCTCATTGTTACATTTCATTTTCTGTATGATTTCTTCAATGAATTTTTTTTTTCTTGTTGTGAGGAATGATGTTTTTTCATGAGCTGTCCAGTATTGATATGAGAGATTTTGTTACTCTGTAGGTACGCATTTGTGTTGTTTTCTCACCGATATTTGACATTTATACAACTGACCAAATATAAATGTGCTTTAATTGCCTTTTGTAAACCTTTCTTTAGTAGCTTTTTTCTATTTGTTTTGATGTTTAAAGATTCCCATAAGCCATTTTAAAAAGAGATTTCATTTTTGTTTTAGTTGTATTCATTCAGTGGTAGCTTCATGAAGGCCCCCAACATCCAACATTAGCAATATTATCAGGCCTATTTTATTTTGTGACTGAGTGCAGCAAGCACATGGAACAAGATTGCTAAGGTATAGCCAAGGCTAATGACTATATTTAGAAACCGTAGATGTGACCAATGTTTTTTTCCTTTCTGATGTAAACTGTATGAAGCTACAACAGTTTGAACTTAAAGGGACAGTGACTTGTAACCGACAGGACTGTCCCGAGTCAGTAATTTATTTACTATTTACAAAATATTTTAGTTGCGATGTAAGATAATGTAAGCTTGTCAGGTTTTAAATGCCTTAAAATGTTTCTTAATTCTCAGTATTTACCTCAACCAGCCAACCAAAGGAGCTTGGGAGCTTCTAGAGACGCTTAGAGCTTCATACAGGAGGCAGTTAACAGCAACAACAGGGCGGTGTTACCCTTTTTAAGCAATTTTTGTGACTTTTAACAGTTTGATTCTCTTTGTGAGGAGTAATGTCAGTGAAAGTTGATAAGTGAGGCTACATTTTCTGTCATTTACTTCATTGTATTTACATATAATTACAAAATCCATAATAGAAAATTCTATATTAAAGCAATTCTAGATTGTATGAATGCAAACTCAAACTACCTATTCACCATGGCTGGAATAAACGAGATGATTTTATGACTAAGCCACTGTGATTTACTGTTGAAAGTGTGACATTTGCTGGGCACTTGAATCCTCTGTGCCTCACAATACATTGGTTAAATTCATTTACAGTTGCTTTGACCTTTGAACTGTACACAACCTCAACTGGGATTTTTCTGTTCCAGTGTGGTTTAGATAAAATGCTGCCAACAGAAAGGTCTGACATCATCCCTACTCATAGGACAACGAGTTGGCACTTGCTTCACATGACGACGCAATACTACGCAATAACCGTTCTCCTCTAGGAAATCTATAAATGTATACAGTTTGTTGATGATACCATTAGTGCATATGTATTAATTTATACTTGCTATGACTATAATCCAGGTTAATATGTCAGTGATGAATTGGGATTGTACAGTATGCACTCATGATAAAGCCTCTGTACCTACTTGTTTCATACATATTTGTATAATAAGTGTATTCACAAGCCAAGGTTCAATTCATTTTCAATTTCATAATCAATTTGTCAAGCTTTTGAATTTTCAAAACAATTAAAGGAGAATAATACTTTCTTTTGTAAATATATTGAAGCTTTAATTTTAATTTCGTCGAAATTGAATATGAATTGACTGTAGCCTTGATTTTAACAAATAAACACCTACACAATGTTGGAGACCAGCAGGAAAATCAGCTTTCAGATGAAATTGTGATATGCGTATGCGACAATAGAGGATTGTGTTGCTGAAATGGCTGATCTTATGAGGTTCACTACTGCATAAAAGATGTGGCTTTAATGCAATTCTAAAACTGTCTTCTTGTCATTTTTGGCTTTGGGCATCGGTTTGAATGTAAGAGTGTTTGTTCCTTTGCTCTCATACACACACATCCACCATGACACAAGACTGATGTGTTCACTGAACATCTTGTGTGCTAATATTAAACCACCTAGAGTCCCTCTTATTTTCTGTCTTTTCCCTTTCATCTCCCTTTCTATCTATCGTTCTCTTACACGTACACAACATCCGTGTAATTTTTGCCTTAATTGTATGTGTCTATATGCTACTTTGGAACTTCTTTGTTGTATTCACTCTGAAAAAGGCCAAATCAAGTCCAGATTCTTTAGAAGCCCTCTAATCATCCTACAGAAATGCATGGTGTGTAATGAGCTACTGGTTATGACACGTGTTGAGGCGTGTTTTTCCTAGATTGAAAGGTCAGCTGCAGGTGAAAGCACTGGTAGCTTTTGTTCCACATGTTTGCATAGTAGTGCAGAAAAATAGTTCCTCTCAGGCTCAAGCAACGTCCTCTTAGTATATGCCAAAAATAGTTTTCAAACCACTGTGTTAAACCAAGCCAGCAGCATGTGAATGGAGCCAAATTGTTTCTATGTTTTTTAAAAACAAACTTGATGATGCAGAGAAGCAAACACAAATGGCAGAGGCTGGTGGGAAAACAGGAAGACTCTGGATGTCATATATCATGTAAAGAGCAATGGCTGAAAAACTGCAGTAGCCTATATAAGTTCACAAATAAAGCAATATTTCAAGGTAGTAGTATACTACTACTATAGTAGTAGTATTACATTTACATTAAGGTCATTTAGCAGACGCTTTTGTCCAAAGCGACTTACAATAAGTACATTTGTCAAAAGAAGGAAACAAAGAAACCACAACGTATCATTGCCGATAAAGTAAGAGCTAAAAATAGAACAAGTGTTAGGTCCTCATCTGAGTAAAGTAGTACCTTAAGAGCAACAGTGCTACGATCAGAGTGCTATAGGTAAGGGTTGTTTTTAGTGTAGTAGTATAGTGTAAAAAATACTTTAAAGATAATTTGTTTTCAAATAATATGAGAATAAAGGCAGGCAGCATGAATAAGACATGACTATTAAATAGTCAAACTGTAAACAATACCCTTCATATATCCAGCTGTGTGGCTCTGCAGCAGCACTTGATACTCGTCTATCCATGATCACATCACACAACTATACTAATGAGAGTACAATGTTCCCTCAGAAATGTCACTCTTTTGGAAGAAAGCCCACTCCAAAACTTGAGATGTACTGGGATTGTATTTGGAACTTGATTTAGTTTTGTCTGTCTGCATTTTGGTCAAAGTACCACTAATAATGAAACAACACCTACACAGAATGTCAGGCGTGAAGCGGAAGCCTAATTATTGAATGATTACTGTCACTGTTTAAGAGCCGAGTTTTGAGAGTCGTCATGATTTTGTTTTTGTTTTGTTTTTTTGATTTTTGAAGTTTTTGTGTGCTTTAATAATACTGGCCTGTATATTGTATGACACATGCTTTTGTAATGACTAGTATCTGAATAGACCAATTCAAATAAATTAGTACAATTTACTACATAAACATGAATGTGTTTAGCGGATAAATTAGTATTTAAAAAGGTGTTTGTACTACTATATTTTACTGCTACACGATTATAGAGAGTGAGCTCTTATTCTGAAAACAGTCGGACCGGAAATAATGGTACGGCTATCACTAGCACGGAAACGGTGTTTATTCTTTTAAGAGGAGTTCCTCCGGTCTTCTAACGCCAACAGAGGTACTAGCTTGGCGACGTTAACCCTGGCGGTGTATCTGAATGGCTCAGCTTCCTAAAGTAACGCTGTAACGTTAGCATACTCTGCTCTCAGTGCCACACGTTTCATCATCGTCGGTGCCAAGAACGAAAGTAATGTCACTATGCTACAGTGTTGTGGTTTACACAGCATTACCTTTTTGTTGCTTTACTGGTGTTAATCTACTTTGGAAAGTATAATGTCATGGCTATTAATCACGTGGGTGTTTCGATCTCTCCACAGATGGCTCGGGAAGGCGGACTGCTCTTCCTCCTCCAGCTCTTCATGCTGTCATCTCTGTGTGACTGTAAGCCTCACTCTGTTGGCTCCATGAGGTTAATGTCTAATCACACTGCAAGGAAAGGTGAGCCGAACCCCGCTACCTCCAGACATGTAGGAAAGCATGTAGGCCTAGCTTTGCTGGGAATTACGTGGTTTCACCAAACTCTTTGCAAGCCTGTCCTGTCTAACAGGTGCAACACAACTAACTGGAAAATAGGTGAACTGTTAATGGAGCCCAGTCTGAACACACCCAGTCTTGAGGCAATATAAGTCAATGGGCTGTATAATATTGGGTAAAAACCCACAACAACAACAAAAACAACAGTAAAACGCAAATGTAAAACAAGAATGATAAATACCTATCCTGTGATTCTTGCTTCTCTCTTTTGTGATATATTAGAAAACAACCACATACCAGTCAATTTATTGATAGTTTGATTGATATGCAGCGTAGCGTATGCTCAGTTTAATTACACCGGATTTATACCTCTTCCTTGATCCATTATTCATACTTGTTTTTGGGACAGGTCTTTGTACGAGCCTTGAATTATGTGTAAATAAAATTATTTAAAAAAGTGCTGTGTCTGTAAACTGTATCTAAGTGAGAAAACCACAATACATTTACTTGCATATTCTTATATAAACCCTTCCTTTTCCCTGTGTTTCTGTGTGAACCCAGTCTCAGACATAGCCACAGAGGTAGCAGGCTATGCCAGTGTGGCCAAACGGATCATTGACCTGGCCGTGTCCGGAGCTGCACAGAACCGCTCTTACAGACGGCTGGCCGACTTCACCGACACCATAGGGAACCGTGTCAGTGGCTCACACAACCTGGAGATGGCTATCAAATACATGCACAATGCTATGACACAGGATGGCTTGGACGTGCATTTAGGTCAGTAAGCCTTGTTATCTGTCTCGCTTGGATGCGGGATGTGAAAGGTGTGCAATGAGGATACATTGTTTAAGAATAAGGGGTTTTTGAGAGCTTTATCATAGGAAACTGGTTCTTCAGAACTGAAGAAGCCTATTGGATCTGCAAAAAACTAAAGCACGTCCAGTTGCCTACGAAAAAGCTTTCAAGGACTCACTGAGAACCTTCATAGCCAGATTAAGGGATCTCTTGCAGCAAGTGTAACAGAGGTTTTGAAGTTGTTTTTGTGTTTGTTCCCCAGAGCCAGTCAAAATCCCACATTGGGTGAGAGGGAAGGAGAGTGCAGAGATGATTGCTCCCAGGGGCAAGAGTCTGGCTATACTGGGACTGGGTAGCAGTGTAGGGACACCACCTGAGGGTAAAGACTATATGATAAAAAAAAATATTTTAAAGCCTGTCATCTAGCACCTGACATCCAGCTCCCTTTAACTCCTCCATTTCTCACTCTTATCCGTCAAGGTATCGAGGCAGCGGTGTTGGTGGTTCAGTCTTTTGAGGAACTGAAGCGTAGAGCCAGCGAGGCCATCGGGAGGATTGTGGTGTTTAACCAACCATTTGTCAGCTACGGGGAGACGGTGGCTTACCGTGCTTTTGGCGCCTCCGAGGCGGCCAAAGTGGGCGCTGTAGCCACACTCATTCGATCTATTACTCCATTCTCTATTAACAGGTATCCATCTATCTATCTAGAAAAATGTATGAAAATATATCTGGTGTAATGAGGGTTGAATGACAAGATCGTCTCTCTAGTCCCCACACAGGATTGCAGGACTATCAAGATGGAGTGAGGCACATCCCTTCAGCCTGTATCACTGTGGAGGACGCTGAGCTGATGTGGCGTATGGCACAGAGAGGGCAGAGGATTGTGGTCAGACTCACGATGGGAGCCACGACTCTACCGGACGCCGACTCCTTCAACACAGTGGCCGAGATAACAGGCTGGCAACACCCTGAGCAGGTAGACCTCTCGCTCGCATCACAGACACATGCATGACTTATTCATCTTTTCATTCAACGGCCTCGCCTTTCCAGTCTTTCAATGTTGGGGCAAACCTATGTGGGTTGGCCTTCCACATGCATTGTATGGGAGAGAAACACTCTTATTATTATGTTCTTGTACCTCTCTCTCTCTCTCTGTGTGTGTGTGTGTGTGTGTGTGTGTGTGTGTGTGTGTGTGTGTGTGTGTGTGTGTGTGTGTGTGTGTGTGTGTGTGTGTGTGTGTGTGTGTGTGTGTGTGTGTGTGTGTGTGTGTGTGTGTGTGTGTGTGTGTGTGTGTGTGTGTGTGTGTGTGTGTGTGTGTGAGAAGGTATTAATCAGCAGAAAGACAGCATTGTGTAAACAAACTATTAATCTGAATGCTTCCTGTTTTCAGGAATGCCCAAACGTTGGCTATATGAAACTATATAAATCACATTATAAATCACAGCATTTTTTTTCTATGGTGAAGAGTTGAAACAACTCAACAAAAATGACAGGCCTGCTGAAACGAAGCTACCCTATTATGGTACATAAATAGAGAGCGAATATATAGAGTTGTGATTTGTGAACGCATGTAAATGTAAACATGCTGAACGATGAATCTACTTTTTGCCTGTACTGCAACACTGCAATCATTCTTAGCATTTGTTTTTAATTGTTGGATTTAGTAAAACGAGTTCGCTGACCTTTAAATGGGATGAAAAAATAATTTGAGTCGAGCATGCACTGCACAGAGTGAACACATGCTCTGCAGTGCAGCGCAGTGTCACACAATCCTTAGCACACATGTGGGTAAGGACTCAGACACGTTTAGCAGGTAGAACCTGAGAAACGGACAAGGTGCTGCTAATCTCCAAATGCATGCCTCTCAGTTTGTAGAGGAGGCAGCATGACGGACAAAAGGCTTGCGTCATTCAGGGAACACGGCTGAAACGGTACAGCGGGTTCAAGGTAGCAGATGTGCAGCAGGATATGTAAAGCTTAGCTGCACTGGTTTGTGAAGATGAGGGTGAAACAGAACTGCAACATGTTAAGAAAACAACAGAGAAGCTTCTCATCAGACTTCACCACACTGAATTATGTTATGTAGGTCATATATAGGGGAAAGTTTCCTCAAGCATGTTGTTGTTAAGGAAGTGTGTGTGTGTGTGTTTGCATTTGGGACAGAGGCGTCAGTGCCTGTGATATCTGACGAGACATATTTTGTTGGCAGATGAAGGTTGACGGTCTTTGCATTGGGAATTTCCCATGCAGGATTCTGCCCACGAACTGTAAACACTGTCTCCCTAGCAGCTCCCTCTGGAGCCTGCACATGCACTGAAAAACCAGCCAGCAAACTGGAATAAGAGGAACATCGGCGACGTAAACTGTTACTATTCTGATCTGGGAACCAACATTTGGTCTCTTATTATAAAAAAGGGAAATTAAACACATGGTTGACATCATTTCTGGCTCTGTGACTTTGTGCTCCAGCTGGAAGAAGTGGTTGTGGTTAGAGAGAGAGAGAGAGAGTGTGTGTGTGTGTGTGTGTGTGTGTGTGTGTGTGTGTGTGTGTGTGTGTGTGTGTGTGT
Source organism: Eutrigla gurnardus (assembly GCF_963514095.1). Lineage (NCBI taxonomy): Eukaryota > Metazoa > Chordata > Actinopteri > Perciformes > Triglidae > Eutrigla > Eutrigla gurnardus. Next base: position 7,817,962 of record NC_139937.1, on the reverse strand, counting down.
GTGTGTGTGTGTGTGTGTGTGTGTGTGTGTGTGTGTGTGTGTGTGTGTGTGTGTGTGTGTGTGTGTGTGTGTGTGTGTGTGTGTGTGTGTGTGTGTGTGTGTGTGTGTGTGTGTGTGTGTGTGTGTGTGTGTGTGTGTGTGTGTGTGTGTGTGTGTGTGCGCCCACGTTCATAGAGAGATGTACATTTGAGGTCTAGTGAGTCATTTCCACAGTTTAGCCTCTCAGACTCATATGATGAGTTGCTAGGACTTTACCACCCACTCAACTCCCATATTTTTTTCATGAAATGGCCTTTTTGAATCTAAAATGCCCTGATGTAGGCTTTCTGTTTATAGTTACGGCTCAAACACATAAAGACCATAAATGTCAGTGTGTATTGGCTAAACATCTTTTCCCCCACTTTGTTGATTTCTCTCGATTTAGGCTTGTAAACTACAACATATTTTAGTTGTTTCTGTCAACACACTTTACAAAGCAGCCATAATCGCTGATATTTCAACACTGCAGGAGGGCCGAATTACTCCAAGATCACTGTGTTTATGAGCAAATTCCAACTCAAAGTCTCCATTGTAAAATCACTGATGCATGTCGTAAGCTGGGATAAACCCTTAGAGAAACATGCACGTTTGAGGAGGGTGATTTAGAGGTAGATATTTCTGGTATTGCAAGACCATGTCAGTGATTCATGGATCTTCCACACAGCACGTCTGTGTGTCTCTGTACTAAATCTTTATGTGTGTGTCTCATATTCCCAGCTGATGTATTTTCTTCGTCATGCTAAAAACATTTAAGGGTGTAGAGTCAACTTCCCATTTTACCACAGTTATTACTATTATTATTTTTACGTACATTGCTGGCACCTTCAGTTTATAGCAAATGAAAATATTTAATGAAAGTTGTAATTTATATCAAAACTAAGAGTCGACACTCAAGCTAGTGGCTCTTTTCGGCTCTACTTAGCATTTAGTTCAGTGTACCAATATATCTAACGTCAGCATGCTACCATGCACCCAATGGTGATACTAATTAATTGACCGTCAGCCCCACCTATTCATATGACGCTTAGGCCTTTATTTCACACACCATGCCTGACGTTTACTAGAGTCCTAATCTTCTGTGAGAAAAGGACATTCTATCTGATGATGTCACATACATGATGGGGTTCGGCCCACAGAGCACATCTTCTGTCTTTTCAAATGCAGCAAACCTGTTCTAGTGCAGTAAGGGAGTTGAGCAGTCAAATTCATATCTATACTATCTTAAGATTTTAGAAGTGAATCTTATTTTTAGCCAGACAGAATATATGTATTGTAACTAAGTACTTTGTGGGGGATATTGGGAGTTGCTTCATCCATTTTCATACTTCAGCAAACATTAAAGCATTGAGTCGGAAGATATTTTGTCAAAGATTATTGAGGGAGAGTCAGACCTTGAGCGGTCAGGAGATGAGGAGGAAGAGAGAAAGAGTAGAGCAGATTAAAACATTTTTTTAAAATTGGTTTCCATTGATCAAATGGGAAATGATTGAAATGAAAATTCATTAGTTGTTGAAAAAGATGGACCCTATGTCCACTCCAATCTAAAAATCTAAATATAAAAACCCCTTTTCCTACAGGTCTCATGTATGCTTCCATATATATGTATTAGCATTTCTGTTGTATAAAAACAGCAACCCGTTCTCTTTATTTAATTGAATGTGTGGCCTGCTGGGATAACCTGGAACATCAGGTCAGGATCAGTCCTCTGACAGGAATCCTGTGTTTGTTGTCCTGTTTTTGTGAGCCTGTTTTTTGTCCTTGTTGATGACAAAAAGTCAATTTGAGGCATAACATGTTGATCTGTACTTTAATAAAATGTAAAAAGACATGGATCAGAGCGTCATCTGATACTCTCTTATGTCAACTTATGTCTCATTTCTATGTTCTGCTAGGTTGTCTTACTGAGTGGCCATTTGGACAGTTGGGATGTTGGCCAAGGTGCCATGGATGACGGAGGTGGAGCCATGATTTCCTGGGAGGCCCTGTCACTCATTAAAGACTTGGGTAATATAGACACAGACACACTGTATAAACACACACATATATATACGGTGTATTATACCAAGCAGGTGAACTTGCAGATAAAGAAACATTTACATGCTGTAGAAATTGGTAAAAGAGTATACAGATGGCAGAAAGCTTACACAAGCTCCAAAACAAACAAATTCAAGTAAATGATTTACTCTATTATCTAGATTTCAGCAACATGTTTGCCTTACTGAGACAACAGTCTTCTTTTAAACAAGAGACAAGACCAAAAGAGTACATCTCCAACAGTCAGGGGAGCAATGTATAAAAACAACATTTTCTATATTAATAATAATTATTATTATTTATAATGCGCTTTTCCGGATATTTTAAGACACGTTACAAGGGGGGAAACAACAAATATAAAACAATTAATAGCCAAAGTGTTCAGTAGACAGTATTAAAAACATGATGCAGAGTGGAGTTGCTGACGGTGAGGCAGAAGTTGGAACAGGTTTTGGTGATGGATTTTGGACCGATGATGATGATGATGTCTGATTTGTCGAGGTTGAGGAAGTTGGCTTGCATCCACGTGTTGGCTGTAATCTCTCTCTTTCTGTTTTATATGGTCTATTTATTGGTTTGCAGGTTTGCGTCCAAGGAGAACCCTGCGGACGGTGCTGTGGACAGCTGAGGAGCAAGGTGGAGTCGGAGCGCAGCAGTACTTTAATCTACACAAGGTACTGTCCTGCTAGTAAGAAGCAGGAAAGTATAGAGTGCAGAAATGTAGGAACATCTTTGTGCCAAGGATCTGCCTACCAGGCCATGATCCATAATAAACTACACGCTTAAAAACAGAGATACAGGTTTATTGCATCTTTTTTAACCAAAAAGAACCCCATGAAATACCCAGTTCTTACACAATAGGAACATAATAGCAACTCCTAGTGGTTGGTAGACTGTATGATTCACCTGACCTGAGGTTGTTTTATTTATTTGATGTCTGTCCATGCTCTCTCTCTCTCTCTTTTCACCCCTTTTATCTGATCCTTCTCCTTCCCCTCTCTACTTTCTCTCCCCACCCAGGTGAACATGTCCAACTTTGACCTGGTCATGGAGTCTGACTTGGGGACATTCACCCCAGTGGCTCTGCAGTTTACTGGCAGTGATGCAGCGCGGAAGGTGGGATTTAACACACTCCACTGTTACACAATCATCAGTATTTAATAAGGCTTAAAAGTCAGACTTTAGATCCTGGAAAGTTTAGTCCAATGAATGTGTTTACCTGCATTTCCTTCATCGACTTCCTGCTTCATATTACACCTATAGTCCTACCGTTGCTTCCTGACATTGAACTTGAACCATTTAACCTCACTTGTCTCTGTTAAATCACATGTAAAGGCAGATAATCCATTCTTCAAAGGATAGCTCACCACAAAATCCAAAATACATTTTTACTTACCCGGTTACTCAAGATAATGGGAAGTAAGAACTACAAACTGAACTGAAACTGCTCACAACAATATGTGTGGATGACCGTCGGTAACTGGATCATGATTACTGTAGAGACATTGCTGTTGAGTTTTTTAAGTGTATTTGCCATTCAAGTCCCATTATATTGGAATAGAAGGCAGACATCTATCTTGCTGACCTCTCTCCAAAACATGTTAACAGTTTGGCGTCTGTATTACATAGGACATATCAAGTAAAAACAACAAAATACATCTTGGAATTACAATATTTTAAATAACATTGAGTCATGTTTGAAAACCGCTGTCATGCAACGGACTGTGTGATGAGCTGAGAAGCACTAAGCTCTTTCTATATCAACAGGTGATGGCAGAGGTGGTCAAACTGTTGGCTCCCATTAATACGACCAAACTGGAGACACATGGAGAAGGGACAGACATCTCACCGTGGATGCGGGCAGGAGTACCAGGTCGGTTGAGTCAATAGGTCTTATCTGTCTGTGTGCAAGTAGCAGCAAATGTTCACGGTGAGATGAGCACAATGAAAATACACATAGTGTCTGTCAAACTCAGACACACTTGAAATATGAAGGCACTCATACGTAACCTCATTTCTGTGGTTCGGGTCTTAATACACTCTCATTTCTTGTGAAAGTGCTGTGCACACACGATCACATCCTCATTGATGAACAAAGAACTTAGCACCACATAGAATAGGGAAGCGGGGGATATTCACTTTAAGTGGAAATTCTTAAAAATCTCAAGTGAAACTTACTTCTAGTTTAGCAGGTAGGATGAACGACTGTGTGAAGTCGTAATATTATAGTTACATTTTGACAGGTTTTTGCTGCTAGTAAAAACAGATTTAACTCTTCCCAATGCTGTGCCGTAAACGGGCTGCGATGTAGTCACTCGGGGGAACTCCTCCCTGTTGAATTATGTCCACTTATAAAGTGCTTGTTTATTCCACTGACAGGCTCAGATTGTTATTATAAGTCTCTCTGACATCACTATGGAAAGGACATCTCACATTATTCTTCTGAGAGTTGGAGAGAGGAGGTTGGTTGTGTTGGAGTACAGATAGATTTGATAGCTTAGTATTATCTAAAAGATGTTCAATGTCGTGGCCGATTTCAGCAATGTGGATACGAGGTGATGCTTAACATGAGACTCCTCTGAGGGAGACAGAAATAGAAAGAAAAGAGAAAGAAAAACATTTTATTTCTCTGTGGCGGCCCCTTCCATAATGTTGACAGACTGATATTAATAATCTGAGCCTGTCAGTCGCAAAAACAATTTAAAAAATTGCTCCAAGTTGAAAAATACAGAAGTCGCCCAAACATCTCCTCTGTCTAGGTTTTGTAGACAGCGGGGATGTTTGGGCGACTTCTGTATTTTTCAACTTGGATGTAAAACTGCCTCCGTCTACAAAATCACATTATACAGACATTGTGGTATAACTTTAAGTCGCCGCAAAAACAACTATTTAAACGTTTCAGCACTAAAAAGTTCCTGTTTTTTGTTTTTTTATTCAAATTTGTATTGAAATTGGAGTACATTATACAGCACACCATACATACATCATATTTTTTCTTTTTAAATAAAAATAAATAATAAAAGTTCCTGTTTTAAAGCATTGACGAGGAGGAGAGTGTGCTGCGTGGGCAGAGTAGAGTACAGTAGAGTAATGTCTGCACAGGGAGTGGAGAAAACACTTTTAGATGCACTCAAAGAGCACCATTTCAGTTTGACGTAGATAATTGTAAAACCCATCACACAAGTTGACAATTTTCTGTAGTTGGGCACCTTGTTCTTTAATACATGATGTCATAAAATATAAATACGTTTTCAGCAGTCATAATTGTTCCATTCACTGATCTGAGTCAGCAGCTCCTTTCCATAAAGAGACTTTGGAAAAGTAAAACCGCTCCTAAGCCACGACAGTGACACACAGTCCTGTTGAATCCTCTGTTCATAGCTGACACATTGGTAATACACATGGTTCCCACAGTATCTATTTGAGTTCATGTTAATCGAGAGACAACATTTTGATGAAAGCATTAAGGATAACAGTGATTTATTCCTGATAGTTTGTTGATTTAACCTCAAGGCAGGAAGGCATTGCTGATAAAGTAGGAGCCTGTCGGGTAAAAGTTTAAAACATAAGAGCTGAGCCGGTTCCTTTTTAAATAGTCAATTAAGTAACGTGGTTTGTCCTGTATGTTCATGCACAGCAAACAACACAACTGTTCGTATAATGGCTTTTTACAGATGCCTTCCTCTTTCATTATAATCCCAACAGTCTTGCCAGCCAAACGTTTTCAGCATTATGCTTTTTTTTAAATAAGGGCTCTGAGATTCTCTTCTTGGACTGTGGGAACAGATTATAGGTCTGTAAATACTAAAAATACTAATAAATATCTAAAAACAATACTAATAAATAAGGAATCAAATAGAAATAACAGCACATAATCAGTATAACAGAACTTTATTTTATTACAACACATCTACTGAACATGTTTAAATGTTTTCTTATAAAAAGACAATGAAAATAACCTCTATACATAGCTAGTTGAATAATGAAATGATCGGATCCAGAATTTAAAAGGCTGCAGTTTATCAGTCGACATGGAAATTACAGTTTTATGCTGACCTGCCTACAATCATTCTGGCACACATCACCAGGAGCTTCACACAAAAGCTACATTATAACACGTGGAAATGTCTTTTCACGTTATAGTTATTGTTTCTACACGTCAAATACTGTAATTGGACCAATATGGTATAGAAGAGAGAAACTGAAACTTCCTGTCAAAACCTGTCCTGCACATCTACTGTCTGGAATTGTTATCAACTCAAGTGTTTTCACCTGATCCACTCGTTGATTTTAAGGTATCGTTCCTTGTTTCGCAGTGATAAACTTTACCAAGCCATAGCAGTACCTCATTTTAAAGGCTTTTTGATCGTGAGAATAGTCCTTTTGGTAGAGATTATATGTCCAAACATCTTTTTTACTCAGAAATACATTGTGGTATAACATGTAGAACAGGAACTGAATAAAAGAACACAAACATTTGAACCTTCAGCCGGTCAGACAACACATCTCCACATTTAAAGCATCGACCGAACAGTATGATTAGTTGCCTAAAGACGTTCATTTAGCTTTTATTTAACAGAAAAAGGACTGACAGAGTTGAGTCCTCTGGCATTATGGAGGCCCTTCCTCGTCGTCTGTAATTCGAGGTCTCTTGGCCGGTCTCCTTACTATCGTTGGTTCTAGGAACAGTAGAGGGCTGTCCAAGGGGAAGGTGCAGGTGAACATGCCACAATCTTTGCTCTGCACTTTCACCTGGGTAGCTTCAGCGCACAGGAGAAGAAACTAGTCATTCTGCCAGTTATGTCTAGAGTGGCTAAATGAATCAGCACACTTACAATTATAGTGAGCAAAAACTAAACAAAAGTGAGTATATGATATGTCGGACTACAAACCTGTACTTCGAAAGGGATTTTGCAGAGTTTTCTTGGATAGCTGTGTGCCGACCGATCTTCTGACTGGAGGGTCCGTCTGGGAGGCGACATCTCTTACACCAGGGAGACCGCCACCGCTGCCCTAAACAGCAGCACATCCATCCATCACAAATATCATTTCCAAGAACGGCTAAAATATTGAGTTTAATGCGGGTTGGGTTAAAAGAAATGTGTTACATAAAATGAGTGGATAGTATTGTAAAATAAACTTATAGCAGTAGATGTTATTGTGATTGTAGGTAGAGTTGTAATTCAAACATAAAATGTATCATCAATCTTAAAAGATGGTATCATCTTAAATGGCTAGTTTGACCTATTCTCATAGCTCATACGTTACCATGATTAGGCTTATGAGGACACTCCGTTACAGCAGCCCATTGACTCCTAAAACATGCTTAGGGTAGGTTATTTCATGTATGTATGTCGGTTGTCAGGTTCTTTAATGGTCTGTACTTTTGGAGGTGCCTGCTCTTTTCCAAATATACTAATTTCCTGGTTTCATTTCCCCCAGTCGTACCACTATGAGACGCTGGGAGACTGACGGAGCTTCCTTTTTCTGATGGAGCCGTATCACGGCCCCTCTAATGTTCACTTCAGTGGCGAATTTAAAGGGCGTTAGGTTGGCGGACACTGGTTGGGAGGGGGGGAATCAAATGGACGGAAGTGTAGTGTAACGAGTTGACTATCATGAATGCGATCCGACAATCTCCGAAGCCGGATGTAAGTCAACTGCTGCAGTTAAAAGTCTGCATGTCCTTATTTCGCGTGTTGTTGGTTAGAAAGCCTCGCTCACCTGCGTCACCACTCTTGAAGGGGTAGGGACGGCATCAGCGTTCAGGAGAAGCTGCTTTTTGAATCCCATTTCCACCTCTGCATAGTTGGAGAAACACTCGCGCGTAAAGTGGAGGTTGCAAACGTAAATGGCAGCGGTGGACAGGTCGGTCCGACCCAACGCGAGCAGCCAGCGATGCAGCGTCTCTCTATTGGCCGGCAAAGAGTGCAATCCCTCCGTGCTGTTACACTCGGGGTACGAGCACTTCCGGCCCATGTTTGATAGCTCTACGGGGATTAGTTCACCAAGCTAAAAACAAACGAACTCCAACTTGTGTCTTTGACGGTTGGCAAACCAGTTAATTTTGCTTTACCGCCACCTACTGGACTGTAGTGTCAGATTTGCTATATATATATATTATATAAAAAAAAAACGTTTGTCAAAACCATGATCTTCAGCGCACACCACGATCTCGTTTTCTGGCGGGCAGGAAGTTTGGAAGTACGCTGAGGTACGACGTCAAAATAGGACCGGGTAGAAACTGCGATTCGACGGAAACTTAAAGGGGAAATCCGGTGTAAATGGATTTTGCTAAGCATGATAGCGAGTTCGAAATAATGTTCGTTGGTGAGCAAAACAACGCGAATCCGAGTCTAAAATAGCCTGTTTTTAGTCGATGCTTCCAAAATGCTCAACACAAGATTCTCAGTATCTAGGAACTTCTTGTTTTCCACATGCTGGGATCACACTAGGCAAAAAATCTTTGGTGAGTTATTATTAAAAGTCATATAACCACTCCTTGTATTAGTCATGTTCCTCTTCCACAGAAATGTCTTAGAGGATTACACCAGATGTAATATTTCAGAGGTGTATGCTTTGATTACAGAATTGTTGGTTGGTTAGTTTTTTCAAATGTAATGTTCAGCTTGTAACCTATCTATTCTTTTCTCCATGTCTCATCCAGGTGCTAGCCTCCATGTGGCAGACGGTCGATACTTTTGGTTCCACCACAGCGAAGGCGATACCATGACCGTTCAGGACCCTGGGGACATGAACCTCTGCTCAGCATTGTGGGCTGTGGTTGCCTATGTCGTTGCTGACCTACAGGACATGTTGCCCAGGTTGCCAATAAGCACACAGGAGGCTGAGCCCCCAGTGAGCAGGAAAACAGGATGATCACTGTTTAAGTGAACGCTAATTTACAAAATGCACTGTAAAATCCAGCTTTTTTTTCAAAGAAAAAATGTAGATTGAATGGTCTGAGTTAAGACATCATTGTTTACAAATTTAATGCAAATCGTCCTCTGGTAACTGGGTGCATTTGAGAGATGAATAAAAGAGATCAAGTGGCCTCTGTATTTATTAACCACTAGATGTTGCATGATATCAGAACAAAATCTATTTTAGTTGAACAATAGTAAATTAAAGCTTGAACAAGTTTTTACAATATAATAGTAAACACAATATGTGATTATGCTACATAATGGTCTTGTGATTTTTAAGAGAAAAGAGCACATTTTTCTGAGAAGAAGAGAAAATGTGCTTTTTCAAGTGAAAAGGCAAATTCTCAAATGCTGACTGACTGAGACAAGATAAAAAAAACGAGAATAGTGGACTTGCCCAGGTACTGTTTGTCTTAATGCCCAAATATAATGTGCTGCAAATTCAAATAAGCAACAACTATGACACAGCAGTGTGTCAAAATTAGTTACATTTACAGTGTTAAAGTGATAACAACCTCACATTGAACTGTTTTTCTTTTAATCTGTTTTTGTGCTTTTTGATTGTCAAGATAGGTATGAAATATTACAATTCCTGCATCCCGCTTAACTGCATATTTTTTTCCTGATGCCACATTAACAGGATGTTCTGTAATATTTTTTACACAAAAGAAAATAATGCAGTGTTGTAATATAATCTATAAAATATGAATCATTGCTTCTTACTGACCCTCCCACCTGCTCTTCTGCTGTAATCATTTGATTGATGCTGAGACAAACACTTTCCATGGAAAGGAGAAAGCGGAATGGAGAAGAGCAGAGATCATACGAGTGGAGGAAGTAAAGAGAATTCATCATTTTGGGGGCACCAACGCAACCGATACAAAACACTCCCGCACAGCTCGGATCTCCCTGCCCAATGAACTGATAAGTCAGCACTCCTGAAGGGTGATGTCAAGTTGAGTCAGCCAGATAAAGTGGATTTGGAAACACATGTGCGTGAGTAGGTGCGTCTGTGTTGAAACAAGCCCGTCTGTTGAGCTTGTCTCGTGCCTATAACACTGATTCACACACAGGCAGTTATGTTAGCGAAGAAACACACAGTCTGTGGATGTTTAACATGAGTCACACGCACATGCACCGGCAACACGAATGGCAGTAACGAACCATCGCGACCCAATTCACAATAGGTCTCATCTATAACTCGTAAGAGCAAATATATGTGTAAATGGATGATTCCTGACATTTTAGCATCACCTTGTATTATCTTGGATAAGATAAACCAGCCATTTTGAAGAGATATACAAATCACAACTTTGTTTTATGTATTCATTATTGAAAATATAAGCAATGTTCAATACTAGGCTACAATTATCAGAACAATACTAACATTCAGGCTCCCTTATGTGGATCAAAGCTATACTGTAAATGTAAACTTTGACTATGGAAGAACTTTATTTTACAACTAAGTGAGGGTGGCATAGTTGAAGTTTAACAAATATTTCACTATTGATTAATCCACTGGATATTTAGCCGAGAGAGAAATAGAAATGTCCACAGCCGACTGACATCTTATGTCTTCTCTTATGTCAGTTTACTATCATAGAAGTCAAAGAAAACAAGAAAATATTCACTTTTGAAAAGCTGGTGTTAATTTGTCAATATTCAATGATTAAAGTATATATATTTTTTCATCTGTCAGTCAACTAATTGTTTCAGCTCCATTCAGTCTGCAGAAACCTGATGGGTTTCAACAACTAAGCAGGTCAGTGAATCTAAATGTATTTGTGTGACATGTGAATGACCTCTTGTTCTCTGAAACTAATTCTGATTTGAAGGCAGTACACAATAAACAGTGTAACTATCAGCCAGCACATACTGTATTATGAAGCTTGTACTGAATATCAGCAGATGCCTCCACCTTGTGGACAACCTCCAGTGCAGCACCTGGTTAGTTCATGTTTCTATTTGTTTGTGTGATAAATTGTCCAACTTGGGTTAATTAATGACAATCAAAACATGTAATCATATTATGAAAACCTTTTATTACCAACAAAGCATCTTTACAGACAAAACAAAATTGAAATAAGGATCATGTTTGGTGTAAATGACGAAATGTAACATTTTAATTTTAAGTGTTTTTTCCTCTTTAACTAAACACTTCACAAACTCACTACATATTAAGATGTTAAGGAGACATATTATGCTCCTTTCTGCTTGTTGACATGGGTCTTTGATGTCTAAATGGAATGATAGTAACATGCTTGGGTCGAAAAAACCCACGGATTGAGCACAGCAGGGTTCTCAACATACCAGTTTCACAGCCCTGCTTTCAGCGGCCGGATTCAGTGACTTTCCCTTTAAATGCTAATGAGCTAATGCGTGCGCCGCCCAAACGGTCTTGGCACCGCCCACCTCTTCCTGCCGGGCGTAAGACGTGAGGACGCCATTTTGTAACCATAACAACGGTTGATTCGGGGGAGAAATGGCTGCCGGTCAACAAACTGCGGTGCAACCTTACCTGTTCGAGCCGGAGACCGACCCAGAACAAGAAGAGGCTCCAGAAGAAAGTCAGCAGCCAAGATTGAACATGGATGTTTCTCAGTGGTTAGTAGTTAAGTTTGTCACCGTCCGTGAACTCCTGACAACGCTACAGCTGTAGTTGCATGTAAACAAACACACAGCCATTTAGCACAACATGCTAAGTAATGAACATAGCTAGCTTGTCGGGAATAAAAGACCATTTTATACCGTGTCCTCTGCGTGTTCACGGCGAAACAGTAGCTCACCGTCCGCGAATTACTAAGACCAATTAAAACAATCTTCCCTGCGTGTTCACAGCGGAACAATAGCTCACCGTCCGCGAACAACAGAGACATTTCACCCGTCTCCTCGCCATGTTCATGGCCGAGCAGGGGTTCAAGGCCGGTTCGAAGCGATACAATCTCAATGTCCTAATTCATTTTCTCAAGTCACCGTCATGTTTTAAAAGAATGCTGATATGACAAATTAACGTTTGGTAACATTAACACTATAGTGAATCCGACTGCCAGTAAGCACAACGTTGAACACTTCACATGTAATGTTAGCTCAGCCTCATTCGGCTAACACGACGGTTAGCATTAGCTCATGTGCTAAATGACCAAAGTAACACAAACTATACTGTTTTTGTAAATACTTACAGTTGCAACATCTGTGGCGTCGGCACGGACAGTGGGTATGGATCCATCTTTTAGGAGCAGTCTTGTTGCCAATCCAGCGGTATACTGTCCGTGGTTGGAGAAACAGTCCGATGTGAAGTGATTCGCACAGACCAGGACATTTTTGCTCAATGACGCTGGGACGTTTCCCTGGTAAACAAAATTTAGCCACTTCGCTTTTAAATCCTCTTTGTTTGGGAGGCGATGTAGCGACATATGAGGACCCGTGCATCCGATGACAGAGCAGCAGTGCTTGGCTTTCGGCTTGTACATGGTGGCGGTTAGGCTGTCGAGTACAAGTGAAGCGAGTAAGAAAAAATGGCGGATCCTTGTTCAGGTAGCCGGCGTAATGTGGGCGGGGATATGCCATGAATATGCAATGACTATGCAAGAATATGCAAAAGACCGGATTGTGACGTCACAATACGGTCAAAATCCAAACGGCTCGTTTAGAGACTAAATTCCTGACTCTGCCAGTTACTAAATATTGACTTAGTTGTCAAAACTCATGTTTAAGGGGTCGGGAGACACCCCGGATACGCAAATATACAAACTAAAGCAAGGAAAAAGTCAGTTTTGCATAATATGTCCCCTATTATATATTATATTATATTATAAATGAATTTTTAAGGCCAACCATTTTAAAAATATTTTTTATTCATTACGAAGGTCTCTCATAAACAACATAACCACATTCATTTGCAAAGGTAAATTAAATTCAGGTAGCCACAGGCCTTCTGGAGTTAAAGACCTTGATCCCATTTTGAACTGAAGAACGAGCATATTTGGTCAGTAGAGCTCCAGTGGTCTGTTTCTCTCCACACAGGTCCCTGAATGAGAAGTATTACAGATTATAATCCATCATGATCGCCAAAGCAATCGTGTTCAGTTTCTGCAGTAATGTCAACAAAACTCATTTGTGTGCATTTATTTAACATAAAAGGTAAGGTAATTGACATGATTATTCTTTCATTAAACATTAGGATAATGGATGACACCTACTGTATGTACGGCGTGATGTCGTCTTCCGTCCATTTCTCTCTGAGAGTGAAGAGGTAGTTAAAGCGCTCCAGTGTGTCTTCAGGGAGATCCTCCACCCGCAGCAGGCAGATGGTCTCTGGGCGAGAGGCACGGTCCACCAGGGCGACACTCTGGAAGATTAACAACTCCATCAGCACTGACTCTGATTCTTACCGACTCCTTGAGTTGGTTACAATGAGCATATCCAAACAGCTGCAGCAATTCACTCTTTTATTTATATATATGTTAAAAAAAAGAGCACGATTATGTCAGGCTGAGTCCGTGTAGATCAGAGGTAGATAGAATCTGAATCTTCAAGAAATGCAAATTGGCTTGAAATAGAAACACTTAGATTATAATAAGAGAATTGATTTTAATTGATTCTTGGTTCCTACTTTGGTCCACTTTATAAAGAATACATTGAATGATTGTGCCGTTTTATAACAAAAAACAGTATGATGCTGCATGTTTGAGTTGAAGATGTGTTTGAGGTGTGAAAAGGTGTGTACATTTCCATCTCTTTTTTAAAAGAAGTACATAAGAGAGGTACAGGCTAACCTTTAGTTGGTCTAGGCTTGTGCTCATGCCCTCTGGGACGCTCTGCTGCCAGACTTCCTGAAACTCTCTCAGGTTGAACTTGACAGCATTCTGCAGCAGCAGTAGCGCAGTGCCCCGACATACTTTATCCTCATGCAGTGCATAAAAAACTTTGTCTGTGTACAGGAAGGAAGACGGAGATGTTGGTACTGTGTAGTTTCATAGTGACATTGTTGTGTGGAATGAAGTTTACTCATTTAAATTGAAGGTTTCAAATGAAAGTTCAGTCTCCACAGATTGTTTTTCTTTACCGTTTTCAGTATAGCGTTTCCCATAGCTGTTCAAGCAGTGCTCAATCATCTCTCTGAAAGAGAGAAGAGAAGTTGAAGGAACCCGGCTAACCATCAATATGAAGACGTTGTCAATATCTCATTTGCTGTTACTTTGTAGTTTTTTGTTTCCTAGGCCTCAACACCAGTTAAAATGAACTGTCCTTAACTTACTTGGGCTCCAGTGGAGACAATTCTTCCAGACTGGTTTGGAGGGGAACCTTGTTGAAGGACCAAGACTCAGAATCTACTAGTTGAGTCACATGACCGAGCAGCTTCATTTCATAATCAAAGTCCAGCACACGCCAGTAGCCTGAAAGACAGAAAATACACTCCCTCTTGACATCTGCTAAGAATAGAGAGACTGTATTTTTAAAAAGTATCTTCCTTGCACTGTAGCACCCAGGAGCACTACCTTGACAATAATGTTTAACCTTTTTGGTACTTTTTAGCTAAAGTAATTTTGACAATTAATATGCACGTAGTTATTATTAAAAAAAAATGTCACTGTTCACCATTTATCTGACAGGCGTGGATGGTGTTTAAGTGGGTCTCTAGCTCCTCTTCACTGGCTTGGATCCTGTCCAACAGATCCTGCATTGTGTACTGGTAACAGAGGAACGCACACACACTTACTAGCAGCTACAATACAAAAGATGGGAACATTAAACATTCAAAATGTAACCGTCATCTTAGTGCTACACTCAAATGTATCGTTTGAAAGCAGCCAATAAGCCCCAATTGTGACTACACATTGTACAGTTACTTTAAGTGCTGTTACTTGTGTCTCACTCGTTGACCGTTATTTGTGTTTATGTTGGATAATTTAAGGCATATATGCAGTTAGCTAACGTGCGTTGCTAGCGACCACGGTGTGTGATATGAGTGGACATCCGTGTAACGGCTAACGGTATTTGGTAATGTTACCAGTGGGCATTAACGCCATTGTTTACAGAAAGCTTTATGGTCGATATTGTTTCTTGACAGCTTCGGGAAACATTCACAGGTCTTTCATATTAGCTGCCTAAATACCCGTAGCGATTTGATCAATTGTCAATTTTCATTGATATAATATTAGAGTTGGCGCTACTTGTCCACAAACGCGGCCCATTACCGATGGAACAGCCCCGTATGTAGTATCAGCCTAGCCGCAAACCCAGCCACATACTGGGCTGTGTTGGGGAACGCGCCTTCTGCGGCTTGGCGTGAACAAAAAAGCACGTTGGTAGATGGCTGTTGTTGGCCTGGCAAAATAAACTCGATCCAATGGTTTCTGACGCTTTCTTTTTTTTGGGAATATTAAACAAGGGTGAGTTCCCTTCACACCCGTAGAAGCACTTTCTGCGAGACATACTGGACCAAAATACCAAATATTGATGAGTATTTCTGAGCTGAGCGTTCAAAAACACTTCTGAACGGATGGGCGTGCTGAGGCTGCAGCAGATCACCACGAGCTGACGTCAGCGTGTCTTGAAAGTAGAAAAACAAACAGTATTCACTGCGTGAATATCTATCATTAATCAATTATATACACATATATATGCATGCACATATGTACATATACACTATATTGCCAAAAGTATTCGCTCACCTGCCTTGACTCTCATATGAACTTAAGTGGCATCCAATTCTTAATCCATAGGGTTTAATATGATGTCGGTCCACTCTTTACAGCTATAACAGCTTCAACTCGGAAGGCTTTCCACGAGGTTGAAGAGTGTGTTTATGGGACTTTTTGACCATTCTTCCTGAAGCATATTTGTGAGGTCACACACTGATGTTGGACAGGAAGGCCTGTCTCTCAGTCTCCACTCTAATTCATCCCAAAGGTGTTCTATCGGGTTGAAGTCAGGACTCTGTGCAGTCAAGTTCATCCACACCAAACTCTCTCCTCCATGTCTTTATGGACCTTGCTTTGTGCACTGGTGCACAGTCATGTTGGAACAGGAAGGGGCCGTCCCCAAACTGTTCCACAAAGTTGGGAGCATGGAATTGTCCAACATCTCTTGATAAGCTGAAACATTCAGAGTTCCTTTCACTGGAACTAAGGGGCCAAGCCCAGCTCCTGAAAAACAACCCAACACCATAATCCTCCCTCCACCCAACTTTACACGTGGCACAATGCAGTCAGACAAGTACCGTTGTCCTGGCAACCGCCAAACCCAGACTCGTCCATCAGATAACCAGATGGAGAAGCGTGATTGGTCCCTCCAGAGAACGTCTCCACTGCTCTAGAGTCCAGTGGCGGCGTGCTTTACACCACTGCATCTGACGCTTTGCATTGCACTGTTCTTGAGCTAATCTGAAGGCCACATTGGAGGTCCACAAGGCCGTTTGGAGGTCTGTAGTGGTTGACTCTGCAGAAAGTTGGCGACCTCTGCACACTATGCACCTCAGCATCCGCTGACCCCGCTCCATCATTTTACGTGGCCTACCACTTCTTGGCTGAGTTGCTGTTGTTCCAAATCTCTTCCACTTTGTTATAATCCCACTGACAGTTGACTGTGGAATATTTAGGAGCGAGGAAGTTTCACGACTGGACTTGTTGCACAGGTGACATCCTATAACAGTACCACGCTGGAATTCACTGAGCTCCTGAGAGCGACCCATTCTTTCACAGATGTTTGTAGAAACAGTCTGCATGCCTAGGTGCTTGCTATTATACACCTGTGGCCATGGAAGTGATTGGAACATCAGATTTCAATTATTTGGATGGGTGTGTGAATACTTTTGGCAATTGGCTAATTAGATATTTACCAGTTGAACAGGTCTACCTGATGAGTGTATATCTCTATAGATACAGATAGATGGATGTATACATTTTCTCTTCTTCTTTCAGCAATGGGCGACCTTTGCCCGTTCCTGGTTCTTGATTGATGCCAGAATGCAGCCTCCTGGGAAAATTGCGACCATGTGTGCTGTAAGATTACAGGGGAAACACAAGCCCATCTACCATGCACTGAGTGAGTAGGAGTAAAATCTGTCACAGATATAAATCAAAGTCACATGCAACAATCCAACTTTAATACAACTCCTACCCTATGAATAATCTACTGTTTTTTTCTATTATTAAGTCACAACCCACCCTTAGTTAAAGGTTGTTGTGGCATGGAACAGCCACAAGATGGCAGTAGGGAATAGCATTTTTGGTAATATTTTATAAAGTAAAGTTCTCAGGATACTCTTTGTTGGTCAAGTACACTAACCACTATTTTGGTGTTATCATGTGCATACCAGCTGTGTCTATACTTCCCTCTCTTAAAATGAATTATTTTCATAATTTGTTACCAAATCTGGAAATAAACATCCTTTGAACATCTTCACAGGTGACATTGGGGACCATGTAATAGTAATAAACACCAAACACATAGCTTTCTCCGGAAACAAATGGGAGCAGAAAGTGTATTCATCGCACACGGGGTAAGTGCAGACTACATGTTATACTTCACTTCCCATGTCTCTTTTTCTGTTTTTTTTCTTCTACATTTTTC
The DNA here is from genome assembly GCF_963514095.1 of Eutrigla gurnardus. NCBI lineage: Eukaryota > Metazoa > Chordata > Actinopteri > Perciformes > Triglidae > Eutrigla > Eutrigla gurnardus. The sequence goes on along the minus strand of NC_139937.1, from coordinate 7,800,389 downwards.
TTTGTTATTCAATGTTTATGAACCATGAAGAAAATGTTTCAAGAAATGCATACCTTGCTGTCTTTGAAGCAAATTTCTACCTAGGGATCGATACATTTCTGAATGGTTAGAGTTGTGTTGTATTTTTATTCGAGACCCATAGATTATTTGGAATAAATAATCGATTTTCCTCTGCATGATACATATACATAAGCGGTTGTTAACTCTTTATGGTTTGCTCACAGGGAGAACTGCATTAGATGCTCTAATATCCCTTGACTGCTGAAAAACAGTTAAAATCTACTCCCAACTTTTTAAAATATATTCATCAATTGTGTTTAATAGAATATAATATTGTTTGTCAGGTATACCGTCATTTATATATCTTTCAGCAGTTAGTTTCAGGCATATTAAAGGTGTCATATCATCTGATACATTCATAGAAACAAGGGCTGACTGAGCTTGTCTTTTTCTCTAAAGGTATCCAGGTGGATTCAAACAAGTTACAGCTGCCCAGCTGCACCAAAAAGACCCCAAAGCTGTAAGTGTTGTCAAGTTATATTCTCCATTTTCTTTGTATTATTTAGAGAGAATTCTAAAATCTCAGATGTCCCACTGCCACATTACTTACTGTATGTAAGATTTAAGCCGCATTCTTGAGATGAGTCTCATTTCTTTGTCTGCCACATGCTGTGAAGAGCAGGTGTTTCATGGTTTGACATTTATCCCTTCATATGTGCTGCTCGTGCATATTAATGTGAAGTGCAGAGAACAGGGATTAAACAGCAGTGGATTTCCACTGGTGATGGTTGGTTCGCTGAAACTCGGTACAAGAATGTCAGTTCAAGGATAACTCCTGGGGTTTCTGTTGTGTTGCATATTCATGGATTCAGGGTTAGGAACTCTTCATTATGTTACATATTCAGGGTTAATCACATTCAGAACTTGATGTGACCTACATACTGTACTTGATGAACCACTGGTTATTGATATCTGTGTTACAAACCTTGAAGGCTTTGTCATAAGAGAGAATACCATCTTGCAATTGTACGTACTCACCAGAACGACGACTGTGTATTAATCCACACCTGAAAATCATCTCTAACAGTGTAGGACGTGATTTAGCCCTTTTAAATTATGAAACTATATAATTGTGACCATATTGTAAGTGATGAATGAGATGGATTGTTTGCATCAGTCTATACATTTAAGGAAATTGTTGCATATTATTTGACTTATTTGACTAACTATTTCCCTGCCCAATCCATATTGTACAATATGCAGAAATCCTATTCAGAGGAAAAAAAGGGGAGTTTAACCTGAAGGCTGTAATAAAAATACCCTAAAATGCTCTTGTCATGTGGGAAACACTAAACGCAGGTGAATGATCTGCACTGGTTTTGTTGTTGGCAAAACCAGGAGACATTTACTCCTCTTGGCTCTTTCTTGATGAAGGTTTTAGTCCAGCCGGAGACCACAGACATGTGTCCTGATAGTGATTAAGTTAAAATGTAGTGTGGAGGGTTGGCGAACGCAGAGGGAGAAACAGAGTTGGATGGATGAAGGATTTGTCAGCACAGCCTCTCTCCAACATCTCTCCAATATCCGTCCAATATCTCAGTCCAGTAACTCTCCAAGTCAAATTCACATTTGTGCAACCAGCCTCAAATAGCAAAAAAAATATGGTTTTGGAAGCAAATGTGAGGGAAAAGTCTGCAAGGTTGCTCTAAAAACTGGCTTTTCTTTTTCTTTTCTTTCTTTACATTTTTTTTAAATGTTCTATAAGCAACGGTAAGCTGATTGAATGTCAAACTTTTCAATGTGCTTCTTCTCACCAGATTGTGAAGTTGGCAGTTTACGGCATGCTGCCAAGGAATCTGCACCGCCGCACCATGATGCAGCGAATACACATTTTTCCTGATGATGTAAGTTCAGTTTCTCCTTATATTTCCGAGCTGATGAGTATTCAGCGTGCACCGATATCATTTTACAAATACTGACACAAAAGAACGAACCAGTTTTAATCATCCTTCATCCAGGTCACCTTTACAATTTATATAATTCCATTACTACACATTTATGTGTATAGATGAACATGATTGCTGCCCTTGATGGAAGAGAGTATTGGTCCTTTTCTTCACCTACATTGTCTCAGTTGTATGTTTGTCCACTCACTGCCCTTGTCAGCGTTGTTTTCAGTGGCAGCAAGGAGCGGTTTTCTGTGGAAAAACTCAAAAAGCCCTCTGTACACTACCAGATCAGCACTAAACAGCACAGGTAGCAACTACCAGGCATCATTGATGCAGTGATCTGCAGGCACTTGGCCGCATTAAATTGTGTTTTAAAATGATTTTGGCAAGAACCACCAGCGTCACACATCACAGCTTCTGAAATTTATTTAAACAAAAAAGTACTCGACAGGCTGTTAATTGACCTGGGCGGTCTGCCCAAGTATTGACTGGAGGTAATTTGTATCCATGCGAGGGAAAAATGTTATTAATTTGAGGCATTGGAAAGAAATTTAATCTTTTGGCCTGTTGGCCTGTTTTGTAATACTTTTAAGTTTTTGGAGTCAGAAGTTCGAGGTGAGGAGAGTCAGACAGACGTGTTTTATGTTGGTCTGGACTTGAACTCTTCCATCAGAGATGTGCAGTGTGCATCCCTAATTGCATCCTTCTTTTTAAATAAAAATAAATAATAAAAGTTCCTGTTTTAAAGCATTGACGAGGAGGAGAGTGTGCTGCGTGGGCAGAGTAGAGTACAGTAGAGTAATGTCTGCACAGGGAGTGGAGAAAACACTTTTAGATGCACTCAAAGAGCACCATTTCAGTTTGACGTAGATAATTGTAAAACCCATCGCACAAGTTGATAATTTTCTGTAGTTGGGCACCTTGTTCTGTAATACATGATGTCATAAAATATAAATACATTTTCAGCAGTCATAATTGTTCCATTCACTGATCTGAGTCAGCAGCTCCTTTCCATAAAGAGACTTTGGAAAAGTAAAACCGCTCCTAAGCCACGACAGTGACACACAGTCCTGTTGAATCCTCTGTTCATAGCTGACACATTGGTAATACACATGGTTCCCACAGTATCTATTTGAGTTCATGTTAATCGAGAGACAACATTTTGATGAAAGCATTAAGGATAACAGTGATTTATTCCTGATAATTTGTTGATTTGACTTCAAGGCAGGAAGGCATTGCTGATAAAGTAGGAGCCTGTCGGGTAAAAGTTTAAAACATAAGAGCTGAGCCGGTTCCTTTTTAAATAGTCAATTAAGGAACGTGGTTTGTCCTGTATGTTCATGCTCAGCAGACAACAACACAACTGTTCGTATAATGGCTTTTTACAGATGCCTTCCTCTTTCATTATAATCCCAACAGTCTTGCCAGCCAAACGTTTTCAGCATTATGCTTTTTTTTAAATAAGGGCTCTGAGATTCTCTTCTTGGACCGTGGGAACAGATTATAGGTCTGTAAATACTAAAAATACTAATAAATATCTAAACACAATACTAATAAATAAGGAATCAAATAGAAATAACAGCACATAATCAGTATAACAGAACTTTATTTTATTACAACACATCTACTGAACATGTTTAAATGTTTTCTTATAAAAAGACAATGAAAATAACCTCTATACATAGCTAGTTGAATAATGAAATGATCGGATCCAGAATTTAAAAGGCTGCAGTTTATCAGTCGACATGGAAATTACAGTTTTATGCTGACCTGCCTACAATCATTCTGGCACACATCACCAGGAGCTTCACACAAAAGCTACATTATAACACGTGGAAATGTCTTTTCACGTTATAGTTATTGTTTCTACACGTCAAATACTGTAATTGGACCAATATGGTATAGAAGAGAGAAACTGAAACTTCCTGTCAAAACCTGTCCTGCACATCTACTGTCTGGAATTGTTATCAACTCAAGTGTTTTCACCTGATCCACTCGTTGATTTTAAGGTATCGTTCCTTGTTTCGCAGTGATAAACTTTACCAAGCCATAGCAGTACCTCATTTTAAAGGCTTTTTGATCGTGAGAATAGTCCTTTTGGTAGAGATTATATGTCCAAACATCTTTTTTACTCAGAAATACATTGTGGTATAACATGTAGAACAGGAACTGAATAAAAGAACACAAACATTTGAACCTTCAGCCGGTCAGACAACACATTTAAAGCATCGACCGAACAGTATGATTAGTTGCCTAAAGACGTTCATTTAGCTTTTATTTAACAGAAAAAGGACTGACAGAGTTGAGTCCTCTGGCATTATGGAGGCCCTTCCTCGTCGTCTGTAATTCGAGGTCTCTTGGCCGGTCTCCTTACTATCGTTGGTTCTAGGAACAGTAGAGGGCTGTCCAAGGGGAAGGTGCAGGTGAACATGCCACAATCTTTGCTCTGCACTTTCACCTGGGTAGCTTCAGCGCACAGGAGAAGAAACTAGTCATTCTGCCAGTTATGTCTAGAGTGGCTAAATGAATCAGCACACTTACAATTATAGTGAGCAAAAACTAAACAAAAGTGAGTATATGATATGTCGGACTACAAACCTGTACTTCGAAAGGGATTTTGCAGAGTTTTCTTGGATAGCTGTGTGCCGACCGATCTTCTGACTGGAGGGTCCGTCTGGGAGGCGACATCTCTTACACCAGGGAGACCGCCACCGCTGCCCTAAACAGCAGCACTTAATGCATCCATCCATCACAAATATCATTTCCAAGAACGGCTAAAATATTTAGAGTTTTATGCGGGTTGGGTTAAAAGAAATGTGTTACATAAAATGAGTGGATAGTATTGCAAAAATAAACTTATAGCAATAGATGTTATTGTGATTGTAGGTAGAGTTGTAATTCAAACATAAAATGTATCATCAATCTTAAAAGATGGTATCATCTTAAATGGCTAGTTTGACCTATTCTCATAGCTCATACGTTACCATGATTAGGCTTATGAGGATACTCCCTTACAGCAGCCCATTGACTCCTAAAACATGCTTAGGGTAGGTTATTTCATGTATGTATGTCGGTTGTCGGGTTCTTTAATGGTCTATACTTTTGGAGGTGCCTGCTCTTTTCCAAATATAATCATTTCCTGGTTTCATTTCCCCCAGTCGTACCACTACGAGACGCTGGGAGACTGACGGAGCTTCCTTTTTCTGATGGAGTCGTATCACGGCCCCTCTAATGTTCACTTCAGTGGCAAATTCGAGGGCGTTAGGTTGGCGGACACTGGTTGGGAGGGGGGGAATCAAATGGACGGAAGTGTAGTGTAACGAGTTGACTATCATGAATGCGATCCGACAATCTCCGAAGCCGGATGTAAGTCAACTGATGCAGTTAAACGTCTGCATGTCCTTATTTCGCGTGTTGTTGGTTAGAAAGCCTCGCTCACCTGCGTCACCACTCTTGAAGGGGTAGGGACGGCATCAGCGTTCAGGAGAAGCTGCTTTTTGAATCCCATTTCCACCTCTGCATAGTTGGAGAAACACTCGCGCGTAAAGTGGAGGTTGCAAACGTAAATGGCAGCGGTGGACAGGTCGGTCCGACCCAACGCGAGCAGCCAGCGATGCAGCGTCTCTCTATTGGCCGGCAAAGAGTGCAATCCCTCCGCGCTGTTACACTCGGGGTACGAGCACTTCCGGCCCATGTTTGATAGCTCTACGGGAATTAGTTCACCAAGCTAAAAACAAACGAACTCCAGCTTGTGTCTTTGACGGTTGGCAAACCAGTTAATTTTGCTTCACCGCCACCTACTGGACTGTAGTGTCAGATTTGCTATATATATATATATATTATATAAAAAAAACGTTTGTCAAAACCATGATCTTCAGCGCACACCACGATCTCGTTTTCTGGCGGTCAGGAAGTTTGGAAGTACGCTGAGGTACGACGTCAAAATAGGACCGGGTAGAAACTGCGATTCGACTTTCGGGATTTGCACCTTCAGCAAAATGCATTTAATTAAACGAGTACAATATTTATAACATAAGCACACACTTACACTCTCTGGCGGGCACGTAATGCCGGTGGTCGTGATGGTGGCAGCCGCTGTCCGCGGGAAGAAGAGGGTCGATGGCGGGCACGTAATGCCGGTGGTCGTGATGGTGGCCGCCGCTGTCCGCGGGAAGAAGAGGGTCGATGGCGGGCACGTAATGCCGGTGGTCGTGATGGTGGCAGCCGCTGACGGCGGGAAGAAGAGGGTCGGTGGCGGGCACATATTGCCGGTGGTCGTGATGGTGTCAGCCGCTGTCTGTGGGAAGGAGACGGTCGGTGGCGGGCACATAATGCCGGTGGCCGTGATGCTGGCAGCCGCGGACGGCGGGCACATATTGCCGGTGGTCGTGATGGTGGCAGCCGCTGTCGGTGGGAAGGAGACGGTCGCTGGTGGGCACATAATGGCGGTGGTCGTGATGGTGGCACTTGCTGTCGGCTGGACGGGAGGATGCAAGCCGGGGACGGAGAGGGTCGGTTCGGCCCCACTGACCAGCATCAACGGACTATTCAGAAATCCAGACTTTACCTGGTGATAGTTGCTGTAACTATCGGGGGTAAAGTGGACACTGCAGAGACGGGTGTTGGTGGTGATTTTGAACTCTCCACAGCTCCTCTTGACAAAATCGATCCACCGTTTCCTTAGGTTGTCGTTGGTAGGAAACTTAAATAAGCTAACTGAGCCATTACCCTGCACACTGTGGCATCCAGGAAAGATGCAAGAGCGACTTGGAGGAGACATGACTGGTTAGCTGACTGGTTGACTGGTTAGCTAGCTGCAAACTATAGTAAGCGATGCTAGAGACTCGAGACGAGAGCGAGCGGGAAAACCACCGAAGCTAGTGCGCTGAACGTAAGATGGCGCAGCAGGGCGGGGTTTATGCTAATGATAGCCGCGTTACGTAACGCGGCTATGCTTAGCTGACCCGCCCATTAAATCCTGGACACAGAAATGTAGAAAAACAGTTTGGCAGCCTAGCTCCATAATTACATTCTAAATGGTTGAATGACTTTTTACATGTTTTAAGGGAATACATTTATGACCTATTTAATGTGTTTAGAAGAAAATGGCTGAATTTGCTTTACACGGTCTTTAAAGGGGAAATCCGGTGTAAATGGATTTTGCTTAGCATGATAGCGAGTTCGAAATAATGTGCGTTGGGGAGCAAAACAACGCGAATCCGAGTCTAAACTAGCCTGTTTTTAGTCGATGCTTCTAAAATGCTCGACACAAGATTCTTAGTATCTAGTAACTTCTTGTTTTCCACATGCTGGGATCACACTAGGCCAAAAGCTTTGATGAGTTATTATTAAAAGTCATATAACCACTCCTTGTATTAGTCATGTTCCTCTTCCACAGAAATGTCTTGGAGGATTACACCAGATGTAATATTTCAGAGGTGTAACGCTTTGAGTGCAGAATTGTTGGTTGGTTAGTTTTTCAAATGTAATGTTCAGCTTGTAACCTATCTATTCGTTTCTCCATGTCTCATCCAGGTGCTAGCCTCCATGTGGCAGACGGTCGATACTTTTGGTTCCACCACAGCGAAGGCGATACCATGACCGTTCAGGACCCTGGGGACATGAACCTCTGCTCAGCATTGTGGGCCGTGGTTGCCTATGTCGTTGCTGACCTACAGGACATGTTGCCCAGGTAGCCAATAAGCACACAGGAGGCTGAGCCCCCAGTGAGCAGGAAAACAGGATGATCACTGTTAAGTGAACGCTAATTTACAAAATGCACTGTAAAATCCAGCTTTTTTTTCAAAGAAAAAATGTAGATTGAATGGTCTGAGTTAAGACATCATTGTTTACAAATTTAATGCAAATCGTCCTCTGGTAACTGGGTGCATTTGAGAGATGAATAAAAGAGATCAAGTGGCCTCTGTATTTATTAACCACTAGATGTTGCATGATATCAGAACAAAATCTATTTTAGTTGAACAATAGTAAATTAAAGCTTGAACAAGTTTTTACAATATAATCGTAAACACAATATGTGATTATGCTACATAATGGTCTTGTGATTTTTAAGAGAAAAGAGCACATTTTTCTGAGAAGAAGAGAAAATTTGCTTTTTCAAGTGAAAAGGCAAATTCTCAAATGCTGACTGACTGAGACAAGATAAAAAAAACGAGAATAGTGGACTTGCCCAGGTGCTGTTTGTCTTAATGCCCAAATATAATGTGCTGCAAATTCAAATAAGCAACAACTATGACACAGCAGTGTGTCAAAATTAGTTACATTTACAGTGTTAAAGTGATAACAACCTCACATTGAACTGTTTTTCTTTTAATCTGTTTTTGTGCTTTTTGATTGTCAAGATAGGTATGAAATATTACAATTCCTGCATCCCGCTTAACTGCATATTTTTTTCCTGATGCCACATTAACAGGATGTTCTGTAATATTTTTTACACAAAAGAAAATAATGCAGTGTTGTAATATAATCTATAAAATATGAATCATTGCTTCTTACTGACCCTCCCACCTGCTCTTCTGCTGTAATCATTTGATTGATGCTGAGACAAACACTTTCCATGGAAAGGAGAAAGCGGAATGGAGAAGAGCAGAGATCATACGAGTGGAGGAAGTAAAGAGAATTCATCATTTTGGGGGCACCAACGCAACCGATACAAAACACTCCCGCACAGCTCGGATCTCCCTGCCCAATGAACTGATAAGTCAGCACTCCTGAAGGGTGATGTCAAGTTGAGTCAGCCAGATAAAGTGGATTTGGAAACACATGTGTGTGAGTAGGTGCGTCTGTGTTGAAACAAGCCCGTCTGTTGAGCTTGTCTCGTGCCTATAACACTGATTCACACACAGGCAGTTATGTTAGCGAAGAAACACACAGTCTGTGGATGTTTAACATGAGTCACACGCACATGCACCGGCAACACGAATGGCAGTAACGAACCATCGCGACCCAATTCACAATAGGTCTCATCTATAACTCGTAAGAGCAAATATATGTGTAAATGGATGATTCCTGACATTTTAGCATCACCTTGTATTATCTTGGATAAGATAAACCAGCCATTTTGAAGAGATATACAAATCACAACTTTGTTTTATGTATTCATTATTGAAAATATAAGCAATGTTCAATACTAGGCTACAATTATCAGAACAATACTAACATTCAGGCTCCCTTATGTGGATCAAAGCTATACTGTAAATGTAAACTTTGACTATGGAAGAACTTTATTTTACAACTAAGTGAGGGTGGCATAGTTGAAGTTTAACAAATATTTCACTATTGATTAATCCACTGGATATTTAGCCGAGAGAGAAATAGAAATGTCCACAGCCGACTGACATCTTATGTCTTCTCTTATGTCAGTTTACTATCATAGAAGTCAAAGAAAACAAGAAAATATTCACTTTTGAAAAGCTGGTGTTAATTTGTCAATATTCAATGATTAAAGTATATATATTTTTTCATCTGTCAGTCAACTAATTATTTCAGCTCCATTCAGTCTGCAGAAACCTGATGGGTTTCAACAACTAAGCAGGTCAGTGAATCTAAATGTATTTGTGTGACATGTGAATGACCTCTTGTTCTCTGAAACTAATTCTGATTTGAAGGCAGTACACAATAAACAGTGTAACTATCAGCCAGCACATACTGTATTATGAAGCTTGTACTGAATATCAGCAGATGCCTCCACCTTGTGGACAACCTCCAGTGCAGCACCTGGTTAGTTCATGTTTCCATTTGTTTGTGTGATAAATTGTCCAACTTGGGTTAATTAATGACAATCAAAACATGTAATCATATTATGAAAACCTTTTATTACCAACAAAGCATCTTTACAGACAAAACAACATTGAAATAAGGATCATGTTTGGTGTAAATGACGAAATGTAACATTTTAATTTTAAGTGTTTTTCCTCTTTAACTAAACACTTCACAAACTCACTACATATTAAGATGTTAATGAATTTTTAAGGCCAACCATTTTAAACATCTTTTTTATTCATTACGAAGGTCACTCATAAACAACATAACTACATTCATTTGCAAAGGTAAATTAAATTCAGGTAGCCACAGGCCTTCTGGAGTTAAAGACCTTGATCCCATTTTGAACTGAAGAACGTGCATATTTGGTCAGTAGAGCTCCAGTGGTCTGTTTCTCTCCACACAGGTCCCTGAATGAGAAGTATTACAGATTATAATCCATCATGATCGCCAAAGCAATCGTGTTCAGTTTCTGCAGTAATGTCAACAAAACTCATTTGTGTGCATTTATTTAACATAAAAGGTAAGGTAATTGACATGATTATTCTTTCATTAAACATTAGGATAATGACACCTACTGTATGTACGGCGTGATGTCGTCTTCCGTCCATTTCTCTCTGAGAGTGAAGAGGTAGTTAAAGCGCTCCAGTGTGTCTTCAGGGAGATCCTCCACCCGCAGCAGGCAGATGGTCTCTGGGCGAGAGGCACGGTCCACCAGGGCGACACTCTGGAAGATTAACAACTCCATCAGCACTGACTCTGATTCTTACCGACTCCTTGAGTTGGTTACAATGAGCATATCCAAACAGCTGCAGCAATTCACTCTTTTATTTATATATATGTTAAAAAAAAAGAGCACGATTATGTCAGGCTGAGTCCGTGTAGATCAGAGGTAGATAGAATCTGAATCTTCAAGAAATGCAAATTGGCTTGAAATAGAAACACTTAGATTATAATAAGAGAATTGATCTTAATTGATTCTTGGTTCCTACTTTGGTCCACTTTATAAAGAATACATTGAATGATTGTGCCGTTTTATAACAAAAAACAGTATGATGCTGCATGTTTGTGTTGAAGATGTGTTTGAGGTGTGAAAAGGTGTGTACATTTCCATCTCTTTTTGAAAAGAAGTACATAAGAGAGGTACAGGCTAACCTTTAGTTGGTCTAGGCTTGTGCTCATGCCCTCTGGGACGCTCTGCTGCCAGACTTCCTGAAACTCTCTCAGGTTGAACTTGACAGCATTCTGCAGCAGCAGTAGCGCAGTGCCCCGACATACTTTATCCTCATGCAGTGCATAAAAAACTTTGTCTGTATACAGGAAGGAAGACGGAGATGTTGGTACTGTGTAGTTTCATAGTGACATTGTTGTGTGGAATGAAGTTTACACATTTAAATTGAAGGTTTCAAATGAAAGTTCAGTCTCCACAGATTGTTTTTCTTTACCGTTTTCAGTATAGCGTTTCCCATAGCTGTTCAAGCAGTGCTCAATCATCTCTCTGAAAGAGAGAAGAGAAGTTGAAGGAACCCGGCTAAGCATCTATTATGAAGACGTTGTCAATATCTCATTTGCTGTTACTTTGTAGTTTTTTGTTTCCTAGGCCTCAACACCAGTTAAAATGAACTGTCCTTAACTTACTTGGGCTCCAGTGGAGACAATTCTTCCAGACTCGTTTGGAGGGGAACCTTGTTGAAGGACCAAGACTCAGAATCTACCAGTTGAGTCACATGACCGAGCAGCTTCATTTCATAATCAAAGTCCAGCACACGCCAGTAGCCTGAAAGACAGAAAATACACTCCCTCTTGACATCTGCTAAGAATAGAGAGACTGTATTTTTAAAAAGTATCTTCCTTGCACTGTAGCACCCAGGAGCACTACCTTGACAATAATGTTTAACCTTTTTGGTACTTTTTAGCTAAAGTAATTTTGACAATTAATATGCACGTAGTTATTATTTTAAAAAATGTCACTGTTCACCATTTATCTGACAGGCGTGGATGGTGTTTAAGTGGGTCTCTAGCTCCTCTTCACTGGCTTGGATCCTGTCCAACAGATCCTGCATTGTGTACTGGTAACAGAGGAACACACACACTTACTAGCAGCTACAATACAAAAGATGGGAACATTAAACATTCAAAATGTAACCGTCATCTTAGTGCTACACTCAAATGTATCGTTTGAAAGCAATAAAGTTCCAATAAGCCCCAATTGTGACTACAATACAATAACCTGTATTATAACCAGGTTATATTATTAGCAACAGTTCAGGTGGACAGTGGTACTGCAGGGCTAAAGGCTTCCAAAACAAAAACACAGAAAATTATAATAAACCCAGATTAAGTTACTTTTATTGAGAAACACTTTAAAATTATATTTAAAAATGTGGATTATGTGTTTTGCTGGATTACAGGAGACGCTTGCATAGATTTAGAAAATATGGCAAGTCTAATTTTATCTGTATATTTGGTCACGTTATTTTCTTGTGTTTTGAACAGAGCTCTGCTGATACAGACACCAGTTCAGTGGGAGAGAACAGCCAGAGATCAGCTTGCTTATATATTTTTTTCCAACTTAATTTGTTGCCCCCATCCTTTTAGTAAGTGCTAGCTAAATCCCAGGACCTTTTTATGTTTGGACTGCTGCAAAGTTAAAACCATAGACTGTATGTACTGTAGGCTATGTATTTACCCTGTTTTCTGTATTCTCCTCCTGTCCTCCTAAAGCAGGCCCCTCGTAAGGATTCTCCATTAAAACCTTCTTCAGTTTCTTCAGTTTAGGACGCTGTTTCTTCAGTTCCCAGTAGCTGTTACAAAATCCCCAGATCTGCAACAAAAGTAGGATATTGATAATTGTCATAAATGCATTTAACCACTATGCGTTTGTGTGAGTGTTACAGCATACCACGCAGGTATGACTGGGACATTTCCATACCTGAGTGTGCACTACGTGGGAGCTTTCCAGGCTGTCATTGAGTTGCTCTGGTGTTTCGCATTCTGGTAGAAATAACAGCATGTTGGATGTGTCGGCTATTTTTAGATCATAGGTCTTGTCACTGCTACAGAGCACTGCACGCTCATCTGTATCCCCTCGAATCACTAGACTGGAAAGGGGGGGATAAATGTTAGTTCCCATTTATCAATTACATATATTTTATTTTATTATATTTTTACATTTACATATATCCTGATTATGCATCTTGTGCATTTACCCTGCACATCAGTTTTACTTATGTTCAGCCACATTAATAATCTAAGTTACACAAGAAAAACGGGAAGACCTCATACCAGGTTTAAAATAATTATAAACACTTATTATTAATTAAATCTACATACCAAAAAGTGACAATCAACAATCAAACATCGACTTTACTCCGTGTTTCACCACATACTCGGACTACAGTGTTAGGCACATTAATTGACATGATTTTACTACCGTACCTTTGCCCAGCTTCTATGTGTTTGCACAGTGTTTCGTCCAGCTCCATGAGGCAGTAGTCTGCAGAAGAAACGTTTTCCCCGAAAGACAGGCAATGAATGGTTTTCTGTAGATCTTCCTCGTTCAGCTTGGCGATCTGCAGAGTGGCCTGAACCTCCTCCAAACTTCTCATTTTGGCTCAGACGGAAGGTTGGATCGATAACGTTTAAATTCAACCACGTTTGAATCGTGAAACTAACAGTCAAAAAGTATCCTTTTTCTCAAGCACGAAACCAAACTAATTATTCAAACTAGTGTAGTGATGTGACTTCCGAAACGGGCGTGTCGGCGGCCGAAACGTTTTCTCGCGGGAAGGAAGTTTGGTAAATACGTCGATGTACGACGTCAAAGTAGGACCGGGTGGAAACTACGATTCGAAGGAAGTAGTCGAGTCTCATATCTTGTTTCCACCGGGAGAAAATAACACACGGACCGGCACACTTGAGTTCAGTTGGGGGTCAAATGTTGTGAGGATGTACTGTCAGTTTCATTGAAATGTCAAGTTTCTCCAGATCTGCCCAGGTAACCGTACACATTATACAGTAACGTTACGTGCTGTTACTTGTGTCTCACTCGTTGACCGTTATTTGTGTTTATGTTGGATAATTTAAGGCATATATGCAGTTAGCTAACGTGCGTTGCTAGCGACCAAGGTGTGTGATATGAGTGGACATCCGTGTAACGGCTAACGGTATTTGGTAATGTTACCAGTGGGCATTAACGCCATTGTTTACAGAAAGCTTTATGGTCGATATTGTTTCTCGACAGCTTCGGGAAACATTCACAGGTCTTTCATATTAGCTGCCTAAATACCCGTAGCGATTTGATCAATTGTCAATTTTCATTGATATAATATTAGAGTTGGCGCTGCTTGTCCCCAAACGCGGCCCATTACCGATGGAACAGCCCCGTATGTAGTATCAGCCTAGCCGCAAACCCAGCCACATACTGGGCTGTGTTGGGGAACGCGCCTTCTGCGGCGTGGCGTGAACAAAAAAGCACGTTGGTAGATGGTTGTTGTTGGCCTGGCAAAATAAACTCCAATGGTTTCTGACGCTTTCTTTTTTTTGGGAATATTAAACAAGGGTGAGTTCCCTTCACACCCGTAAAAGCACTTTCTGCGAGACATACTGGACCAAGATACCAAACATTGATGAGTATTTCTGAGCTGAGCGTTCAAAAACACTTCTGAACGGAAGGGCGTGCTGAGGCTGCAGCAGATCACCACGAGCTGACGTCAGCGTGTCTTGAAAGTAGAAAAACAAACAGTATTCACTGCGTGAATATATATCATTTATCAATTATATACACATATATATGCATGCACATATGTACATATACACTATATTGCCAAAAGTATTCGCTCACCTGCCTCGACTCGCATATGAACTTAAGTGACATCCGATTCTTAATCCATAGGGTTTAATATGATGTCGGTCCACTCTTTGCAGCTAAAACAGCTTCAACTCTTCTGGGAAGGCTTTCCATGAGGTTGAAGAGTGTGTTTATGGGACTTTTTGACCATTCTTCCAGAAGTGTATTTGTGAGGTCACACACTGATGTTGGACGGGAAGGCCTGTCTCTCAGTCTCCATTCCAATTCATCCCAAAGGTGTTCTATCGGGTTGAAGTCAGGACTCTGTGCAGACCAGTCAAGTTCATCCACACCAAACTCTCTCCTTCATGTCTTTATGGACCTTGCTTTCATGTCATGTTGGAACAGGAAGGGGCCGTCCCCAAACTGTTCCACAAAGTTGGGAGCATGGAATTGTCCAACATCTCTTGGTATGCTGAAGCATTCAGAGAGACCACACCATAATCCCCCTCCACCCAACTTTACACGTGGCACAATGCAGTCAGACAAGTACCGTTGTCCTGGCAACCACCAAACCCAGACTCGTCCATCAGATAACCAGATGGCGAAGCGTGATTGGTCACAGAGAACGTCTCCACTGCTCTAGAGTTCAGTGGCGGCGTGCTTTACACCACTGCATCTGACGCTTTGCATTACACTGTTCTTGAGCTAATCTGAAGGCCACATTGGAGGTCCACAAGGCCGTTTGGAGGTCTTTAGCTATTGACTCTCCAGAAAGTTGGCGACCTCTGCACACTATGCACCTCAGCATCCGCTGACCCCGCTCCATCATTTTACGTGGCCTACCACTTCTTGGCTGAGTTGCTGTTGTTCCAAATCTCTTCCACTTTGTTATAATCCCACTGACAGTTGAGTGTGGAATATTTAGGGGCGAGGACATTTTACAACTGTTGCACAGGTGACATCCTATAACAGTACCACGCTGGAATTCACTGAGCTCCTGAGAGCGATCCATTCTTTCACAGATGTTTGTAGAAACAGTCTGCATGCCTAGGTGCTTGCTATATTACACCTGTGGCCATGGAAGTGATTAGAACATCAGATTTAAATTATTTGGATGGGTGTGTGAATACCTTTGGCAATTGGCTAATTAGATATTTACCAGTTGAACAGGTCTACCTGATGAGTGTATATCTCTATAGATACAGATAGATGGATGTATACATTTTCTCTTGTTCTTTCAGCAATGGGCGACCTTTGCTCGTTCCTGGTTCTTGATTGATGCCAGAATGCAGCCTCCTGGGAAAATTGCGACCATGTGTGCTGTAAGATTACAGGGGAAACACAAGCCCATCTACCATGCACTGAGTGAGTAGGAGTAAAATCTGTCACAGATATAAATTAAAGTCACATGCAACAATCTAACTTAAATACAACTCCTACCCTATGAATAAACTACTGTTTTTTTCTATTATTAAGTCACAACCCACCCTTAGTTAAAGGTTGTTGTGGCATGGAACAGCCACAAGATGGCAGTAGGGAATAGCATTTTTGGTAATATTTTATAAAGTAAAGTTCTCAGGATACTCTTTGTTGGTTAAGGTAAACTAACCACTATTTTGGTGTTATCATGTGCATACCAGCTGTGTCTATACTTCCCTCTCTTAAAATGAATTATTTTCATAATTTGTTACCAAATCTGGAAATAAACATCCTTTGAACATCTTCACAGGTGACATTGGGGACCATGTAATAGTAATAAACACCAAACACATAGCTTTCTCCGGAAACAAATGGGAGCAGAAAGTGTATTCATCGCACACGGGGTAAGTGCAGACTACATGTTATACTTCACTTCCCATGTCTCTTTTTCTGTTTTTTTTTTTCTACATTTTTCTTTGTTATTCAATGTTTATGAACCATGAAGAAAATGTTTCAAGAAATGCATACCTCGGTGTCTTTGTAGCAAATTTCTACCTAGGGATCGATACATTTCTGAATGGTTAGAGTTGTGTTGTATTTTTATTTGAGACCCATAGGTTATTTGGAATAAATAATCGATTTTCCTCTGCATGATACATATACATAAGCGGTTGTTAGTTCTTTATGGTTCATTTGATACATTCATAGAAACAAGGGCTGACTGAGCTTGTCTTTTTCTCTAAAGGTATCCAGGTGGATTCAAACAAGTTACAGCTGCCCAGCTGCACCAAAAAGACCCCAAAGCTGTAAGTGTTGTCAAGTAATATTCTCCATTTTCTTTGTATTATTTAGAGAGAATTCTAAAATCTCAGATGTATCACTGCCACATTACTTACTGTATGTAAGATTTAAGCCGCATTCTTGGGATGAGTCTCATTTCTTTGTCTGCCACATGCTGTGAAGAGCAGGTGTTTCATGGTTTGACATTTATCCCTTCATATGTGCTGCTCGTGCATATTAATGTGAAGTGCAGAGAACAGGGATTAAACAGCAGTGGATTTCCACTGGTGATGGTTGGTTCGCTGAAACTCGGTACAAGAATGTCAGTTCAAGGATAACTCCTGGGGTTTCTGTTGTGTTGCATATTCATGGATTCAGGGTTAGGAACTCTTCATTATGTTACATATTCAGGGTTAATCACATTCAGAACCTGTGACCTACATACTGTACTTGATGAACCACTGGTTATTGATATCTGTGTTACAAACCTTGAAGGCTTTGTCATAAGAGAGAATACCATCCTGCAACTGTACACACTCACCAGAACGACGACTGTGTATTAATCCACACCTGAAAATCATCTCTAACAGTGTAGGACGTGATTTAGATACCGGTAATTTAAATTATGAAACTATATAATTGTGACCATATTGTAAGTCATGAATGAGATGGATTGTTTGCATCAGTCTATACATTTAAGGAAATTGTTGCATATTATTTGACTAACTATTTCCCTGCCCAATCCATATTGTACAATATGCAGAAATCCTATTCAGAGGAAAAAAAGGGGAGTTTAACCTGAAGGCTGTAATAAAAATACCCTAAAATGCTCTTGTCATGTGGGAAACACTAAACGCAGGTGAATGATCTGCACTGGTTTTGTTGTTGGCAAAACCAGGAGACATTTACTCCTCTTGGCTCTTTCTTGATGAAGGTTTTAGTCCAGCCGGAGACCACAGACATGTGTCCTGATAGTGATTAAGTTAAAATGTAGTGTGGAGGGTTGGCGAACGCAGAGGGAGAAACAGAGTTGGACGGATGAAGGATTTGTCAGCACAGCCTCTCTCCAACATCTCTCCAATATCCGTCCAATATCTCAGTCCAGTAACTCTCCAAGTCAAATTCACATTTGTGCAACCAGCCTCAAATAGCAAAAAAAATATGGTTTTGGAAGCAAATGTGAGGGAAAAGTCTGCAAGGTTGCTCTAAAAACTGGCTTTTCTTTCTTTACATTTTTTTTAAATGTTCTATAAGCAACGGTAAGCTGATTGAATGTCAACCTTTTCAATGTGCTTCTTCTCACCAGATTGTGAAGTTGGCAGTTTACGGCATGCTGCCAAGGAATCTGCACCGCCGCACCATGATGCAGCGATTACACATTTTTCCTGATGATGTAAGTTCAGTTTCTCCTTATATTTCCGAGCTGATGAGTATTCAGACAGCCGGTATTATTGAAGACAAGACAGAGTGCACCTTATGAGGAGGCGTGCACCGATATCATTTTACAAATACTGACACAAAAGAACGAACCAGTTTTAATCATCCTTCATCCAGGTCACCTTTACAATTTATATAAATCCATTACTACACATTTATGTGTATAGATGATTGTTGCCCTCGATGGAAGAGAGTATTGGTCCTTTTCTTCACCTACATTGTCTCAGTTGTATGTTTGTCCTCTCACTGCCCTTGTCAGCGTTGTTTTCAGTGGCAGCAAGGAGCGGTTTTCTGTGGAAAAACTCAAAAAGCCCTCTGTACACTACCAGATCAGCACTAAACAGCACAGGTAGCAACTACCAGGCATCATTGATGCAGTGATCTGCAGGCACTTGGCTGTATTCAATTGTATTTTAAAATGATTTTGGCAAGAACCACCAGCGTCACACATCACAGCTTCTGAAATTAATTTAAACAAAAAAGTACTCGACAGGCTGTTAATTGACCTGGGCGGTCTGCCCAAGTATTGACTGGAGGTAATTTGTATCCATGCGATGGAAAAATGTTATTAATTTGAGGCATTGGAAAGAAATTTTATCTTTTGGCCTGTTGGCCTGTTTTGTAATACTTTTAAGTTTTTGGAGTCAGAAGTTCGAGGTGAGGAGAGTCAGACAGACGTGTTTTATGTTGGTCCGGACTTGAACTCTTCCATCAGAGATGTGCAGTGTGCATCCCTAATTGTAAGCAAATGGGCTTCCTGAGCCTCGTGACTATCTGCAGTCTCATTTAGGATTCAGAGCAGGTCGGGTAGGTCTTATGAGTGTTTTGGAAGGCGGAAATGGAACCTCCTTCTTTATCCTCATCTGCTTTTTCAAGTTATCTCGTTTCAGTTCTATTTCCTGTCTCATTCCCTTTTGTCCTTGAATGTCTTTTTCTGCTCACATTTTATTTTTTAATTTCAACGTCTCCTCCGTCCACCCCTCGCTAGGAGCTGCCTGAAGATATTCAAGCCAACCTGACCGAGGAGCTGCCGCAGCCCAGAGAAATCCCCAGGAAACTCAACGAGTACACGCAGGAGGAGATGGACGCCTTCCCCAGGCTGTGGACGCCGTATGTAGAAACACACACACACACACACACACACACACACACACACACACACACACACACACACACAGTGTCGCTGTCTATACATGCTAATACAGATGGGAGGCTATGAATGCAGTATCTCCTGTATAACACACAAAACTGAACATTGACTAATCTTCCCTTTTAAAGACATTTGGGGTGTGTCTTTGTGTTGAGTGGTCTAATGAGAGTCATACTCACTATTTGTATTCAACTGGCTGAACTAAACACCAAATGCAGAGTGAACCTAAGGTCCTGGGCTGCACAAGATTTCTACCTAAAAGCTTTGTGTCATTCCTGGTCATTTTGTCCACAATAATAAGTAACACACACAAAAAACGTGTTTGCAATGATGAAGAACAACCAAAAGGGGGCGATGTTGATCTAAGTACTACATCACATTTCTACCTCTTCACACTCTCTTGGTCGGCTACAGTAGCTGTCATAAACCAGCATTAGATGGTATTACATTATTTGGAATATTTCAGTTCGTCATGCTGTATATCTCTAAAATGACTATTGAAAACCTGTCTGAGATAAACGCATATTTTTTACTTCACATTCAGAAGAAACACCGATTTTAAATATCTGTCAGCAGATTGTGAAGATTCCAACAGAATGGTGCACTTGACTTTGGAGGAGAGCCACATGTTAGTGTCGCCGCCCATTAACCAGTGCAGGACACGCAGTCTTTATCTTAATGAGTATGCAGGGATTGAATACTCGTATATTGCCTTAGACCTCGTCACAGCAGTGAACATTGCAGGTGCTTTAACACAGCTCTATTTACATGGTTTTACTACGCAATGTGTACATTAATAGGTCCAGTACAAACGCTTGCAAACTCCTTTTATGCTGCCAGTTTCACTCAATCATGCAGGAAAAAATAAGATGCAACGTTTTTCATTGGAAACATGTGTCTGTGGTGTTATGGGTGTCAGCCAACAGAGTTGTCAGTATGTGACATGAGGCACAGAGAACAATGACTGCCTGTTTGACGAGCAGCTACTCGATGAATCGAATTTTTTATTTGCTATGTATCAATATTTTTAGGCGCTTTGTTGTGCTCTGATTGTTACATACTGGATTGCCTTGTGAGCCTCCCTGAAACACTTTATAAAATAAGGCTGTTGTATTTTACACGAGAGGTGATTCGATATAACCTCTAAGCTTGTGGTCTGTTGATGTACATCAGCAGTTGTATTGTCTAACAGAAACTTTCGACAGGTTTACTGAGAGCATTCCCTCTTCCACCTGCTCAGCACTAATGTCCACCCACCCATCTATCCAAACATCCCCTAGCTCTTCCATTAGTTGGTCATCGTCATCAGCAGGAGGAGTCACCCAACACCCAGGTCCACTGGTTGTCTTTATTTGAACTGCTCAGAGGTTTTTACTGCTGGTTAGCTCATAAAAAAAAAGATAAAAGTAGTCGAGGATAAAGTTTAACACTTTGTGACTCAACGTTGGTGTAATATACAGTCTATACACCTGAACTCATCAGCATGAATCAATATTTCTATTTCACACAGTAACTACCCAGTTAACAAGACCACTGTGAACCCCAGCTATGTAAATCTATATGTGATGCATGCAATTTTGTTTTTGCATTGTTTAATATGCTAAGTAATGACCATATGGACAGAAGGTGTATAAGGATATCAGGACATTTCTATAGTCGGTTCACCCATATAACAAAAAACAATTTTCTTACCTTATTTTTCAACGTAAGTTATTCAGCCATGCAGATAGCTTGGGATTTATATGTTCTATATTGTCTGCCTCCAATACAATGTAGGTGAATGGGGGTCTGTTACTCAAATTATTCAGAACTATGAGATTGAATAGCAACATATTGTTCAATAAATCATGTCCCACTTACCCTGGAAAATCCAGAAAAAATCACTTTCTACTAAATAAATAGTCCCAATTAAAACTGGACAGCATATTCTGTACGTTATCCAGGGACATTGACATAGTTTCTTGAAAATGGAGTTTTCTAAATGTTGTGTTTTTGATGTGGTGAAGCACAAAATGTCTTGAACCGCCATTGTATTTGGGTGACAGCAGACATCACACTCTCAAAATCTGAACAACTAAAACCAAATCTGCTTGGCTAGTTACCACAAGAGGCAACTGATACCTGCCGACACCATTTCAATGTGGTAAACCCTCCGTTTGGTACTCATAGTACATTTGAACAAAACATAACCCACATTTGGTTTTAATTTATTAAGGGAAAACAGTGAACCCACACGGAGGGCGCTGATCCAAGAACAGTCTTCATTCAGTTATTGTCCTCCTGTGTGTTTGTGAGCGTGCCTCGTACAGACATGTATAGCGTGTCTGCATTAAGTTCAGCACTGCTGTCAGAGTTTGAGTGCGTGGTGATAAATGGGCCCCTTCTTATTGTTGACTGGACCAATCTCCTCAGCCAATCAGTGGGTGTTCTCAGGCCTGTCGCCGTGTGGTCACCAAGGTCAATCCATGTTAATTTAAGCGATGGGCCATAGCAGCGTTAATATTCACTCACACCCTGTCTTATTCGTTTTACTGATTTTGTGTGTGCGTGTGTGTGCGGAGGTCATCCAGGGTGATTCAATTGTTACCTTTTATTAAACACAGTTAATATTCTCTTGGAAGGCCTCGAAAAAGAAGAGGAAGATTATCACAGTCTCTCTCTCTCTCTCTCACACACACACACACACACACACACACACACACACACACACACACACACACACACACACACACACACACACAGTGTTCAGCACAAAGAGAATCAACAACATAAACATACTGCTGTAGTTGATAACATTTTTTTACTTACGTACTTACCAACACAGCATGCCCTGATAATATCTGTCTGCAGCAATCTGCTCAAAATTAAAGCAAAAAACCCCAAAACAGAGGAGGCTGTATCTGGTCTCATTTTGAAAAGGAAAAAAAATGATAAGATCTGTGTGGTTTCTAACCTGTCAGTTTTCTCTGTTTTTCAGTGTAATCAGATATTATTTCCCCCCGTACTAAAGGATTGTGTTGTGTTTTCTCTGCAGACCCGAAGACTACAAGATGAAATGAAACCGAGGCTGCCCAACGTGACCAAAACTTTTTTCCACATTAATGCAACACCGAAAGCAGCAGTATCCTCAATTATATTTGTCTGTTCAGATGAAACATTACGAAAACAGTCAAATTCAGTTAATCCAGGAAACGGCACTGGCTTTTATAAAATCCAAACCTGGCATCCTCTTTAAACAATATACCTCTGCGTCAGTCGTATTCTGTGATCAGAGAAGAGATCAGATCAGATCTGGCCCACAAAAAATGACATCTGTTAGAGCAGATATCGCCTCTGAAGGTTTGTTGGTTCACGATGAAACCAGTGAATGTGTCGCTATAACAACATTCAGGCTGTCAGTTTGGTTTCAGTTGAAAATGTTTTGTCAGAAAATCCAGAGTTTTTTTTGTCTTGTGTTACAAATGTCCAGTGAGTTGTTAAAGTGTAAATGAATTTTGTTTATGTGAGTTATAAAATAGGCTAATAAACAATTTAATAAACCTGTGCTTGTCAAGTAGTGTTTTTACATAAATGTTAAATCTAGTTAAACTTTCCATGTCATCGAAGTTAAACAAAACACATTTTGTAGTCTCATTACAGATTTATTGGTTATAAAAGCAAACAAAATACAAAATAAATAGTTTAAGGGGTGTGGTGGAGAGACACATTCTTTATTAAATCTGTTCAAGTTTGACAGTTTCAATCTAAACTAGGCCAGGGCCAGCTCCCAGCTTAACTTTTCGTTACTTTAGGGCTTGCAGTGCAGGGAGGGTAAAGTTTACACCTATTGGTTCCACCCAGAGGCAGCTGACTGTCCAAGTCTCATTCCAGCAAGAGGTCAGAGGTCAACCATTGAGAAAACAGCTTCCACAGTGAGCAGGCCCAACTTTGCATAAGATCAATAAACGAATCAAACAGATGCAACGACACAAGACACAAACGACACACATTTGTCTCCACAAGTATTAAAATCCAGAACTGACCTGAGGTCTGTACTATGAAGGTTTAAGGTTTAACCCTGGGTTTTCAGCCCTACAATTGGGGTTTACTTTTTTCTGGGGTAGATCACCATGGTAACTTATGCTGAACACAAAAACCTCGTACAAAAGCACTAGCCTACTGACCAATCAAAACTCGGGCTGTGGATTGTGAGATAACATTATGCAAATGTAAAGAAGTTAAAGTCATAATCCAGACTAAAAGTAACAATATATATGCCAAATGCAGAAGGACACCAGGCACAAAACAAAAAAATCACCGACTGTGAATTTGTAAATGAATAGGCATATAATATCACTGCCCCATACCAGAACTTGTATGTATGCTGTGGATGGTTTTTACATAAGCCTTCTTACTGCCTTGAATTGTTTTTATATTCATGCTATTATTTATTTATTAAGTCTCTTTCACACCACCAGGGTTGCAGCTAAAGGAATGATGCTAAAATTGTCCTAAATACAATAATTTCTCCAAAAGGAATTCATAAAGTCTCTTCTATTCTTCCATTCTGTAGAAATATAATCCAAGCAAACATCCAAATGTTGTATTTGTCTAATATTATGGTTTGTAAAAAAAAAATGCTGCTCTTACTCAATGTGATAGGTCACATGCTTTAGTTTTTATGTGAACGCACTCGTAGCCAGATTGAGAAACCCCGGGTTGATTATCACGGTTGTAGTGAGGTTGCGGTTGTCAGGAGGATTAGTTAAACCAAATAACCTCTGACCTCAGTATGTTGAACTCACTTCGTAGTTCAGGCCTCTGGTCAGTATTTTAACGAGTAGCAACAACAGAAGTAAATATCACAACACAAAGTGTGATGGCATAAGGACTTGACTCTGAATAAAAAATATAATTTAAAAAAAGTAATACATTTGATTGTGTTCCCAAGAGTTAAAACAATAATAAACTTAACAGAAATGTGATGCTTCTACAGTCAGTTTTACACTGTAGGGGGAAAATCACTTTTTCAATATTCCTTAACACACGCCAGGGAACTGTGATTCATCGTTATAAAAAAGCAGCCTGTACAAAAGTTGCTAGCTCAACGTCCTCTGTTGCAATTGTACAATAATCTAGCTTGTTACAATACAACCAAAACAAGATGCACATGTCCAGTTACACACTCAATGTTGGCTCAAAGGAGACATGCAGCTTCACACAAAAAGAAGGGTTTAGTCCTGAAATGAGCTTTGAGATGGGAGGAAGCAGGTCTTACCTTTACATCACCACTGGACGATGTTTACATAGATCAGGCACTTTTCGGGACCCCCTTTTTACAGAGATATCATACAAGAGTCCACAGAGCTATTTACATTGTTTCACCAGGTGGAGAAAACCACGGGATGCACAGGGGGGTGGGGGCTCTCACCACAGTGTCAGATGGGAATGAAATGTGTCCAGGTATGAATATCAGTATATGTGTTGTACCGTGCGGGGCTCAAGCACTTGGTGAGTCCATCCTTCCTCTAAAGTCCTCCTTCCTCATTCACCCGACGACGTCACGTGAAAACCTCCTGGCGACGCCCGGCGACCTCACCTCCGTGTCATCAGAGTGGGCGTGGCTTGAGCGGTAGCCATTGGCCTGTTGCGATTGCTGTTGGGGGTAGTACTGGCTGGGGTAGCCACGGTAATAGGGGTCCTGCTCTTCCTCTCCCTCCTCCTCTTCCTCCTCGTCTTCGCCTCCTTGGTCGTTGTTGTAAGCCACCGCAGCAGGGTTGTACGGCCGATTGTAGGGCTGGTAGCCACCGTGAGGCAGGGGTTGGACTGGGGTTGTGGGAATATTTCAAGTCAGTTTGAGTGAATGTGTCTGGATCAGTGCCGCTAACATAAAACCACCACTGCATGGAACATGGAGCAGAGTTAAGGCTTGTTTTGGGACTACAACCACCTGAAATGCCACCACTGTCACTTAACAGCAATAAGGAGGTACGGTGCTACTAGTATGTTACAAAACAAGCTGTACGGGCAGATTTGGGTCCAAAAGGTTTGGTTAAGGAGGAAGTGGATTAAAGAATTTTAAGAAAAACCTGTTTTTTACCCCCATATTGCCTGGACATGTGGGTCACATTAGGGGGAACATTTTGCACAGTTTACAATACATAAGATGTACAGATAGAGGGTTTGTACAGTTATAAATGCAGCCAATCAGCATCAAAGCAATTCATCACTATTTAGCTGATCCGTCAGGCTTTGAATGATGAGATTAGCTTCGAAGAGAATTCAGCTCGAAGCGGAGGCTTGTTGCAGCAAACCATTGTGTGCACCAGCATTTGTTGACAGATGGCAGTGAGATCAGTGGTGGTGATCGTCGCAGCAGCATTATGGGGGTTTGTTTGGTCTTCTGGGAGGGTAGGCTAATCCATTTTTGTCTCAGAGACTGTCAAATGATGAAGCAACCAGAATAATGATCCAATTCCATCAAGAATGTTAACAAAGTAGAAATAATCCAGTTTCCATTCATGATAAGGAACCACAGAGCATTGTGTGCATAAAGACTGAAAACCAGAGACAGAAAGTTTACTAAAATGATCCAAATTGTCTTTTAACTTTAAATGGGCTGTTAGATTTTTTTTTACAGAAAATTCTGTAAAACTGAAATGTTGGTTGCAAAACTAATCCAGATACTATCTCTGGTTGAATAAAAAAATGCAAGGATTAGAGGTTAAACCAGGGTAAGGAGTAATTAATTAATTAATTAATTAATTATCCATCTCAAGAAATATTGAAGCCTTGAAGGAATAATTTCCTCAGTTTTTAGTGTTATGTACAGAGCACAGAGGGAGGAGCGGAGGCAGGTGAGGAGAGGAGGATGGTTGGAGAATGCTCCTCAGTAATCATTCCCATAGTCCTGTTGAACTTCAGTCAGAAAGAGAAAAAGACAGAGGGAGGGGAACACAGAGAGAGGAGATGTTAAACCTCATATCAGGAGGAAAACCCAACGACACCAAGGAGTTTAACTTCTGAGACTGTTGGAATCTGCTTCTGTCTTTTAAAGGAAGAAAATATAGATACACCCCGGGCGGTACTTACTTTGTTCAAAAAAATAGTAATATGTTCAAATAAACTGTTAGAAAGAGGGGAGAATGTGTGAGATCTCTATTTCTCTTTCTGTGCACGAGAAAGTAAGAATAAAGATTTTCCAACACAGAAATCAGTCGCACAACAGGAGTGGACAGAGTATACCCACAAATAACATGCCTTGTGGGTAATACTGAAATAATGTTAGGTCAGATATTAATGTTTTACCACTTAAAATATCCACTTTTTTCGACATACTATACTATGACTTTTTATGACTTTTTTTGACATGCTATACTATGACTTTTTTCGACATACTATATTATGACTTTTTGACATGCTATACTATGACTTTTTTCGACATACTATATTATGACTTTTTGACAAGCTATACTATGACTTTTTTCGACATACTATATTATGACTTTTTGACATGCTATACTATGACTTTTTTCGACATACTATATTATGACTTTTTGACATACTATACTATGACTTTTTTCGACATACTATATTATGACTTTTTGACATGCTATACTATGACTTTTTTTGACATACTATATTATGACTTTTTGACATACTATACTATGACTTTTTTCGACATACTATACTATTACTTTTTTCAACATACTATATTATGACTTTTTATGGACATACTATATTATGACTTTTTTTGACATGCTATACTATGACTTTTTTCGACATACTATATTATGACTTTTTATGGACATAATATACTATGACTTTTTTCGACATACTATATTATGACTTTTTATGGACATACTATACTATGACTTTTTTCGACATACTATATTATATTATGACTTTTTTCGACATGCTATACTATGACTTTTTTCGACATGCTATACTATGACTTTTTGACATGTTATACTATGACTTTTTTATGATTTTTATCGACATACTATATTATGACATTTTTATGACTTTTATCGACATACTATATAATTACTTTTTTATGACTTTTTTCGACATACTATATTATGACTTTTTTTGACTATACTATAACTTTTTTCGACATAACATATTATGACTTTTTATGGACATACTATACTATGACTTGTTTCGACATACTATATTATGACTTTTTTCGACATACTATATTATGACTTTTTTTGACATACTATACTATGACTTTTTTCAACATACTATATTATGACTTTTTTCGACATGCTATACTATTACTTTTTTCGACATGCTATACTATGACTTTTTTATGATTTTTATCGACATACTAAATTATGACATTTTTATGACTTTTATCGACATACTATATTATGACATTTTTATGACTTTTATTGACATACTATATTATTACTTTTTTATGACTTTTATCGACATACTATACTATGACTTTTTTCGACATATTATACTATGACTTGTTTCAACATACTATAATATGACTTTTTTCGACATACTATACTATGACTTTTTTCAACATACTATATTATGACTTTTTTCGACATGCTATACTATGACTTTTTATGATTTTTATCGACATACTAAATTATGACATTTTTATTACTTTTATCGACATACTATATTATGACATTTTTATGACTTTTATTGACATACTTTATTATTACTTTTTTATGACTTTTATCAACATACTATTCTATGACTTTTTTCGACATATTATACTATGACTAGTCTTGTTTCAACATACTATAATATGACTTTTTTCGACATACTATACTATGACTTGTTTCAACATACTATAATATGACTTTTTTCGACATACTATACTATGACTTGTTTCAACATACTATAATATGACTTTTCTCAACAAACTATACTATGACCTTTTCCTGAAATTTTTTGACATGCTATACTATTAATGTTTTATGACTTTTATTGACATTCTATACTATGACTTTTTTAGACATACTGTACTATGATTTTTTTGTTGACATACTAAACTGACATTTTTTCCACATACTACACTATGATTTGTTTTTACAGAATAAAATATGCCTCACTGAACCATAGTGTTCTTTGACATACTGTGCTATGAGTGTGCTTTAGCTCACTGGGTATAGTGCTTGCTGTGATATTGTATTCACTGGACAGGTGGTTAAAATCCAGGGCAGGTACCTTTCTGACTTTCACGTGTCTTCCCTGTATCACCAACTACCATAGCAGCAATTACTTTGTATGGTACTGTTGAATTTTCTATCCTTATGACCTTTTATGAAATCTTTCCATATACTATCCTATCACTTTTTTCGTGACTATGAAAAGTAATATGTTGAGTATGCATAGTATGTTGAAAAAAGTCAGGAAAAAAGAAATAGTATTGTCTGTTGAAAAAAGTCCAGAGAAAAGTCATAGCATAGCGTGTAAAAAAAGAAATCTGGAAAAAACGTCATAGTATAGTGTGTTGAGAATATCAGGCAAGTGACTCTTAGTCATAAACCCCAAAAAGTCATAGACCTCCAAAATTAAGTAATGTCTTATCCATCAACCATTATTAGCAGATGATGTTTTATTATTCCTGACACGACCCAAAACTATGGAACCATATGAATATTAAAATGTGTGTGTGTGTGTGTGTCAGAATGTGCAAAATATGCTGAGTGTACAGCATATTTTATTACATCTCAATATAGACAAATGGCTTTGGTCAGTGGCACAATTAAGTGTTAATCTATCAGCGTGGACATGAATGTATAAACTTCACAGTGGAACAACAACAAAAGCAAGATCACGCTCAAATTCGCTGAGAGGTTTTTGAGAACAATAACTATGCTACAGCTGTCTGTCTCTGTAAAAACAATATTTCAGTGTTTTATACTTGTAAAATTGGTTTATTAGATGGAAAGACTGGGCAGGGTAACTGTTTATGTCGATAAATTTGCAAATATAACAATAAAACACATGTCTAAATGAATCCTAGTAACACTGATGGTTGCTCCGAACATGTTTTTTCAAAGTGTAAAATGACGAAATAAACTAAATGCTCTGTTGCAAAAGGACACACCAATAAAATCTGAACCCAGAGCAGAGAATGTTTTTGTTAAGCTTGGATAGTTTGACTTCTTTTGGGAAAGTAGTCCAAATTTTATTTTTGTTTGAATAACCAGAGCCTGATTTATGATGTATATGCATGCTAGCTTTTTCTGTCATGGCCCTTTTTGGAAACTGGAAAAAAATAGAAATCATAACAAAATTACCAAGAACACATTTCTTTCAATAATTTCTGTTTCGAGATGCCTTCTACAGTATGCTGAAGGCTTGCTCATAGGAGAAGTTATAATTGTTCAAAACACTGCACTGTAACCAAATAATGTCCTTTTATTGGCTCACACTTATACTATTGTGTTTTTTTTTTTTTAATTCTCATAATTGCTAATTAAAGGGGTTAATGTATGTGTTACAAATGCTGAAATGATGCAACTCAATGATGTTTACCTCCGACGTTGTACCCCAGACAGGAGTTCTGGTCACAATATCCTGGTGGGCCTGCTGGTCCTGTGGCACCTGGATTCCCCGACCTCCCCGGTGTTCCCTGGTTACCAGGCCGACCAGGGGGCCCCTGGCTGCCTGTCCGTCCTTCACCTGGAAGGCCTGAGGATGTAGGAAAAGTTTGTGTTAAAAGATGGATGAGTACACCAAGTCAATCTGCAAAACGACTGGGCCAGTGTGTTGCCTGGTGCGAGGGAACAAAGATGGGAAATAACCCCTTCAACCTCTTCTCAATCCCTCCCTTTGCTGCTTTGACAACATTGCCGAAAAGACATGATTGTCATTCCTGGATGAGGGAGATGATAGTCAATGTCCTGAGGGCAGGAACGGGAATAGTGTAGTTCTTAGTCAGAGGCTTCTGTTTTGTGTACACGCAAGAGAACGTGCTCCATCAGGGCTCACTTCAGCAGTCAGACAAAATATGAAATCAATATTTTGAGGGTTGTTTCTTTTGCCAAGAGCTAAAATTATCATCCTACACGGGTAGGAACATTGAATAAAGATGGGTAGAGCTCTACCCTGTCCCTTTCCCTCTGGAAATATTCCCCTTTTCATATATTGAAGTTTTTACCTTTTTTTTTTTAACAGGTAATGATCATAGAAAAGTTTCCGGGGAGTTTTGTCAGCCTGTTCTGTGAGTATTGATCGCACAGTAAACAGAAAATCCCATCACTGACATATTTTCATAACACAAACTCCAAGCTCCACATACTACACAGAGAAATCAATACAGCAATTATATAAACATATATTCATGGTCGAAAACCTCTACTTGCTTTTCTCAGACAGGGAGATTTAACAGAGCATAGTGCAGATCCAAAACATATTAAGTATATATACTTAGTTACTTAAGTATATATATAAGTAACTATATTACGACAATATTTGAAACAATTTGGGTTTTGTTTAGAGTGAACACAAAATAAAACATTACACATATGATTGCACAAATACTCTAAGATTAATACAAATGATAATTTTTGATCTTTTAAATTTGTATCATGATGAAATCATATATCGTAATACACAACTGTCATACAAACTGATAATAACCATGACCTATAACAGGATAGAAGATTTTGATCATATCGCCAGCATTAAGAATGACATAAAATGATCATAATTTGAAGCAGTTACAACACCCCTACATGTTATTTGAACAACAAGACTCGAGAGAATGGATACAGTTGGTTTACATTATTGAGCATGTTTAGAAATTAGTGTAAGTTTGTAAGAATCTTACCTGGAGGTCCAGATTGTCCTCGAGGTCCCTGAATCCCAACTCCTTGACTCCCTCTTTCTCCCTTTTCTCCCGACAGACCTGGAAATATACACAGTTCAAAGAAATTCCCCTTTTTGGTGCACAAACAGCTCCATTTTGAGGTCCTTGCTCATGCTACTTTACACTACTCCTATCTATGTTATAGATGTAATAATCTTATCAAATATAATGCATTTTCAAAGGTTATACCAGTGGTCCAGTTTTGGCTTATGACCCCTTTAGAGTTATGAGCAGTTCCATCAGAGAGAGATGTCCACTCGAAACCTCTCACATTGTTTCATTTAAAAAACAGTTTAAGGTTCAAAGATATAAAATTATCCAATATTTTGCAAAAAAGCAAAGTCCAGAAATGAATCCATATTTGTCAAGCAAAACTTTATTTCTCATGAATCATCTCTGGACCCTTCAGATTTATCTTGTGACCCTTTGGGGGCTTGGCCCCTAATTTGGGAATTAACAGAATAAACTACCCAATTGGAACGTAGTTTACAATCGTAAAATGCTACATACAGATTGTTGCATCAGTATTAACAATGTAATCATGTAAATATGCCACAGACAGAGGCCATATTGTTCAGGATGAGTCATTTTACTTTTGATATTTCAAGTACATTTTGCAGTAAATAGGCAAAGTATGAAGTCATTTTATACTGCGTTGTTGATAATTTTACTGAAGAAAAGTTTCTGAAAAATTCTTCCACCACCTTCTATTCTAATCATTAGTTGCAAATTTTTGGAGAAACATGTCAGAAATTATACGTGGAAGGTCTGTCAAATAAAATGTTCGTTAAACCCAGACTTGGCTCTGCACTGCTGTCCAGCTGTGTGAATGACCTAATGGATACACTCTACACTCTCATATTAGAGAACCACACAAAACTGATGATCTGCAGATTTAATTTCCTACTGCTTTTATGACTGCCTTAATCAACTGCATCGGGAAGGAGGAAGCAAGCACAGTGGGGCTGAGAAGAAAACATTTTACATCGACGACTTTGTATGTGGACTATAAATGGTTTAATTTTGTCGAACCTGATCACAGTTTGTTCCTGAAGCTGGTATCAGCCTTACGTGGATCACCTGTCTTAATAACAACACATTTCCATAAGCCTGTCATACATCTTTTTTTTGTAATATTTGACCTACTCTGCTTTCAGTTAGGCTTATAAAACAAAGTATGTGTGCATGTGTGTGGTGGCTGCAGATCACAAACATTATTGGGGAGAATAAAGGGTCTGAGCCACTGGAGACGAGGGAGCTATGCTGGACATTTCCTGACAGCCGCTCTCTACTTTCCTGACCCTCGGTATGTGCATATGTGGATCTGGGTTGCATGTTTTAGTGATGAAGACGGAGCCTCATAAAGGCTGTTTCTCCACTCAGGGCTCGTGGCAGGGGAATGACCGCATGGATATTGAAGTTACCGTCTTCTGGCCTGGACTGAACCTAGCGGGAGCTCTGTCCCTGCGTGGCAGTGAGTCAGGGTGTAGGCCAGACCATAAAAAGTAGCAAACAAGTAGCCGGCTTGACACTTCAACTGGATCAAATTTTCTGCACACTGCCTTCACCAGCTGGACACTCACATAAACATTTATCACTAAACCAGAGCTTTATACAGTCACTTCACAATGAAAATCTTTGTCCAAATAACTGACTATGTTACTCAATCGGAGGACAGACACAGAACATGTCACTGAAAAAGAAATTGATGAAATCAGCTCCAACGTTTTACATCTATGTTTAGTGTTGAAAAACATTTTCATATGTTCTACATACATTGTTTTCATGTTTTTTTTTATATATTCATGATCAATCAATAAAATTAATGATCTGACAAAAAAAGAAGATTTTTTTTTTAATAATTTAAAAAATGTCATTTGGCACTCATTGCCCGTCACTTGTGTCTTCAACAAGCTGCTACCTTGAAAGCTGTGAGTACTAACAACAACTGTGTTCATTGTTTGCCTTCATTATGATATGTTTATGTTCATAATGCACATTAGTCATTCTTGGAGCTAGTGCTAAGGCTAGCAAATTATTATTTTTTCCGTACATTTTATTCTTATTTTCTAGTGAATTCTACTGACAATTATGAGTTCAGTTCAGACTATCAACTGCAGGCTAATAAACACACGTTTGTAACTCTTTCTGATGCTAATATAAACAATAGAATGCAGTTATGTGTCTTGACTCAACCCAAACAGTGAAGGGCAGATGATGGATTGTGGTCGGTCTGTTGATCTAAGTATGGAAGGTCATACATATATCTGTAGTACAGTACATCTTCCTGTCTCACCTCTCTCTCCTGATCGCCCGTTCTGGCCGCTGGCACCAGGGAAGCCTGGCCTGCCGGATGACCCTTGCTCTCCCTGGGGTCCTGGGAGCCCTCTCCTACCCGGCTCTCCGGGTGGTCCGGGTACTGTTCGGACTGACACCGATGACTGGACGGGGATCTGGTTCAATATTGAGTTATAGCGAGACAAGTGGCCTGAAGGAGGTAGAGGAAGTGAATGGTTTGAAAATATTTAAAATGTCCTTTTTGGACATTTTTTTATTTTTTTTTATTTTACATAATATTTTATGACAAGAAAACGTGAAATCAGTAGAGGTCAGAAGAAACATTTTCAGCAAGGACATTGTACTTAATAACATGCTGGTGTTATTGTGTAGATATCCTTGATTACTCACTCTGGATGAGCTGCTCGCACACTTGCCGTGCAATGGCACGCACAGCAGCTTGGGTTTGCACATCACCCTGAAGAACAAACACGAAGCTCTCATGGTTTGATATTATACAACCACACAGTATATATATATATATATATATATATATATATATATATATATATATATATATATAGCTCACAAAGTATTTGTAAAGTAAATATAAATAAAATGTAATTTACAAAATATGTGGGCACAACCTTGATGACTATATATCCACTTTATGGGTGTTGTGAAATCTGACTTCAGTTGCTTTTTTATTGGAGACTTAACTTGATGCATGGAGAGCCGTAATGAATATCTAACTTTGTTTTAGTGACCTGAAAAAAAGAGCTGTAATTGAGTTACTGATCACTTAAAAACATGTCTAACTGTGAAAGCAAATGGCTTAAATTGAAACTGCTAGTTTTTCAACTCTATACCTCACAGTTCAGTTAATTGTCAAAATGAGTAGACAGCTCATTAAACAGTTGAATAATCTCCTGTAGCTCTCAAAGTTCTCAAAAGGTTGAAAAAAATAACCCTGATGATGTCATATTGATGTCATTGGGATTTGACTTCAAATTGCTATCAGAAAGCTGGCATTAAAATGGGAGTTGAGGGCTTTGTAAGTGGGCATTTAGGAGACAAGAGGAGGGTCTAATTAAAAAGTTGCTGTAGCGTTGCATCATGGGAAGTGTGTATATTTTCATTTCAAGTTGTTTAATCGGCACTAGACTCTTATTGGTTTAGCATAATGAGTAGAAACTTGACTTTTAACAGCCACACATGAATCAAAAAGGTCTCACTGATAAAATGATGTTTACAATGAAACCAACATCTTTTGATTTGTACTAATCATCATCATCATACAATAATGTGATGGGTAAGTTATAACCATGTATTGCTTAAATATATTAGGGAAAAGGTGTTGGAGTAAACTTACTTTTCCCACATTCAATTATTGCTGTTTAAATCACTGTGAAATGGATTTTAGGGTAGATGCTCACAACACGATCCCTAAGAGATTCTAACCAGCTTCATTAACTGGGCCACCCCACAAAAAAAAAAAACATAAGAAGTTCCTGTGATGATTTGTTAAGAGACATTCACGTTGAGTCTTCTAATGAAAAATATACAGTTGATAAAATGGGGGCAGAAACATGAATTACAGGTTGAATTCAAGTTGGCAAACTGCGTGTCTCTGAAGCCCTCGGCAGTGATGGCCTTGCCACCGTGTCATATTTGAACCACGAACACTAGTTTGATTTGGTTCCCTCTAAACGAGGCTGAGGGAGTGAAAAGGAGAACTCGAGCAAACAGTGAATGTGTACTGGAGGGTTATTCGGTTTCTTCAAAAACAAAAGTGTGAAGCGACAGTGATTAATAGTCTTCAGTTTTACTAACAAAATTTCCGCTGCATGATGCAGCAGTAAAATGTGATTTCCTCTCCACACCGGTTTTAAATGTGGCAGTGTAATGACTTACTCTTTCTCCCTTATCGCCTTTGGTACCAGCAGGACCCTGCAACATAAAAGTACAGGAGTAAACATTTGGGGGAGTAATGGGGGTGGGGACATTAATGTCCCCACCCCCATTACTCTACATCTCTCTGCTGTTCTTTATGCCTCTTCCTCACACACTCACACACACACACACACACACACACACACACACACACACACACACACACACACACACACACACACACACACACACACACACACACACACACACACACACACACACACAGCAGCTGGTATATATTTAAATTTGTGTCCAGGTTCTTTGTGTCCTAAAGACAGTGCACACGTAAGCATGTGTCCTCAAACCGAGAGCAACTCTGTGCCTTGGACAGGCTCCTTTCCTGCTACTGCCAACACTGTAAAACGCAGAGATGCATATCTGATCACAACACACAAAAACCTGCCAAGCGCATAAAGTCGCTCAATGCATATCACAGTGTAACGCATTGTGGTCCAGAGGCAACATGAAATACAACTATTTCCTGGCCACCGGACCATGTGCCGATATGATGAATATCAGTTTGATGTTGTTACAGCTTTTATATAAAAGTTTGTTTATCTTTGGGGGAACATGTCCTTGACCACCAACTGACTGGCTGGCCGTTCGCTGACTGGGTTGGTGGATAGAGACGTGTGTGCAGACTCGCTATGTCAGAAATACGTGCACGATATTGCAGATGATAGAAAGGCCTTGCCAACATTCGACACAGCCGCTGAATTGGAGTGCAGGACTCCACAATAAAAGTCCTCTCCTGGACCTCCTCTGTGTGTCTGTCTGGATCTCCTGAGTCTTCCTGGGCATATACGCTACATTTCTGCTGTCTTATCGGGGTGATCGAACTGAGATGGAGCCAAAGTAAGGGTCTATGGAATATTATTCATACAAACCTGATTTCTCCTATTATTTTATCAAAAGTATATCTTCCCATAGTGCCCTTTACACGCACGAGTCCATCCAAAGTACAGAGTCAGTGTTTTTTAACTCAAAATGTTTTACAGTTATTCCACAGAAGGAAGTACGTTTATGATGGCTTTCCTCTCACACAGCACTTGAGTCTCAAAAAGATTGTTGCTTTTTTTTCTTTTGTAACTGGCAAACATAAGATGGCTTTCTACCAAGTCAAGCAATATAAATTAAAAAACCCTCAGGTGGTGGAGTCACTGGAAACCACATTCAGACACAGCATTTTGTCCAGATCAGACACACACTCTTGGACTCACTGCTACACGATCAGGTCATCATCAACAATATGAGAGAGTTGAGAGGCCAGCTGTATTTACAGAGGTATATGAAACTAAATGTAATCACCAATCCAAAGTCTTTCTGCTGCAATCTGCAGAGGACATCTGTCACATCTGCCTTCTCAATTGTTTGACAACTTGGACCAATGGACCACTTTGCAGAGCTACAAATAAAATCTGTTTTGTTCTGCTTCCTATTATGAAGTTTTATGAATATAAAGCTTGATATATAGAGCATAATAGTTCCAGATGAATCAATGAATCACATCATTCCTGAGACTTATCTTGTCTTGGGTATAAAACCACTGTCCTTCAGAACATTTCTCAGTGCAGTGGGACAGACATGCAGCACGTTTGTGCTCAGAGTGACTCACATCTTAAAATCAGCTGAAACACGATGAAACAAAATGCAAACCTTTCCCTGCAGATTTAAATGGCTGCTAGTTAAGATTAAAAAAACACAAACAGTGTCTTGCAGCAGAAACCTGGCGAAGGGTTGCAGGCAGAGGAACAGGGAATGAATCATCAATTCAATGATGAGCTGAAGTTTAAAACTAAAAGTTTAAGACGTTTAAGAGAATACTGCTCTTTTTTTTTGTCTGTGTGTGTTTTCACTCCATGTGCATACATTCATATGGGGTGTCTGTCTCCTACGTCTCAGAGATGAAGCAGATGTGATCTCTCACTGTGTGTGTGTGTGTGTGTGTGTGTGTCAGGGGAGAGAGAGAGACTCAGTCAGTGATTTATAGCTCTGCCTCTCTGAGCCAAACTTTGCTGCTGGCCTGCAGAGCTGACCCAAGACAAGATTAGCTGTCACCGACATCACAGTATCATCTGTTCCTGTTAACATTACACAGAGTTTGGAACCCAACATCTTCTCCCCCGTGCTTGTGTTGTGTCACAGGGCTTATTAAACTGACTTACTGTACTTGAGAGTCAATGTTGAACCTTCATATTTTGATTTTCAAAAGATTAATCATCAACATTATGGGATTTGTCTTAATATTCTAAAGAGATAAGCCGCATTAGCAAGACTAACTTCTGACTAGATGATACGCGTGTTATCATGAGGATGTGTCCAATAATAACAGGCTGTTTCTAGTCAGGAGAAGGTGAAAAAAAAGAAGAATAAACAATGTGGAAAGCATGAGCTCCTTGTCAGTGTTGGAACCAAACCACAATGATATTTACATCTAAACAAAGCTGTGACGTCGGGATGCAGCTCTGAGATTGTTGTTCTTCTGTAAGTTTGGGGAGGCATGATGGGAGAAAACCAAAGGAGGAATCCAAAGGAGGAAGAAATGGAGAGGCCATGTCCTTTTTTCATTGGTCATTCAGATAAGTGATGTCAAACTCTCTCCAGTGGACTTCACATGCATTTCTCATGTTGAGTTCTTGTGTCTCATAATCAGTATCACACACTCTTAAAAAAATGAAACATGTTCACTCACATTGAGTCCTTGATCTCCTTGGGACCCTGCTGACCCACTAGGTCCTGGAGCTCCTGGGGCACCCGGGCCTCCCTGAGAGAAAGACAGGAGATAAAAGAAAATAGACAAAGAAGGCGACAAGTAGCAGAAGGTTCAGTCAGGCATGTATCGGGGTGAGCTGACAGACAAAAGGATTTAGCGAATATTAAGAGAAGACACTTACACCTGGTCCAGGAGGTCCTTGTTGTCCCTGTGGTCCATTATTACCCGTCAGACCCTGAGAATCGCAGATGAAATCACTCAGCGTATTAAATATTTAGCTGCACTTTCATAATTGTAGGTTGAACTCTGTTTTGCACAGGCCCTTTCTGAAAGGCCTGAGGAATTTCCTGCGAGTCACCAGACTAAACCGACAGTAAGTTACTTTCTAATACAATAACATCCATGCGACTGATGGAAACTAATTCAGTAGCTGTCGGATGGCAGATGTCCATACTCGCAGTCTGCCAACGACGGCCTCCAGTCAAACCTTTGCGTTTGGCTTTACTTTTAGTGAGTTCATATACAACACAGGTACATTCTTCCTTACAGTTGGGTTTTTTCACAATCTGTAGTTAAGCTTCCTCAAGGTGTTTTAAGCCATCTCTGCCATATAATGTCTTCTCCATGACGCTGTGGTTTGACTAGGAAAGTGAACCTTTAACTTTAGGAGCCCATTCATAGCGATCGCATGTCAATTCTGTATAGGGTCTGGTTTGTTAAGCTATGACATATAATAACATGATACATAATAACTTGATGATGGCTTTGATGTATCTCAATATTTATAGGGTGTTCAAATTGAACAAATTTTGTGTTATTAAATCACATTTTCAGATCGTCCTGGAAAAGAGTTTAACCTGAGGTCCAGTTAATCCTTTCATTTTAGCTTGGACGTCTGAAGTTACATTGTGGTCACACGTTGAGGCTGATGCCCTTACAACATGGACGCACTATTCAGCTTAACCTTTGAAAGGGTACAAAACCATGAATAGAACATACAGAGCTATTTCATAAGCTTGGAAAACCTGGAAAGAGCATTAAAAATAACTTAATTTGTTATTTTCTTTTATTTCTAAGTATATATTCTGGACATGTGTGCATTGCTTGTAAAGTTTTTCTAATCCTCTTCCCCTCTTTGCCTTAAAAATGGGTTTTGTAAGGCAAAGGCACAGCAGGAAATTCCTCTGTGGCGTTACACCCTAAATGCTCCCCACAACCGCTAAAGCATCAAGCTTTGTTCAATTCTCGCGGGGATTTCTACCTTCCCAATAAATATATCAAAACCAAGTGTTTGACTGCCCAACAAAATCTGCATTTATTAAATAATAATACATGCGTGAGCTTCTCTGAAAAGATTAGCCAGAATGACATCAGAAAGCCGCTCTGGGAGAGTCAATCTCGTGTCACACAGTAAACACTCGCCCTGGCAAATCCAGTAATGGGACTCTGGAGGAGACCTTATTTCCTCTCAATATTCAAGTCACAAAATGTCTTTTTACAGTATTTTTACTGTGAATACTTTCAAAATGGAGAACAAAAAAATATCAAAACCTTCCATTGTGAAGCAACGAGAGTCAGCCTAGTGTTTTGCTGTAAACTTCAAACCTCATTAGGTCAGGTTCATGCAAATGTATCACTGGTGTTATATTCCAAGCTGCAACAGGTTTACAGCCATTGGAGTGAAGCTACTGATACTTTTGTATGCATGCTGAAATACCCACCAACAAAGATCAGGTTCTTACTGTGTCAACAATTCCACTCTATTAATCCAATTGAACTTTTTAAAATGATTTGCAAAGAGCTCTTTGAGGTGTACTCCAGTAAAAATATTGATGAGAACTGCACCCTCTCAGTGTTGGAGAATTAACATGTCATCAGTTTATCTTGAATAATAAAGTTGGGAGTTATGAAAGGAGCATGCTTTTATGAGCCTGTATCTTGAGGGGAAAAAGCCAGATCTACTCAGTTTGGTAACGATTTGAAAAAGTTTTAAAGTTCTCTCATGTAAGCATTAATGACAAGAAAAAGATTTATAGATTTCCGTGATCCATTTCACTCGACCCAGGAGACAGTTGGTGTTGCTTCAACCGATGTAACTGACTGCTGCAGTGCAGTCTTTGCCAGGCTTCTTTTGGCTTTTATACACCTAACAAAAAGTTTTTGCAGGGTTTATGCCCAGTGGACGAGAGTAATGCTGGCAACTTTTACTCGACAAAGGTCTATCGCTACGCTTTGTACACACTGGAGGATACAGACTAGGACTCGTGCCCTCAAATGGACACACTTTGATATGAATATATGTGTTTGTAGATGGAAATATTCAGATATCATAACATATCATCATCAAAACTGCAACGCTTCCCATGTGATGGGTACAGACAAACCCCACAGGCTGTAGACAGTTCCCCCAGTAATCATATCTTCAGAAATCTCTTTTAGAAATTCCATAATTAATGTAATTTAACAATTTTATGATTGTTATTTGGCACCTTTAATCAAACCAAAAAGGGATTGTGACTTAACGTTCCAGTGTGCTTGATTTAGTGTCATCTCGCGGTGAGGATGCACATCCTGTTCCAAAAGCCACCGAGCGCAAAACCATGGTAACACTGTGGTGTCTTTCAGGACCTTGGCCTCGCCTCCCTTAGGAGCAATGAAATTTAGATGACGGCCAGCGGTACTAATGTTTTAACACTCTGCGGCTCACGTTACAGCAGTTTCCCAAGTGTGTAGGAGATACGGTGGTCTTCAGGTAACATGAAAACGAGAAAGACCCTCTCCTGAGCCATTGCTTGGTTTTATCTTTCTGGACTACTGCAGAAAAGTGGCGGTGCAACATGGCGGACTGTGTGAAGAGGCTCATCCTCAGACAACAAAACAATTCTTCAGGTGATTACACACTAAAACGTATGAATATTATATTCCATTAATCAAAACATATTCACTTAAATCCAACACACTGGACCTTTGATGCTTTTCTTGCTGAACATCCATGAAATCCAAACCTATCTGGCAGTGTGAGAAGAAACCCCGGTAAAACACAATTTTCCTGAAGGAAATCACATGACAAGCCTGAAAACTATGTTCTGAAAACTACCACTGAAGGGATGATGGTCTGGACCCCGGTCAGCTGACAAAGAGACAGCAGATGGATTATGTGTGGAGTCTTTCACCTCCCCAGGAGCCGGGCCAGGAGCTGAAACTCTTGTAATATTACATATTTGGATAAAACCACTTCTTTCTGCTTGTCGACACATTGTGCACTGGCAGCATTACTCTTTTGGCATTTGCAGCCCAGTTGGGTATTTTAGGGCTTGAGTCGTCAACTGCAGTTACTACTCTACTGTTTTCTAGGGGAAGACTTGGATGGCTTTATGAAGAGATATTGAACATTATATACTGTAAACGGCTGGAAAAGTACCATAATACCACAAATATATTCAAAAGACTTGAAAACCAATTTTGTGCAAACCTAAGCCTTTTTCATATATTAAAGCATCCTCTTCAACTTGTAATTATGGTGTCAAAAGATATATATGCTTGTGTTTTTATATGCAATTTAACTCAGAAACGAAAAAGTGGTCCAGTATATCAAGATAGACAATATAAGTCATATAGTGTATGTAGATGAGGACATGAATGTCTAACTCCAGTAGATATATGAATCTATATTATTATCACTATATTATGGTGTATATCCATGATATCCACACTGTGTCAGTAACAGAGGTACTAATAAGTAATAGAGGTAATGTCAGTGTATTTCTTACCCTTGCACCTGGAGGGCCTTCTCTACCAGGGGAGCCCGAGCTTCCAGGAACACCCTAAACAAAACACAAACACAGCAGACTGTTGTAACATACTATCTAGCACGTCAGTGGACATGTATTGAAGATATGAAACTCAGAAAAGTAGAATTTAAAATGCTAATGTGGAGTTTTCTGTGACAGCAATTGAAAATGAATGAATGTTTTTTCCTTTAAATAAGGTTTTTGACTTGTTGATTCATCTTACCACTTACTTATTTAGCCATTACAGTCATTTCATCTGCCAAATCCCATACAGTATAACATGGAACGTCTTTAAATGCATACACACACCCAAAGGTCAAAAATGATAATGGTTTGCTGTCTTCTTTGACGATGTTTTGACAGCAGTAGCCATTAATGTGATTTGCGGGGAAGAACCAGCTTCTAACCCTCGGGGTACAGGACAGTCTCTATATCATCAGGCCGCCCTGCTGCTCCATCTCTTGCCCCATTTCCCCTTCATCCACCTCTCTGCAGGTCAGTGCACACAGCCCATTCCAAAATACAGTCATGGATTAAGTGTTGCGGTGATTTATATCCGCACTTCAGTATTAGTGGAGGAGAGCTCATAAAACAGGACAGTTAACACTGTAAAAGGCCCCACAAATTACAGGCCGGGGTCGCAGAGGACAGGCCGCTTGTGATTTATGACGCGCTGTTGTTTAGATGTTGGCTCGTGTGCATTCTCCCAAGATGTTTGCAACAATATCTCTCCTGCGGCTTTCACCTGTATCTAAAAACTTCAACACGTACACACAAGGAGCAGGGAGGCAAGCCGGTGCATCAACCCACTTCAAGAATTGTACAGAAATCACGACTGTAAACTAAGAATAATCAAGAAAAAAGAAACTTGATTTAGAGACCACCTGTAGTAAGTTCATTTGCACAGGAAAAAATCAATAATAAATAATCAATAATTCTGGGCTCAGATGTTACACTTTTTGAAGAATACATTAATAAAGATTTATGACAATATGATAGTAAAGTGTTTATGTACAGCTTACTTGTGCTAAATGAGCAGGTCAAAATAAAGTGCTCCCTTTTTTTTTGCTGCATGCCAGAATAAAAACAAGTCGATCTAGAATGAAGATCCAGAGGGAGACCAAGTTTAACTGATCCCCATATCCCTCTCAGACAAAAAACAATGCTTATATGATAATACACACATATACTCACACTGATAAACAAAATGAAAGTGATTAAGATTAGAATGACAGACAAACGTATATATAAACACATCCTCTTTGCTATTCATTGCAGCTGCATTTGTTACTGTCACATTTAAACAGAAGCGGAGGGGACGCTGATGA
This sequence comes from Eutrigla gurnardus, assembly GCF_963514095.1. Classification (NCBI taxonomy): domain Eukaryota; kingdom Metazoa; phylum Chordata; class Actinopteri; order Perciformes; family Triglidae; genus Eutrigla; species Eutrigla gurnardus. The sequence goes on along the minus strand of NC_139937.1, from coordinate 7,757,194 downwards.
CAAGGTTACGTTGTATTTACTGCAGCAACAAAGGGGGGGGGGGGGGGGGGGGGGGGGGGAGAAAAAGAGGAAAAGGGAAAGAGTGAGCGCGAGAGGTAATTGATGTTTTAGAGTTGTGATATTCTCTGTGGTCCCTCGTATATTACAACAGGGCCCTGGAAGCTACAATCCCCCCACTGAGACACACACACACACACACACACACACACACACACACACACACACACACACACACACACACACACATTCATATTCCTCTCTCTGACAAAACACATTATTACTTGGTAACATAGTGCGGCACGGGGCAGCCCTGCCAGCTTTTATTAATAGGACTATGCAGGCGGAGAGAGAGAGAGAGAGAGCTAGATAGTGCTGCATCAGGACGCGTTGCAGCTCTGCAAGCGGCTTCAGAGACTAGTCTCTCCTCACGAAAACGGTTATTGTTTATCCCTTTCTTATAAAAAACTGTGAAAATTACACAGGTGTGGTAGAACTTCAGAAACACAATGAGTCTGATTCATCAACTCACAAGTCTCTCATCAAAAGAAAGTAATTCAAAGTAGTCCACAAAACAGGTAATACAAATGGATCAAAACCCAGAGAGAACTCATTTTAATCACCAGGCACAACATTTCCAGCATCAGCATAACAACAAATTGTCTTTCCAGCTGCGTCTGTCAAAAACTGTTTGTTTATCTGTGTGCACTTACAGATCGATGTATCAGCCTGACAAGACCTGTGATCGGCAGATTGAAGCAGCGACTGTAACAACTCTGGTGTGAAAAAAAAGAAAAGTAATAGTACACCTTATAGGAGCTGTCTCTCAAAAGCAAAACTTTTGCACTGTCAGCTCCACACGGAGATCTCGACTGCAGCTAAATCTGGTTGTAATGAATTTAAAATGAGTTTATCTACTTGCTTTGCTATCCCTGTACCGATCACAGTTACCGTAGCTTATCCCAGGATGCAGCGAGTGGAAGTTCAGTGCATCGCAGGGCGTATAAAGACAGAAAAGAGGAAACGAAACGATCAGGACCTTCTATCTATGAGCTTAGGCGCTAACTGCCGACACAAGCATTGCCAACTAACTGAGCACATGTTGATTGCCCCAAAATCAAGTAATCGAGTAAGCACCTCCGCTCTGTGACATCCTCCAGTCAATCTGGGCTGAGACCCATAATGGAATCCACCATCTTACTCAATTTGTTGTAATCCTCAGACAACACAGCAATGGACAAGACGTACTGATGCGCCAAGATAAATGCTGTGCTTGTAGAAGGATTCCTCATCGTCAGAGCAAACATATTTGTAGGACATGATGCTGCAGGATGTACTTTGACTCGTCGGCTGTGATGCAGCTGAAAGAGCTCACACATCCAAAAAAATCACTTCATGTAAATTCAGCTAAATCAATGTCTGGCCTCTACAGTAAGAGGATGACAGGAAAGTAGCTCAGCGAGGACAGAGTATGCACTATATCTGCTGTTGTATCCTTGATATAAGCTCTAAAGGATATCTTTGATGATAATGAGGTAAAAAGCCAAGACAGTAAAATTGATTGAGAAGAATTAGGAAAATGATCTGGCAGGGAGCCGTCTGCTACAAAACGAGTCAATTATTATTCCACAAGTGCTGTTAAAGTAAAAGACTGCCTTATGAGATACTGCAAGATATACAATATGCCCTATTAGCCCAGCAAACTATCATTTATCACTATAATGGGCATTAACACAAATTGTTACCGTAGTAGGCCAAATCATAGTAACCTGAATTGTGCTGTGTGATGGCTGTATCATGTTGTGTCATGATGCTTTACATCATCACATTTTATGACGTTACCTCAACGATGCCTTTGATATTGAACTCTCTAGTCTAGTTGGAATAAAGTACCACAGACTCAAGCCCCCAAACTCTGGATGGACTTAAAGGCTCCACACAGCCGTGGTGCACCCTCACAGGCCATTTCACTTCATCATCATCTTCTTATTGCACCTGTAAAGGTGAGACGACTTACTAAGTGAGTTGAGTGTGGTGACCTGCACTTTCCAGCACAGCTCTACTCGACTTCAACCAGGTCTAATGAAGCAGGACAACCGACAGCTGTGAGGGTGTGCAAGCCTGAAAGTACGAGGCAGACCAGAGCTACTATTTGTAGCAGCAACATGTGTGTGTTGTTTCCAGGAATGGATCGGAAAAAGCTAGGTTAATGATAGAGGTTTCCTTGAACACATTTTTAATTTCTGGTACAGAAACCCTGAAACATTGGCTCTTTCCTTGCTGCTGCACAGGGCTCTCAGTACAACTCCATTAAACTAATTCAGTATTACCTCTGATTGGTTCACTGCTCGATAATAGAGACGCTGGTAATGATTATTCACATCTCAATGATTCCATTAGGCTGATGTGCATGCATGTGTGTCAGCAACAAAACACACACACACACACACACACGCACGCACACACGCACGCACACACACACTACAGCTACTTGAACCTTCATCTTCCCCCCAATCAGAGCACCTTAATCCAGAGGCTGAGACCACCGAGGTGAACCACAGAACGCCAGTATTAATCTCAATAGTCTCAATATGCACAATATGACATATTTAGTTTACTTATTTGACTAAATATATCTTACTCTCATTGCTATTTTATTTTGCACTGGTTTTAGTATTATGTCTTATACCCTTCTACTATATTGCTCTTTTGTTATTCTTCTGTTGTACTCTTTTGATCAATCTCTGGCACGAATATATTTCCTTGGGGGATTAATAAAGTTCTGTCCTATCTTATCTTACCTTGTCTTATATCCTCCCTCTAACTCTCCTGGTTTTCCACTTTCACTAAACTGCACAATAAATCATAACTGTTGTTAACAATTGTTACAATACAGACTTTGAACTGGACAGTAATAAAACTGCATGCGATCAACTTTGCATTAAGATAAACATAGTTTTGTGTTGGCCCTTTACTTTTAATAAAACAAGAATAACCAGAAATATAGTGGATGCGTCGTGCATGACGGTCCGGGTCTGGTCTTTTGCGTTTCATTTTTGATGACAATGTGCCGGCTAAGGTCCGTGTTAGCTTGTATGTGTGTGCTAACCACTTCACACCGGACTGCTTCAGTAACGAGGGTCAGTACAAAGCTGGCTTTGCATCGACACTGACCCTCGTAAAAGGATCTGTCTCAACCGTACGGGACCCAGCAACTTCACCTGAGACACATAGGCGAGCCATAGCGATACATCCATGTAAACATTGGCACATGCTGCGGCTAGCGTAAGTGGCATCGTCTCCAAGTAGGCGATGACAGACGGAGCTCATTAGCATTTAAAGGTGCAGACACAGAACCAGCCTGTTCTCAGTAGAGCTCATTTGAGCAAATATTAGACAGCTGAAATTCAGGATCACGGATGGGTTTGGGGCAATGCATATCGAAAACAGTGTTGTTGGACCTCTGACAGCTGTGTGGAATTGATGAAAAACAGTATAATATGGGACCTTTAAATAACATCCGTTTTCATGACTTGATAAACTAAATTACGATGGAGAAGTTTCAGGTTTAGGTTTATTGCATTGATTTCTCTGATTAAAATAAGGCTTTACTGGCTTTCAGTCAGTCCTACATTTTCAAACCTTTTTCCGAACCTTACGGCTTCTGAAGATACTCTCTTGTGCTCTTGGGTTGTTGTTTTATTAATTCCCAGTTTGGTTTCTGTGTTTGTTCCTTGTTGGATTTCTTGCCTGTTTCCTACATGACATACCGGTTTGTCCCAGTTATTTTTTCTTTTTTTTGGGGGGGGGGGGGGTATTTTTATTTCCTTTGCACTTTCTATTCCCGCTTCAGTTTTTGTTCCCCCCTCGGTTTTCTTTTGCCTTTTGTTTTTGAGCTCACTTTTTGTTTAATTTACCTGCCTGCCTTCGTGTCTGCATCTGCGTCCTCTTTTGTATTCCACAAACGTGAGACGATCTCTGCCTTTAAGGCAGTGTGGATGAATAAATTAATTTTTCATTCTATGGCACCAAGAAATACTGCTATTCATTAACAAGTCAACAACTATAGACCATCTTCCGATCCGTCAAATCAGGCCAGGAGTGTAAAGTGGTAAAAAAGAAAGTACCCCACTTCCTTGCTCCTACTTACAGCCCCCTCCTCGGACCACACCCATCTTTAAACTCGGCCTTCATTTGATCTCAACTGTACATTTGTGATTGATATTGCATAGTTGCCACTCTATCACAATCACATAACCTGTCTATAGACAGACAAACAGAAATATAAATACCCTCATCTCATATCATATTTTGCCATGATGACACACACACACACACACACACACACACACACACACACACACACACACACACACACACACACACACACACACACACACACACACACACAAAATGTGTCCATAAGAAAAATTATTTCCATTTACTTGGCTAAATAATTTACAGGCCATTTTTTTTTACAAAGAGTTAACAAATGACTGTAAGTTGGTGGTCCTAATATATGTACTCATTAGAGAAGATAGTCAAATTGTTCAAACACAAGAAAAATAATGGAAAATGGATTGAAGTTACAGAACACGCCTTTATAAGGCAACAAGTCTCATTTCTGTGAGCCTGCGGGCCGTGGTACCTCAGTGATAATGGATATAGGACTCATTTGTATTCTCCACACAAACACACAGAGGAGAGCAATTTATAAACACAGGCTTTCTCTCTCTCTCTCTCTCTCACACACACACACACACACACACACACACACACACACACACACACACACACACACACACAGCTTTGTAATAACCCAATACAACTTAGCTCCTTTCGTCAAGACAAAACCAGTGGGAGAAATTGGAAAAGAGTTGCCCCTCTGGGTTCTGCTGTGTGATGTTGGGAATCACAACACACACTTCACCTCTGAATCTACTCTAATGTCATTTCTTTTTAATTTGGGGACTTGTTGTCTTACCATTTGTCCGACTGGGCCGATCTCTCCTCTTTCTCCCTTCTCCCCAGCAGGACCCTGTAAAAAAAAAACAAAGTCATTACCAGTGGTCACACCGACAGCTAGCTGGTCTGGAAAAACCAACATCAGTTATCTGAACAAGATGCTGGGCCACCACACGTCCCCAGAACAGCTTCAGCGTGCTTTGGACAAGATCCTTCAAGTGTCTGGAAGTCTATTTGAGGCAGACGTCAACATTTATCAGTTTATAGTGGCAGATGGTTGACAGCTCAATGCTAAATCCATGTTTAATTGCACACATTTTGTGACCTTACGGGAGACAGGTGGCAGAGAAATGGCAAACAGCACACTGACTGTGTTTTCATCATAATTCAATGCAGCAGCGACGCTTGGCACAGAAATATTTCAATTCTTTCTCCATTCTAATTTCCATCTAACATCACAGAGAGAATAAGCATCAGAGAATAAGCATACTTCTAAAAATGTTAAATTATGCCTTTCAACTATTTAATATCAGTGCATTCTATGTACTCTACTGAGTTGGCCATTAGATTTAAGATAATAATACGATATGTTGTTTGTTTTTCTGGGACAACACAACACACCAGATAACACATTATCATCGTCTGATCAGAGTGAGTGTTCTGAAGTAGCTCAAAAATAATATTGCTGGTGTATTCAAGGTAAGTTTGTGACGGTCAAAAGAAAGTCAGGAAAAGTCAGTTGTGTTGTGTTTATTTATGGCCTCAGAGACGATAAGCCTCGTAGGTAGTAGCACTCAAGAGGTTTTGTCTTAAAAATTCTAATTCAAAATTCAAAGATAAGTAGAAGAGAATGGAGCCTTTTTGATGCCGCCGTGTTTGTTGATATGTATATATGTGCATGCTGCAATTTATATTTTTCAGTGGGGTTTTTTTTCAACCATGTTATGCATTCTCTGTATTCTCTCTCATACTTTTTATCTTATTTTATCAAGGGTGTTTTATTTTCCATCGTACTTTCCCCGATTATATATTCATTCTATATATATTTTCCCTTATTGGTAAAACTTTGTGCTTGTTTTCTTATATGAAAGGTGCCAAATATAGTGAATTATTATTATTAGAGCCACTTTTGATTGTTTTGAGATTGGAAGGTAAAGCATGCTTACAATATCATTATTTTATCAAGTAACGAGGAAGAGGAAATGTCTTGAAAACACACCTGAAAAATAAAGCACAAGTCTTACCTGAGGTCCCTGAATAGAGAGACCACTAGGCCCCTGAGGACCAGGCGGTCCGGATGGTCCAGAAGGGCCAATCTCTCCCAATGGCCCTTGAGGTCCCTGTGAAAACATAATAACATAACATAATAGATTTCAGTGTTTCAAAGTTAATTTTTAAAAGTTAACTCAACTTTTAAGCAATATGGATGACCAGTATTGTGAATTGTCGTTCAACTGTGAAACAGAAATGATTGAACTTCTGTGTGACGATGCTTCACCTCATGACTTTATGATATAATATGTAGGGCACTTTAATGACGTGGTCTATAGGTCTATAGTAATGTTGAGGCGTTCTGTTGTTGGTGTTGTCGGTGGTGTTATAGATGTCTGTTTATCATCTGACGTTTTTGGCACATGATGAATTTCAATGAGGAATAATACATAAACACACATATACACACTTTAAAGACTCTTCAAAGCCTCAACAGCTCATTAATACCACATAGTCATGAGATGGATTTGAATCATTAAACAAATGCTTCATTAACAGCAATATGGAACTTAAGAAACACTTATAACAACATTACAGTTAGATTTACTTTCCAGAAAGATATAAATATTAAAACATATTACATGAGCATTACAATTCCAGGTTGTAAAAACAAAAATCAAAATTGAATTATTTATTACATGACGTGTTGTATATGTCGCTGAGGTAATGGATATGTGCCCCATTCCTCAAAGGCTGCACCTACTCAACACATAAAATGTCCATTAAGTTAAGAACTCCAAATTCTGGTCAACATCATCACTTTGTGCTCGGGGGGCTTCTTGCTACCACCGACTGCTTCTGAGTGCCGGTGAGATCTACTACAGGAAATAGATGCAGACACTTGTCCATCCATCTTTAATCAGCTTACGCCAGGTTTTCCTGGCAGTTTATTTGATCCATGTGTATGAGCCCCAGACAGAGTTCCTGCAGTGGGACTCAGAAAAGAGGAATTCCTGCAAACCGCCACTGATTCACAACATTCGCTTGGCTCAACAGCCACGGAAGCCAAAGTAATCTTCACCCCGGCTGTATTTATTGTTTTACTGTTTAACCTAATAGTTATTGGCGTCATCCATGCAAACAATCACAGAAAATTTGGATCATATTAGATTAATGCAAACATGGTGCCGAACTACTTGAAGGGATTCATCATTTTACAGATGACTAAAATGAAATTACTTTTACAATAACCGAATGTTATTTCCCATTTATCAGTGGTTACACTGTAACGAGTAAAGTACCCAATTTGATTAGTGAGAATGAATAAGGATGGATTCATGGAGGAGCTGGTCTCATACAACAGGATAGTATTCAAATAAACTTGGCAGTAGCTGCAGAGGTACGAATACTGCTGAGCTAACACCAGTATGATTTGGCAGGCATGTTCAGTATTATTATTATTATATATATGTGTGTAGAGTAGGTGTGTGCCAGCAGGACAGAAAACCACATCTCAGTCCAAAACTAACGTAATTGCACCCATCAAATATAACACATATGGCCTGTGCTAAAAAAAGACTTGCATGAGTGTGATCCTGCCTTTGTTTCACTGTTGAAATGTGCTAAGTTTTAAGTTCTGGGTGGGCCACTTCATGAACCTCACTCGATATGCCGTCACTCAACTAGGTCAACGTGGGACATATGGTTGAGATAAACAAGCTTATTTTCTTGATTGACAGCCCTGCATGTCCAGGCAGTAGTGACAGGACCCCTGCTGCTTCTTTCAAAAAAAGAAAGGCTTCAAAACATATTTTCTTAAACGTAAGACGAAATTACAAACATGGGAACTGGCTCAGTATGATCAGCATTGAAAAATATCCAACAGCACCAGACCTTGTACTGACTGCCACAGCTGGTTGGTTTGTAAGGGTTTGGAACAGATTGCCATTGCAAAATCGTAGCAGATGCAAACTTGACAGTTAATCATTCATTAATAGTCCTAGACAGGGTTTGCTGGAAGTGTGTCTTTAAGGATCGGATGGTAAAAATGACGATAAGAGCCCGCCTCATGTCTGAGGCCAAAAGGAAGATGAGGTAGCCTGGAAAACTGATAGAGGGCTTTCCAAAATGACCACTTTTTCAGCCCAAGGGTGCTTTACATTGACTGGAGGATGGAGTGGGCTGAAAAGACTCTTTGTTTGTGCCTCGGGGGCATTGCTTGCTCACCACAGACTTCACCCTTTTATTCGCTAATCGGGATGGGGGCTGCTCTGTCCCAGGAGGTAGAGGTTTGGACCAGCGTGTTGAGATTATGAGTAAAATGTATAATAAATAAGATCGTGGCCAATCTTGTGGGCTCCCCATTATTTTCATTGAGGAACAGGGTGGGGTGTATTTGCTTCCAGTTGCAAACCGATCCCCCCTCATGTAAAGTTCACCCTGATTGAACTCTGAATCGTGAAATCATGATGCTCTCAAGCATCCCACCAATTAAAGAAATCCAGCCTGACAAGTCCATTACCATGGGGCTGCGTCTCCTTCCCCGGTTGGGAACATGTGACGCGACCAAAGGTTGCACGACTGAAATTATTTGCGACTAATTATGTGCTGAAGGTTTTGCAAGTTTAAATAGTGGTTGAAATGAAGTGGATTTTACTGACCACGACTCCTGCCTCCCCTCTGTCTCCTCTGGCTCCTCTTGTGCCTGGACCGCCCTGAAACACAAGCCAAACACACGCTGTAAAAACAACACGTTCGCATGTTGTGCGCCTAGAAATAGAGAGACGTCTGAGAAACACGCCTCTCCATCCCTCGGACTCCAAAAAATGGAAACTGCAGTTCATTTTAAAAGATGTGATAAAAGGCTAGGTCTTTATTATGAATGGATTATGAATTTGACGGACAGAGGCCAACGCTCATCTGTGCTGTAAACTGCCCCTCTGAGTTCTGGAGCCGTAAACCTCGGGCTGACCCCGATAGCCACGAGGTTTATCCGGGGACAAGCTGCACACATCTGCTAATCATCGGCTCATTTGGGATACATCCTCTTCCTGTGTTTGCTTAAATAGGCCTCTCCTGGGAACTAGGGGTGACTAGGTAGTTCCTACAGTATTTAGCCAGAGGGGGACAGGAGGGATGTTTACATGAAGTGGGAGGAATATGAGAGGAGACACACAGATGTGGTTAAACCCAAATTGTTGACCCAAGATTTAGGTTTGATGGTTTGCTTTACCATTCAGGAGTCATCAGCTCACCCCTCATCAGCTTCCATCAACAGTAGTGCTGGGAAAGGCCGGCCAGTAGGCCAGGATTAAGGACCATGTGGAGTACGTGTGGGATGTGAAAATTGAAATAAGGTGGAAGGAAGAACACATCCTTGAAATTCTCCTTTTGGTAGCAAAGCGAGAGAAATACAGGCATGGAACTGCAGTACTTTTGATTCAAATGCAACTATTGCTCAATTGTAAATTCAATTCAAAATGATTGATTGTTTTCATCAAATCCGCATTTTGTCTCTGAAAGCTTTCAATGCATTTTGCAAAAAATGTGAATCCAAGCCTGGTTCAGGCAAACATGAAGGGAAACCGAAATTAGCCTCCAACAGCAGCGATACTGTGATACGTAACTGTGTTTGGATTTTTCATGGGCCTTTAAAGGAGCATCACTATGATCATTTAACTGACCGATTTAATGACAAAGGTGAATATAAATTTTTTTGAAACAATGCTTTGTCTGTCGAACAGCGTGGGCACAATTCAATCTCAGCCAACGGAGATGGCAGGCAGCACCAGCCTTGTTTATCTAAATGTCAGATTGATTACTGAGTGATATTTGGTATCGAGCCAAGTCGGTGCCAAATCAGGCGGCACAGATTGCAATTCAGTTGGGGCAATCAATATTATTTCAAACATGACTCAAAGAAGAAAACGCTGGAGAGGTCTGCTGCTGTGCCAGTTTGGAAAAGACATGCGACTGACAGTGAACAGAAATACATAAATTACTCTCAGGAAGGAAAAACAGAGTAGATCGAAGTGGAGAGCAGACTTCTGTTCAGATTGCCAAAATACACTCTTCTTTGTGTAGATATACTTTATACTACTGTATATACTACTATACAGAGTATGTACTGTATATACAGGAATGTTTTCAGCTCCAATGTTCTCTGATAACGATCAGATGGCGTTTCTTAATCCTTCTTAATAATTCTTTGCTGTCATCTGCCTTCCAGTCGTCTTTTCATGGCAGTATTTAGACATGGCATCAGGTATCCCTGTAGATCCAGGTATTTATTTACCTTTCTCCACCCTCCTTGGTTCATCAGAGTGAGCCAAGTCTCAGCAGCACAACAACAAATGTTTATACCGAAATCTCTGTTTTCACAGTCTGTTAGGATTTGAGAGTTTTGCCGTATGTGTGAAGCTTTTCTTCCACGGGGGGTACACTACATACATTGTGCTAACAACCATTATAGTGTGTTAACAAGTGGAATGGTGCTGCCTTTTCATCTTCCCTCAAAACTCCACATAGCGTGCCATTTTAGCACAAATGTGGCTATGATTTTGCCGTCAAACTATTCATCTACGCCCATATGCCACAGTTAAGATGTGATTTAAGAAACCCATTTACTGCGAGAGAAACAGACAGAGGGAGACACGGGCACAAAGACAGTGGCTTATAGTGATAATAAAAAAAAGAGAAAGAGAAAAGAGCCTGAGGCGTGTGGATGAAGTGGAGGTAGGAGAGAAGACGAGGGACAGAAAGACAATGAAGAGTTGAAAGCTTTGCAGGACTGCTATTGATCCGGTTTGGAGAAGAGAGATGAAAAACCCCACGGGAAAAAAACTCTTTACTTTTTAAGTCATAAATAAATATATATTGAAGAAAAGAAAAGATTAGATTAGATTAAATTTCACGACAATGTCTTCAAATCGAGCTCAAACCGTAATTTAAATGCAATTCTTGAACTGTGTGTATGTAACTCGCATAAGAAATAAGGAACGCTTTGGTGGCACATTTTTCACGAGTTGGGATTTGACATTTGCCTGTAGTTCATGTTTCTGGTATAAAGACATGAAATGTTAACGAGGAACACGGACAAACGCAAAAAGAGAGGAAGAAAGCTAGCAAGGAGAGCTGTGGCCTGTGGACACAACCCTACAGAAGAGTAAGTGGATCTGGCTCGTCGGACAGGGACGACGATTGGGGGGATTGTAATCGGCTGTGATAAATGGAATCGCCATATAATTACTTTCTCAAACTATACTGATGTTGATCCACACCCCTCCCCCATGCCCCCGCTACCCAGGAGGGGAGACAGAGACAAAGGGGGAGAATTTAAGAAGGGAGAGAAAATGACAGAAAACAAGAGAGAGACGGAGGGGGGGGAGGATGAGAAAAGGGAATGGAAAATGCATAATGTGAGAAGAGAGAGAGAAAGAAGAAAAAGAATATAGGTCTCGGGCTGTAAATGAGCACATTTGCTCTCCTCTCTCAGCCTCTATCAGGTTTTACCTCCTGCTGCGTGAGACGAATACAGCTTCTCCACAAGCTCATTCCCTTCTCTTCTCCCACCCCGATGAATTAAAACCGTAGGAAGACAGTGGCCGAGAGACTTTTGGATATAATGTGTCTTTGTGGTGGTGAACACTGTTGGTCAGGTACAGATGGGTCACTGCCATTAACGTTTGTATCTTTCTTAAAAAAGATCTTTACTAAGGTATTTTGTTTTGTTGTTTTCTGTGTTTTTTATGCCAAATCTCTCCTTGAAGGTAAAGAATTGAACTGAACTGGATTACACATTGATTTCCCTTCGTCTCATTCATCTGGAAATTCAACAATAACAAATTAACTTTTTAACATAGCTGTCAATGTGGCTGTCTGACCGAAATCTACCGGCAGTTTCCATTATTCCACAAACACTTCTGGAATAAAGACCACTTCTTCGCGAGAGTCTAGACAGTCAAAGTGAATAACTGATATATTCACTCTCCAAATGGAAGAGTCTGTTAATAAACGCATCGTGGTATTCATACCATAAATAACAGTAGAAAAGAGACAGAGCAGAAAAGGAAATGCCAAGAGAAGGAGGGAGGTATATCTATAAAGAGTTCCACACCATAAAAGACAGCAATAGACTGGAAAGGATGGGCATTATAATGCATTGAACACCAGAGTCTGAATAAGAAAGTGAATAAAAGATTAACGAATGAATGAATGAATGAATGAGTGAGTGAGTGAGCTCTTACAGGGGGTCCTGAAGGTCCCGGAGGTCCTTTGCTGTCCTGGGAGCAGGTACAGGCATGAGGCATGGAGGGGCACTGCTCCTCAACTCTCTAAAAACACACGGAAATACGTTGAGTGAACACTTGGTCTGGTTTCAGGCGAGACGTGAGCCTCATCGTGTAAAACTTCACCTGCGTACATCTCCAGCTATCCAGCCAACAAGATAACGATAGTAAAACACGCTCATCGTTCAGGTCTTTGACTCCCTACTGTCAGCTGCTTCATACAAAACAAATCAATGTTTGCTTGGTCCCCATGACTACTGAAATAGAATAAACTGCACATTATGGGGTTGTATAACACAGGGAGTGTTTCTAATACACTTGGCCCCTCATATGCTGTGTATAGGCTGGATAAAACATTAGGACGTCATTAATGCAATCCAATACCACTGCTTACTATGGGAACAATTAATCAAAACTTGTTCTGAATGTAAAATAAAAGCATCTCAAAAACATTGCTTTAATGGGTTCCATCAATATACTGTGATGTATCTAACTAATGGGTATCTCAGTGTATCTGCATGTTGCGTGGGTATGTTTTATGCCTGGGCTACTAACTGATAATCTTTGCTCTTATACAGGCACGTTCACACTTTTCTGTCACATGAATGAAATGACATACCTGATCTCAGGCACTATGAACGGCAGCATTTATTCACCATTCATAGACATTTCAAGTAATTTAGCCGTGATTCTGGTTTTATCATAACTGAATTTGATCGTAAACAATTATCACTTTATTATATGCATTTGGAAAGTTTCTTACCAACGCTGGCAGCTCGCAGCACTTATCTCTGCTGGCCCAGGATGTACTGCAGATGATGTCAAACATCTGGAGCTGAAACTGTAAACACGGACACACACATTAATACTACAACAGTATCATCAGTAACAGTGGCAACATTACAAATGGACTAATAACGAAGGTACTGATGTGGTTCTGTGGTGTTTCTGTGTCGATGAGAAACAAAGGCAGAGACAGTTCGTCTGCTCTAATGAGCAGCTCAACGTGTTGGCAGAAGTCTGGCCGAAAGCTTCAACAAACAAAATGAATGATCAGGAGGCTCCAGTTGTCTTGAACTATAGAGCAGGCTGTACATTAGGTCATCGGCTTGTCTCTGATTTAAAGTTAATCACCAGGACTGAAGAAACATTTCTAACCGTCCCGATGTGTCCTTCCCCAAAGATCCATATCAAATAAAGAGACATTTATATCACAAGCACAGCTCAAACTATGGAAAAATCTAACTTAGAATGAATGACCGTGAAACTGTTTTATCTAGGAAATTAATACACACAGACACAAACACACAATTTCAAAATTGGATGAGATTCACTTAAGTACAGATAGGATCTTAGATAAGAAAGGTGCAGAAGTCCCACTTTTAAAATCACCAAAGGACTCATCTCAGTCAAATGCTATATCTAAAAATATATGACAATCTAAGGAAATGTAGGTCAAATGTTTTTAATTACTTAAGGGTGAAGGTCTGTGTGAGACAGTATTATCCTGATTAGATGCAGTCCTTCTAGTACAGCTCCACAGGGGGTCTTAAAAAGCCTGGCAGTCTTAGTCAAACAGACTTACTGTGATCAGTTTGAGGTTTTGACCCAGATTCATAGAAATGCCATCACAAAAAGTCACAACTGTCATTAAATAATTGTATTTTTTCATGTCGATGTACTGTCACTTTTTCTAATCCTCTAAATCAACTCTTCTCCTGAAAATCCACACGCTCAGCTGTCATCATGAACGGGCCAAACACTCCCAAATGAGTCTGTGGAGCCTAAAACAAAGTAGTTCTTCAACTAAAGACTTCACAGCTAAAAGTACAGACGGTAAAACAGTTTAAACTGGCGCCAGGTAAAACCACCATTATGGTTTGGCTTCCTAACAGATTGCTTTCTGCCAGGACCTTTCCAAACATGACAGACACGACATATTTTTGAATCAATAACCATTACTGACCAGTGAAGGACAATCTCGGTGATAAGTAAAGAAATGTCATTTAATGTCATAAAAACTGCTTTGCGCAGCATTTTCCAGTTGATCATTTTCTTTTAGCTAAAAAGTATAAATTGACAAATAGCGGCGCTCAGTATTCCCAGAAGCATGCGGGGCATCTCACCTTCTCCCCTGCCTGCGTGTGCCAAAAGGTTTTTGTGTGCTTGTGTTACTTATTGAGTGGAGCACAGCCAGAAAAGTATAAGTCAAGCACCTTTTACATTTCCACTTGCAATAAATAAAATAAACTCCCTGAGTGACTCACTAAAATGGTTTTGTGATATTAATGGTTGTCATTTTAGAGGTCACAATGGCTGAGGCGCACACACCTCGCTGACCGATCATTGCTCATGGGACGATTACAACCGCCAGATTTGATTTACCCAAACTTTAATTTACTTTTCTTGAACTCTGGTTTGCTGCTGTGGGAGAAACTATTAAAAACCATGAATATGTGAGAAGAGTTTATGAAATAAATTCTGCCCCTGATAACCGTCCTACACTGTCTGAAGGGTTCCTATGAGAACATACATCAACATACATGTTTGCAATCACCCTCTTTTCAGAAAGCACTCAACAAAGACAAGAAATCATACTGACTGAAGCGGATCTGTCCCGTCTGCCTCTGGACCGAACCATCCTTCCAAGGATCTCCACTCCATCGGTGGTAATGTTACCAGCAGCACTGATGGATTTCTCCCCGGCCACAGAACAATCCAGCACCACCTTCACAGCCGTCTTGCTGACGGTTACATGGAGCTGTATAGGAGAGAGAGAATACAGTGCATAAGATTGGAATTTCCCAAACTACAGCTGACAGCTGTGGTGCAGATAAGAAAGGTGAAAATGTCTGTTTAATCTGTATTACCCATTATAATGTCTCATGTCATGTAATATCATGTTTATATCAGGTCTTGTATCCGTCATCAGCCAGATAACACAGCGTCTTGTGTGTGTGCACCGGTAACAAGACGCCACATCTTCACCCACTAATCACAATGACAGCAAATTTGTGTGGTTTTTTTTTAATAAAGGCAGGTTAAAAGCGTCTGAGTGCCCGTGAGCTCAAACCTCCTTCGAGGAAACTGCCGCCAGTGCCGTGAACTGTGAAATTCATCCGGTCACATGGTTAATGAGCAAAGAGGGAGCTGCGCCCCGGCGAAGGATGGTAATAAAACAGGCTATTAGCGGCCGCGTGTTTCACCACTATGGGAGGTTTTCTATCACTCTCTCACACCCTCAATAAAAAAATGCATGCGCTGTAAGTTGGAGGAAGATGAATGCACGTGTGCGGCACACACCTCTCTACACGTGCACATACAGTAACAAGCTGCAGCTAATGTGGAGTTAGACAAAGTTCATATTCAAGTGTCAGGGCCCATTCCTGGGACGACTCCTTCATAATGACTTTCTGCTCTCATCCTCCATTCTGCACACTTCACCGGGCATGGTGTGTGTGTGTGTGTGTGTGTGTGTGTGTGTGTGTGTGTGTGTGTGTGTGTGTGTGTGTGTGTGTGTGTGTGTGTGTGTGTGTGTTTTGAAGATGGAAGTCACTCTCCTTCAGGCTATCTGGTTCCTCCATTTACTCCAGCAGAAACTCAGACTTATTTTCAATCTGGAGGAAGTTTATTCTTGAAAATTGACTATTCGAACCATTGCTCTTTTACGGAATTGTTAACATTTTTATAAAGATAAACTACTTTCATTACATGCAAGTCAAATGTATTCTCTTTTCAAAAGAATATGAATTCATATTTTATATTGTATATGTTTTATTGAATGCAGGTTTAATGATGGATAAAACTTCTCCCTTTGTTCCTTTGTACCCTTTAAGGTCGACAAAACAAATGAAAAAAGCCCTGACCACACACAAAAAAAATGATAATAAAATATGAGTAAGATAATGTTTTTTCTCCTGGCAGGTCAGGTGGCCCACAGGAAACTACAGGACCCATCCACAGCTAGCGCTCCTGCCAGCACAAGATGAATTAGCCTTTCAGATGCAGTCTAATATGTATCTTCCTTGAATATAAAACACCTCATTTGTTTGTGTCTCGCTGTCAGCAGATGTTTTATTATTTTCTTTATCAGAATTTATTTTCCTTATCATTTCTTTCAACAAATAACTTATATTCTCTTTGTCATGCTGGACATGTGACTTTGAATAACAACTCTGCTGTACTTTCATAGCAAAAACCCCAAAACACTGAGCTATCGCACGATCTTTCTGAATGTAAACGTCAAAACAAGGAGAAAAAAAACAAACAATGTTCTTAATGCAACATTTTACACCACTTGGACTTTCTTGAATAGTTGTACGGCCTGGGTTTATTTATCTCTCAACACAGAATTACTTTATGTCATAGGACAATGAAAACAATGGTCATATTTTATGGCAGATCCCGATAGACGAAAGAGCAAAGGATTTCAAGGATCATCATTATCTCACCAAATGTGAAAGAAGAGGTGAGGGAAGAAGAGAAGAGCAGAAGAAAGAGAAAGACATGGATGAAACTAGGGAGACACATTAAGAAATGAGACGTAGAATCAGCATATTCACTTATCTCACCTCTTGATATCTTTTAAACACAGAATGTCACAAAGTGTCCTGGTATAATGATGGAGCTGGAAAACTGGCACGCAGACAAATCCACATACACACTTAAATTGTTATGGCACTTTTTAAACATGGTGTGTGAGATAATGTGCGTTGAAGTAGATGAGGCTATCAGTATTTCTGCCGACTCGGCAGTCTCTGACATGCACTTACATTATGCCTGAAAGTGAAAGTGTGCTTTTTGTATGTGAACGGCTCCTCGTGATGTTTTTAAGAATGTGCTGGATGTTTCGGGAGTTTACATCCATGGAGGCGCACACACACAGAAAAAGAGAGTTTTCACATTTCCTGTCCTCTCTGGTCAGCAATATTTGCATAACCAACCCCTAAAAATGCTGTTTTCAATCCAATGGATAAAAATGTATAACTAATTATCCACAAACTAAGAAGCTACTATTCGTGTGATTCTGACTTCCTGTTAAAGGGAAACTTTGGGACTTTTCAACTTGGATGTTTTTCCCCATGTTTTTGTGTCTAAGCAACTAAAGGCAACACCGATTGTTGAAAAGCAGCCAGCAGTTGTGAAATGGGCTACAATGTAATCCTATGCGGCACCATCAATGTACATCCAGTGGCAGTGTTTGTTTTTGCCACTGACAGGCTCAGATTGTTATTATATGATAGCATATTGAAAGGATCCTGAAGAAATAAAAACATCTCGTTGTGAAATCTGGTGAGAGAGTCAGACCTCATCCACATTGTTAAAATCAGCTAAATATTCAGCCATGACATTGAGAATCTTTAGGTAACAATTCGCTACACTTTCTGCCCTCCAACAGCCTCAACAAACTCTGATAATACCGGCTCTTCTCTCTCCAACTCTCACTCATATCTCCACCATTATCTGCTGGCAAAGTCACACGAGACAATAACAAACAGAATGGATCAAGCGAAAAGTAACGAAAAAGCTCCGCGACTGCTGGCTGCAGCGCTCTCACTCAATACTGGACACAACACAGTCAGTACAGAAAATGGTGTCCTCATTAGTCACCTGGACACAAAAATATGGGAAAATAGGGTCCAGGTTGAGACACAGAGAGCAGGTCTTTCTCACGCCAAGTTACACCACCTTGTTTCTACAGCAGCCCAGGATGGACAAACCAGACACTCTCTAGCGAGAGCCTTTCACATTTTCATCGGGCACCACAGTTCTCCGACACACCTGTAAAACTGTGGTCGGGTCCCAGAGTGGATCCCCGTTGTCTGACTTCAGTTGCTCCTGAATTAGTGTTATTGTGGTGATCGGCAATCACACTGCTAGATACCCCCAAATCCTGCACACTGTCCTTTTAAGCACGGATGCATTGTTATATAAGGGGAAAAGGAGACATTGAAACAAGGTTCATCACAGCTGGAGACATTTCATAATGCAGCTGCCTTGGTTTTCTTTACACTGAAGTCACTAAAGAAACAAGGTTAGCTCTATATCTAAGCCTCTTATATTCGTGGAAACTATTTAATGATGGATATGTTTTAAGGACTTTTTTCCCAGGCAATTCATAACTATATAACATACACAAAACTAATGAGTCTTGCTTTAAATGCTAGTGCATATGGCACTAATATTGTACATCCAGACACAGGCCAAAATAAACTTCATTTTCAATATTCATAATTGTTGAGGTGTGCTTGCGTCAGGGTGTCCCCATCCTGGAGAGCCTTGGTAGCTGAGTGATGTCATACGACCACAAAGGCCCAGGTTTGATTCCGGCCTCGGACCTCCGTTGCATGTCATACCACAGTGTTTCCCTTCCAATGATCCAACATATTTCTTCACCATTTTGCCAAAGTCTAATTCCTCACACTTAATCAGTCTCCTAAAGTCAAAATCCAGAAAAACTGGACTCATTTATTGTACTTTCCTACCCATTAATAACACAACTGTACTGTCGGTCTGCAGTTGAATACACACAAGCTCAGAGACACAATTTGAGAAGTCTCTAAAGTCATAGAATATGGAAATATTCTAAAGGTACGGATTTAACACATTTCACCTTGCAGTGTGTACATCTATCTGGATTATTCATCACGCTGTGAATCGTCAGGAGAACAGATTCAACCACCGTATTACTTTGTCAGCCACATAACACCATCTCATCTCGTCTTTTCCTTTCACAAACAAACGCAGCCTCAGTCATCCCAAATCTGTCCCTCCAACAGACACAACACATTTTATTTATAGTCACTGCTCCATTATCACTTCTTCTTGTCCCTTTCCAAGCAGCTACCAACTGTTACGGAAACAGCTTTATAATGATCATTTATGGGCAAATTTATAAGCTGTGAATTTTGAGTTTTGACTCAGAAAGCTGGTGCAAATGTCCTGAGAGTACATTTTTTACAGCACACAAGGACAGCTTTAAGTGCTCTCTAATATTTTTAATGTGAGGCATTTAATCATTTTTGGGAGAAAGAGAAATGGTGTTTATGCACTTGGAGTGTATAATGGCTCTAAGCAATAGTCTACTCTCTCCGTTTTTCTATTTTTCAGGCTGTATTCCTCGTCGAGTCTAAAGCTCACTGTCGTATCTATTTCTTCCTCTCGCTCTTTTTTCTCCCTCCTCCACCAGTTTCTGTTTTTTCAGCTTCTCTCACTCTGCATGTTCTTGTGATTTGCTGAGCGTTGACAGAGCCTGCTGGGTGCTCCAGCTTTCACACAAGGTGTCTTCATATGGTAATCCCTTTATTACAGACACACACACATGCACATGCACATGGACGCTCCTCTTATTTACTTGTCATCCTGTCTAAGCGGAGACAAACAGTTCCTCTGGCCAGGCAGTCTTACGCATCTGTTCCCCCTCTCAACATTGTCATGTTCTCCAGCAGCAAGGTGCAAAACAATGGAGGAGACAAAACAGGCACAGAGGATGATGGACAGCTACTCTCTGACATTTTGAGAATAGAGTTGGTGTTGGTTTCAGGAAATAAAATAAACAACAGCAGCTCTACAGCAAGAAAACAAATAGTGTCTACAAAAACTTAGCTTGGACTTAATTGTCAAGTTAAACACTGTATAAATGTGACAAAACAATACATGCAAAAAGTGGTTCATTCAACACATCCACCAAGACAAAAGAATTGACTATTATTCAGCAAGTTGTGATTATTATTATTATTATTATTATTATGATGTTTTGGATAAAGTTGATATTTCATGTCAAAGTGTTCTTCAATGTGAATTTGTCATTCACTAGGCCTGCATCGGCCACACCACTGTCATTATTTATTCGGTTGAGGCATTTGCATCCCAATTTATTCTTATTTATTCTTTCCCCAAAACACTTTCTCATCTCAAGTGAGCTGAAAATGGTCTTTTATTGAGGGAAAGTAAAAATTTGCCAGTTCCATTGAGTCTGACTAATTTGACGCAGCATCATTTACAAACATACATTTGGATACAACCCAGGTGATTGAGGGGAATATGAAATGTCTTTGTCAGAGAATCTGTTGGGTGGACAAACGAATATCTTCTCTAATGGCCTCAGTGTGAGGGCCCCATGCAAGTAATCATGGATACTAACTATCACACCTTTCAGAGATCGTTGCCTTTTCTTATGATGCACTCACTTCTATGGTGATCAAAGCCTGGTCTATAGTGTGTAATGTACAAAAAATATTAAGTAATAAATAAATGTCAATGATGTGAAGGTCAAAATGTAAAAAAAAAAATAAGAAAAAAAGAGTAATCATCATGGGAGACCTCCAATGAATCTGCAAATTCACTCCCACACCGTACACTCCACTAGAAAGACTGAAATAAAATTAGTGTAGAAAAGGCAGTGGAGCGTTGGAGGGAGCGACAGAAGAGGAAGTAGGGCTATCATCACCTACACACACACACACACACACACACACTCATCACAGCTGTTGACAGGTCAAGAGAAAAGTTCCAGCCTGAAAGTCGCAGGAAAACCAACCAACCGGCTCTGCCACTTCAAAACCATCCAAATACAAAAACTCATTTGGGATTCTTTTTCAACAGCTTGTCATTAAGCCGCCTGCATAACTTTTGTCTATATTGAAATTATGTTTTTCTTTCAACGTGAACCTGATATCCAATACAAACGTACACTGGCATACACTGTGGGACCAGCTCTCTGAGTATAGTACCTATAGTACCTACCTAGTACCAGTAGCCTGGATCATGTTACACTTTTGATTATTACAGTAATTCCATTCCAATTTGTTTCCTTCAAAACTGCTCACACATTCTGATCATCAGCTCAAAACCTCCACCTAATTTCTGACGCTGTAAAACAGAAGCAGGCCCATCGACTCACCTTGTGGAAGCTGCCATGGAAGATTTTTCTGATTTCAGCTCCTTCAAAGGCAACGGTCTGGAAGTCTCCTTTGTAGTCATAATTGAAGAACGTCAAGGTCTTTCCAGTGTCTGTGGGGGGACGGACAGGGCAGGTGATGACGGTGGATGGAAAAGGTTGATGTTCACATTAAAGTAGAAACTTTTTAGACTCACTATTAGACTCCAATAAAGATCTGATTTAGCTACAACAGTTTAACGGCTGGACAACCCTAGCAACTTGATATGTGTGCAAATCTGCTGTTTGTCTGCATTCAGAAAATATAAATTCATTTTATTATTGTAAAAATGTAAACTTCCTCAGATGTAATTTTATCTGATTAATATAACAATTCCATTTTTATTTCATTGTGGCACAGGCACACAATCCCTGCCATCTTTAATTTGAGAAACCCTGTCATATCATTTTGTATCAAGACTAACATCCTTCTCCATAGTCCAATAATATATGTATATAACTCATATAACTATGAGGTTCCCAATGTCAGTGGAAACTAAGGTCTGAGATTGTCACACTATTGCTGCTTCTGTCTCTGTAATGTAAAATATGAAAAGCAGAAAAATAGTCTTTAGATCACTACATAGAGATTATTGAGTAAGAATTTGGATTAATTTCGTTTTTTCTGCATTTTCTGTATAATTATCAAACCTGCATTTGTCTCAACTTTCAGCCCATGAAACATTTCACCACGAGTTCAGGATTCAGGGAAAGGGTCAAACGGGAAAGCAGAGCAACACAAAAAGACTTTTCCCCTGTAACTTCCTCCAGAAACGTCTGGGCATCCCAACATGATCCATTCCATCTGGTAATATAATCCCCACAGCAGGTCAGGGGTCTGGCCTGGGTCTCCTCCAAGTCGGTGTCCCAACCTCCTCTTTTTGGAGACACGGGGACTGAAGGAGCTTCAAACTGTGATGTGTTGTTATAACGCAGGTGAGACAAAGACAAAGATGAGCAACAGCTCAAATGATTCAAGCTTACTGTCCAGGATTATTCCCACCAATGGCTCGTTGTCCTTGCTGAGGATTTCCCACAATGCAAAGGGCTCCTGCGAGGTCTCAGGAAGTAGGCGGAGCATCATAGAAATGGTGTAGTCAGAGGGTAAGCCTTCAGGATGGAGGTATCTGGTATACACATTAAAGCACGGGCACACACACACACACACACACACACACACACACACACACACACACACACACACACACACACACATAGATGGTGAGCATCGCTATGCCCTAAAGGCATGCATCCACTAGGCGTCACTTTCAAAGTACCGTCGTCTCTTTCCAGCTCTTGTGAACGCTCTCAGAGTGCTTTCGGCTGCTTCAGACTTTACTTCTTCAAGTGCCAGCCTCGTTTTGATCTCGGAGCCGAGCCTTTTGTGTGCAGCTGCCTTCGAGCACTTCAGGTTAAAATTATCTCAGCTTCAACTTTTCAGAGGGCTCATCAACGTCACTGTTCACAGACTGAACAATCACACGAGTTAAAGCTGAAAACCAGTGAAAACCAAGAAGAAAAGCTCCAAAATGACAACATGAGAGAAAGAAAGACTTTACGGGGGCACGTTTGAAGCCGCTGAATGCTGCTGTTAAGTGTTTGTATGAATGGGTTTTATGCTTGAATAGTTCCATGTGATATAGATGGAAGGTAAACCTTAACAACTCTAATCTGTACCTGCAAGCAGCTTAGAGACATTTTGTCATTGATTTGTTTCCTGCATCTGTTAAAGCCTCTTAATTACTTGCGGTCACAGTTTGAATCTGCAATTTGCTACCCTTTTGAAATGCAGAAGTTGAAAGCTTAATGAAAGCCGGTGACATGACCTGAGCATCTTTAATCTTATAATGACACTGAGCAACTGGTATAATCAAACTAGACGCTACAACGGCTCTGGTAACAGAATTCAGGAGATGTACAGTTTGATCTACAACGTATTTCCATGTGTGAGAAGCAGACCATCAATAGTAGCCTGGGTTAGTGTGGGGGGTCCTCTGATGCTCATATCAGAGTCTGTTTCATGGGAAACTACAGGGCATTTCATGTGCAGTAAATATTCATTCGTTTATTAATAATTTTATCTATGTGTTTTAGTTTTGTATAAACTGTAGAGCTTGCAGAAGTGCACTATGTGACATCAGAGATGCAGTTTTTTGGGGGGGAAACACAATTCTATAATTGTGCTTTGAGGCCTTAAAAGAGAATGATCTGAAATTGCCATTTTAATTGGCAGTAGTAATTGCAGGGATTAGTGGAAACTGCACAATTAATCATTTATAACTGCAATAATCTGCCTCTGCTTTGAGCTTTCAGTACATTTCGTACTGAACTGCATTTTATGTACCATACATATAGAAACAGTCTTGCTCTAATATTATTTGAACACTCAGAATAACAACAAACAAATTCCAAGCTCTCGTTGACAGCCTTCTGTGGTTGTTAGCATTGAGGGCAAGAAATAGCAAGTCCAACACAGCCAAGGTGCTTTGTTGGACTTGAGACCTTGTGTCCTAAAAGATGAAGGGACAACTGAAAGTTACTTTCATGGCTGTGACATTTTTCTGGGAGGCTGTGTGTACTGCTGGCTGATAATTCAATGTCCTGCTGACAGTCACTTCTCCCTGTTTCCAGGGAAGAAGTCAGAGTCATTTAGCAAGCGGACATATAAACAGCAGAGTAGAATATAACTTTAGGTGAAGTAGAAGCAGTCAACTGGCACTGAAAAAAAGATGGATTCTGAATCACCTTATTCACAACCTTGTGTATTCGTTCTCATCTTGCAAAAGTGATCTTAATTAACAAATAAAAGTGGCACTTCGTCTGCTATCACTTCTTTTGTATTCCAATGTAAAGCAAGTTTATGGATGTAAAACCATGACTTGATCAATAGTTTCTTGGCTGCTTTGGGGTTAATGTTAAAGTTAAGTTGCATTTACGAGTTGTTTTAAGATGACAGAAGAAAGGAAAACTCCATCAATGACAACGGCTTAATTGTGAATTTGTAAAGCTTAATTGCATCATCGATGCAAAGTCAAAACATCATCTTTAAGATACGTTCTCATTTTGTAATTGGCATGGCACGTAATGCCAGTAATATATTGTCAAATCATATTTTAGTTGCTTTTTGTGAGTTGATATAAACATAACTGACTGTGTTAAATCATAATGACATCATCACCTACCGATCATGGCAGACTTTGTGATATCAAAAAAATATTTGAATGTGGTCCGAAGAATCACCATATTGTATTGTAAAGACGTTTGTGCTAAATTGTGTGTTTGGTTAAAAGAGAACACGAGTGACGATGAAGAGTAGGAGGCGAGGATGTAGCTGCACAGCAGCACAATAAAGAATCCAACTCATTATCAGATGACGGCTATGATGTATAATCCTTTTAGATCACCGGCTGAATTTCTCAAAAACTATCTAAACAGCGCTTTTGCAAACATTCACTGTAAACCCTGTTTTCAGAGTCCCCCCCTCCGAGGGTCCATACTCACTTGGTGGGCTGCGACACCAGGGCGTCGCTGTGTAATCTGTAGCAGGGGAAGCTGTTGAATGAACCCGGCTCCAGAGAAACTCCGGGGATGGTGCTGTACTCCTTCTCTACTAAGCCAAACTTCTCCATCATATGGAAACCTGCAAGAGAAAACTCATCATTACCTTCATCCTCATCTCCATCAGCATCTTCCTCCTCCTCCTCGTGATCACAGTAATTACAATCATTACCGCCACCATAGTGGGCACCGACATTATGTTATTACCGTCATCATAATTAGCTTTTGATCATAGTTTGATACACTGTGGACCTGTGTGACTATACAGGATATTATACATGTTAGCTTACCTGCCATTGTGTTACCACTCATCAAAACAGATGGACAAGCTGAAAGAGAGAAGAGTTCATCCTTAATATTTTTAGCTCTCTTTGTTTCTCCATTCCTTCTCTAAATATCTCTCCACCGACAAACACTGTGACTTTTCTTTCTGAACTCCTCCGGGTCTCTCTCTCTGTGTTTTTAACACAAGGCGGTGGTTACTCACTGGCGGTGGCAGCCTCACACACAAACGTAATGAGCTGCTCTTCGATTTTTTTCACGGCATCCAAATCGTCCACAAAGAAGACGTGTCTGTCGTTGGGCTTGCTGGCAATGTTCACCAGCTCCCCGTAGTCCGCGTCCGCAAAGCCGATGGCGAAGATGATATAGCCTGAGTTCAACGGGAGAATTCATTACAAGTTTAACGTCGGTGAAATGGGTGAAGTGGAGTAATGTAACACACTGTTGCCGTTATGGGTTTTACACGAATGGTTGGAGAGTCTGATATCCTAGAACAGTATAATGTTACACACAGTACATAAAGCATCCAGGAATTGAGAGGGAGAATAGGGATCTGTCCCCGACCGACACACACAACTTACCTTATCAAGGTCAGCCAATCACAAACTGTACATCGAATGATTTTTTGTGTGTGTGTGTTTGGTCTATAAAATAGCTACCGTCCATCTGCATCTCCTTCGACACTTTGTTGACATCATCCTGCGAACGTCCATCCGTGAGAACAACGAGGACTTTAGGAACGGCCCGTCTAGCTCCGGCTTCTGGGGTGAAAATAGACTCCTTCACGTGTTTGATGGCCCGACCTGATGAAGACAAAAGAAAACCTTGTGATTTAACACCCATAACAGTGTTTCTGCATGTTTTTAAGCCCATGCAACCATTCATATTTAATATTAATGCCATCGGTTTTTTTAAGCACACCATAGTGTTTGAGATGTTGTGTTTATTTTTACTTTAAATACTTTAATAAGGTAATTAATCAGCTGTTTCCAATAAACTTCACAATCACTGGCTTATTCACAGCTGTGCGGCTGATAACGTCCAATCACAATCATGCATGTGAACAGCGCATATTAAACCTGACGCTTATCATTGTTCCTCTACTGCTTACATTTATGCTTTCACAATTTGCTGACGTACTTCTCTCCACCACCGCAGCCTCTTTATGATATTTCGTTTTGTTGATTTAACTAAGATTTAACGTTCATGTGTTTATTAGGAGAGGATTAGCTCTGTGGAATCCCCGTGGCTGCTCAGATGAGAGCTCCCACATAGCACAGCCTCTTCTGCCAAATCTTACTGTATAAACATTTGTTACAAATCATCATATCCTTGACGTTAGTGTCTCTGACTAAAATATAACAAGTCTCAGAAAGATAGCAGCTGCCAAGTCACTTTTTTTATTATCTAACTCAGAACATGTTCAAGTCTCTGTAAGATCTCATGTCGTAGCGAAATTAATGTATAGTTGTTCCTTTATGTAATGCTTCCACCATCTTCTCCATCTTCTGACATGAAGCTTTATTTCTTTTGGCAGAGAGAAATACATGCTTGGTAATTTAAAGTTATTGAGAGCATGGATGTCATCATTAGCAGTCTAAAAATAATCCTCTTCTCCCCCTCCAGCATGGGTGTAAATGATTGTGACCTTTGGTAACATTTTAATGTGCTTACTAATTAAAAAAACAAGCATTCTTTATTCATCCACCGACATTAATGAAATACAATTTCAAGCCCATGATAATTACATGACAATCAAAAAGCTCCTGAAACCAGATCCAGGCCTAGTTGCCAATAACATTTTAAAATATGGCAGAAGACCGACAATGTCGATGTATTTCAGTGAGACATGAACACTAAGAGATGAGACAAAGATGGAAATGTCAAAATCTAGTCTGTCAAATAATTAAAATGAGATGAACCTTTGACAGTGTGCCTGTTACTTGCTAATAGACTTAATCAGTCAAAAATATCTGTGTCGACAGCTTTAGAAGGTTTCAGGACCCACCCACAACAAAGCAGCCATGGTGAATTTAATGAAGACCTTCAAAAAACAAATATGTTCTTTCTGTCGATCTATTTGCCTCCAGACAGCTCTGAATGTTGACAATGACAAACTCTGAACTGATAAAGGATGGTCATTATTGTTACTCAGCAACTATAAACAAAGTAAAGTCACTTAAAAATAACAGAGAACCTGACCTGCAATGTATCATTCATGACTTTAAATGTGTGTGCAAAAGTATTCATTGTGTGCATGGAAACCACTCCCCTGGTCATCAGGTAGGTCATTCTTATTTAATCCATACTGTCCACCATGATTTGCATTAATACCTCAAAAAGCTCATCTACTCATCTTCCCATTATGTTTTTTTTAATAATTAAATTGACAATCACTGTCATTAATCCTCCTAAATCCCTCTGTCCTTCAACTCTCTCTCCTCTCACTCCTTTTGTGTGTTCAAGATTGTGTCCTTACGAGAGGTGCTGAGTATCAGGGAACTTTCCAATAAAATCAAGACTAGATGAAGCAGAAAATGGTCCTTTAAGTTGACCAAATGAGTATTGTCCTTGTGAGAGTGTGTGGTGCAAACGGCTCTATATGTGTCTCCCAATTTCTAAAACCAAAACCCTCAGACCACATCACTGCCAACGCCTCCTCCTTTCTTCCCCACAGAGCTGTCAGCGGTGACAAACGATAGAGTGCTTGACCTGTAAAGTGTTGTGTTATCAGATATCTTCTAGTGATACATCTGTTTCTATACTGTCCCCTGATCACGCTGGACTGGACTGGAATTACCGCAGCTAGCCAGGCATGAAGTGAGACACGGGACAGAGATGGCGAGAGGGGATGAAACAGAGGAGAAGGGTGGGTGGGAAAGGCAATGAGAAAGACGAAAGAGGTCAGAACGGGAAGGGCGGGTATGAAAGGGTGAAACAAAAACAGAAACATGTCAGTGGATCTTGGGTTGAAAAACCCATCATCAATCAGTGATCCATCACTTTCTGTGAGAAAAGTAATCCATATGAGTTTGGATTAGGCCTCCTGTCAGGCTACAGTTTTCTCGCTTTCACTTAAGAAAGGGAAACAATAAGAGAACACAAAGGTATGAGAGCATGTCTCCTGTTGTAGCATCTGAAGCGTCGGTGCAAACTAATAGCATCAGGGACATTTTCTCCCTGCTCTTATTCTGGCTGCAGGTGATGTATGACCAGGAGGAGATTGTGGTATTAGATCTGGATTATTATGAACAGAGAGCTATAAAACCCTCTAATCTTACTGTAAATTCCTAAGAAAATAAATGTGGACAATCAAATGCATTATTGAGAATATACAATGGATTTTGAATGGGTCTCACTGGCTTTTATAGTCAGCGAAACGCATTCATGAGCCATTCATACAACCATTCCTGGACTCATAAAAGACTTATAAACCTTGGAAATTAAGTGAGGGTCTCACTCAAATGCATTACAGCTGAAGAAGTTGGACTGGCTTCTAATGATAGGACAAAGCCAATCATGTCTCGGATAATGTAATGTGTGAATATATTACTGAATAATTAAGGATTAAAAGTAGCATACTTCAGCATCTTCACAAACACACACACGAACATGGAAATATTCACATTTGCCAACAAGCACACATTTATTCATAATTCCTCCACTGGATATACTGTACAAGCAGAGCCAGGGATTAGCACAATAACTCATATACTGCATGATAATTATTAATCTCAACAAACACACATATGCACTATACACGCTACAGTGTGGGATAAGGACTACTTCAGCTGCAGCTACATTAAATCAATCATTCACCAAGCAAGTCAGAGGCTCTCTAATACCTTAATGAATAAATGCATAGAGAAAAGCCAAATCCCAGAATATCGGCATCAACACTCTGGATCCTCAACATGCTCATCCCTCCTCACTATGAGAGGATATAGTTGACTGTAAGGTCTGAAACAAGGCAGCATAAAATGGATAAAGAAGAAAGACTTATGACTAGCTTGCATAGAAGGACATATAAACTATAAACTATAAACTAAGATAGCCTCCCTCCTCTTTGGTGGCTGACCAAGAAAGCCGGGTTAGTGGGCAGCTGTCGAATGTGAAACGGTGAGTAAATGTGATCCAGGTTGTTTCCTAAAATAAGCAGGATTAAGACAACTGGATCTACTGTCCAAAATGCTCTCTGAAGAAGACAATAGCTTTGTAACCTTACTGTGGATGTATACATCATTTTGAACATAATCTAAAATACATTTTCCACGTGTTTGCTTGACTTGAGGGTTATAGGACAGAGCTTTCAAGTAAGCTAGGCATTTTTAGTAAAGCATTAAACAAACGGCATTAAAGCTGTGGGGTTTCTTGTTAGCCAGCAGTTGTATCCTCACCCATATATCTGCCAGAGGCTCAGGGTTAAACAGGCACAATGTTCGATCTTTTTTTATTTGAGGGCTTTGGGGGATTTCGACCCAGTGTGGGGTCCTGATGGGTCTTTGAGGATAAGTTGAGGTTTAAGAATGAAAAAAAGGGGAATATTTGGGGTTTGGAACACAAACGTCTGGTTGTAATGCAAGTCTCAGTCCTAAAATCCAGAGAAACGACTGATCTATCTCCAAATAGACCGGAGGAGTAAGATGTATGTAAGGAGGTTTAGGTACCGAGTGCAGAGCTGAGTTTGTATAGTTTAATATTCATATAGTTTAGCATGAAGATTCAATTAGGAGGGCAAAATATTAAACCAAAACTAGAGTAGCACATGAATCTTGTACAATTCTACCCTGAAGTATCTTTAAAAATAAATATATATATATTATTATGTATTGTGAATATAAAGAAATAAACAACAAGCTGTGGGTGTCTCAGGTGGAAATAGGACAGACTGAAGAATAGGCATGATGTGTGAGCTGCTGAAGAGGATTAATTCAACGCTGATGTGCGGCTTGTATGTGTGCATGTGTGGGTGAGAGACACAGAGAAAAGGGGGAGACATTGTGATGCTGAGCATTAGCCCAATCTAGTGAGAGCTGGCTGCCCCCTCATTCTCATTGTGTGGGGAAGATGAAATTTCATGGTTTATTTTCTGTTCTGCTGTAGACCACAGGCACACGCACACACACACACACACACACACACACACACACACACACACACACACACACACACACACACACACACACACACACACACACACACACACACACACACACACACACACACGCACACCGCCCTGTCAGCTAAAACACCACCTGTGTCCACCTTTTAAACTATATGATATACAGTAGATGCAGGTATGGAGAGGAAATGGAGAGAAGATAGAGGATGAAAAAAGAGGAATACTGAGAGGAAAAGAGGTGAACACTGAAAAGGGAGAAGAAGAGCTTTGAAGGAAAACAGGGAGGCAATAAAGCGAGCGAGGAGAGAACACTGGGAGTTTGGCAGGAGAGATGAAGAGATGGAGGAAGAAGGGGGAGGAAGGGATAAGTGTGATCAGACGATAGTGCCATCAGCCCCGGAGCTAATAACAAAACTCAAGGACACAATTACCCCGTACAGACACTGAGCCATGGGCTGAGACTTTTGGGTGAGTTAAAGTCCTCTGACAACCAGCATTACCTGTAAAGCCACGTCGACACTTAGGGGTGACATAAATTCACCTCGTGTGAAGCACAGCTGGACATTTCCACATGAACTTTACAACAGATTCACATCCCCAAATAGGCTTGGTATACATCCTCACCCTACTGTCTGTCCTTTGTGTGACAGTTTTAACGAGTGTCCTGGAATTGGTGAAAACTGTCAGTTTCACAGAGAAATTTACCATTTCACAACATAACTTTGCTTATCAAGATCGTTCTGGGAAATAGATTTCTTAGTCCGTCCTTGACCTTCAAAATAGCATTTGTGACAAAACAATTTCACCAAAAGGTCAGCGTCAGCAGCTGATCTGGAGTTGTGATAGAATCACACAATGTTTCTCAACAAATGGAAGTTAATGACATTTTGGACAAAACAAGCAAAGGCTCCACATCAGCTTCTAATGGACCTTCTGGTGAGAATGTTTAGTTAACTGTTGCTTCCAAAATGCACTTTCAATCTCAAGCCATCGGGGAAGGAGAAGTCCTCAATGTGCTCCAAAAATATGTTAAACTTTAACATCTAAATCAACTCCCTTTAAAAATGGGCAAACTGTGCAAATGTGTGATACAGTTGAAAGCTAGAGCAGCTTCCAACGGTGCTCTGCTCCGGTTGTTTCATACACAGTTTGAGGTCAATTTTGACTAAAACATCTGAATGGACTCGTCTTGTCGTATTGCATGAACCGTTAAACAACACACTGCTCCGACCTGTCTTGGTGTTTCCTCCCTTGTATCTGATCTTCTGAATAGCTTCCAACAGCGCTTCCTTGTTGCCATGGGAATTCAGCTGGAATTCCGTCCGAGCGTCGTCACTGAACTGAGCGATGGCCACCTGCGACGAGGCAGAGACAGATGGGAGATAAGTGAAATACGTTCAAATCATATGTCAAATCAGATGATACCGCCTTAAATCCCCATCTGCTGGAACCCTGCTGTTTCAAACGTGCCTTGAAGGAATAGTTCACACAAAAAATGAAAACTCAGTTATCATTTGCAAACACGCCTGTCAGTTACGACGCCACGCTGAGGCATGTGATCGTACATGATCCTGCTAAATGAAAATCAAGAAGGCGCTGTACTCCAAACAGGTCATGAGGTAAAAATGTCTGCGCTTTTGGGTGCACAAACGTCTTCATATGTCATCATCAGCCACGATATCTGCATTTACCCTCAACAGCAACAACAGTATCAAACAGATGCTGCTTTTGTTTGCTGAAGAAAACACTGCAATTGCAAAAGTAAATACTGTAATTCAACTGTGCGTCAAGTGCAAGAAGCCCAACTGTAACGCTGTCGTGGTTTAATGTTTAGGTTTAATGGGTGCAGTAACAGGTTTTCACCTTTTTTTCAACCTGAGCAATGCTGGTGGTGATAATATAAACTGAATTGGAATACTTTGGTATATATTTATATAATCTGAGCTCAAATCAATCTAATTGGCTTACTGTTAGAGGGCAGAACAACCTCTAGACTGCTAATGGTGCTGTTGTTGGCTCAGGGCGGCCTACATTAACCAGCCAACTCTCTCTTTACTGTACGGCCAACTCTCTCACATTACAGCCGGCGTTTTAGCTCTCGGTAGCCTAGTGCCAGAGGGTTATGGGGCGCACCGAGGGTAGCAAACGCCGTAACAGCAGACATTACGCAAATGAAAGAAAAAGCACCTCTGCAGTGTGACAAATGAAGCAGCTGAGCTCTGCTGACATAGTGGGGGTGGGGCATGCAGGCAAGAAGCACAAAGAAATTAGTTCACAATGACGATAGAGAATTACAATCTCACATTAGAGCCTGCTATTATGAAAGTGATACATGAGAAACACTATGAGGCAAATTAAATGGTAATATTCATTGTAGATATGTGATTAAAGTATTGCTCATGGTGGATTTTATTAATCACCATCTCAACTTTATTCCACCTTTTCATGCCTAGAATCTGAAAAAATGTATTACAACCACCACTTCTGCCAGAAAAGTGAGGTTTCATAACACAAAACACAATGGCAGCAAATTAGTTAATCAAATACTGCGCAGCAACAAGTCTGAACAAAAGTCTTTCCAGAAAGTAAAGATTGACTCACTCGGGGTTTAACTTCTGTAGGTGCAAGCCTGGACATGCTGATGTTTCAGGGGACAGCTAAAGAACATTTGGTAAAGTTCTGCTCCTAAGCATCGTTTCAGAATCAATTCAGGCCAACAGTAGAAGCCTTCTTTAAACAGGGAATGAGCAAGGAACAAAAGCATGAACAGTAATCTCAGATAAAGACTCATTATTTGGGGTAGTATCTGTTACGTCCATAATTTCTATTTCGGTCCACAAACAAAAGATAGAAGGGATAGCTCACAGGGTCCAGAAAGAAAGCTGCAGGTCTTTTGATTCAGATTCTGTTAAGTCACTCTCCACCTTTTAATTATGGACGTCCAGCATCCTGCCTCCATTATTCCTTTATCTACTGAATGAAAGTCTGTTCTAAATAAATATGAAAGGATATTGAAGCTCTGTCCACCCTTTCGGCTCTGCAGAACCGGTGAAAGTCAAGTCTGGTTTGCAAAATATGAAATATGAGGGAAAAGGGGATGAAGTAGTTGGCTGGAGCAGAAGTGTTGGGAAGCAGTGGGTTGTTGGACATATGTGAGTTTTATTATGCATTAGACACCATGCTGTGCTTGTTAAACATCCCCCATAGAATGCAGAATATTCAGGGGTTTTTGCAATGTAACGTGTTTGGGGAGGATTATCCCACATTTATATACATTTGAATGTGAACAAATGTATTATTTTTCACATCATTCTCTCGGGTTCTTTAGATCTGCAGATAACACTATGATACGTTTTTTTTATGACATAATTGTTATGGTTTTATGCATGGTTACTTTTGGATATTTCCCCATCAAACTTTACATTCAATTTCCAGTGAGCATGCATTTCTCAGAGAGAACTAATTAAAAAGTGAATGAACAGAAATGAAAAGCCTTAGGCATATTTGTATTTCTGTTGGGTAACTTATGGTATTGTATGGACTTCAATACAGTCATTTTCACTTGACAAAGACATTTAGTCAGACGCAAGAACCCCTAGAGGTAATAAATGTGAATACCAGCGCTCTTGTAACATTTCATATGCAGAAATCTTTCCCCATGTAATGATGCATTTGGGGAACGGGGAGTACGGTACAAGCATACAAGTAAAACCTGTTTAATTCTTTGAGAATGTCCTCGAGGTAAAAGAAAATGACTTAGATATGGTGATATGACTGACCTGGGTGCCATCTGGTCCAATCAGATCCAGTGATCCCATGGTGCTGTAGAGGAATCGTGTGATCTTCATGAAGTTGTCGTCTCCGATGGACCAGGAACCATCCACCAGGAACGCCAGGTCAGCTTTGGCCTCCTTGCACACTAGATGGACAGGAGAGTTAGATAGATTTTGTCAGCACATACTTTGTCTCTGCATTTGAAAAACGTAATTTCATAAAGAATGAAGGTCTGCGGAGGACAAAGCATAACATGAATGTTAACTGGCTTCCTAATATATTCAGACTCCGAGTAAATATGCTTTGTATGAAGCACTGCAAATAGAGTTCCACTGCAAAAGGGTAAATATGCAAAAGCTGGGTCTTCAGATTCATTTGCACACTATAAAGTTTATAAGATTAAAAGTATACTGCACACTTAAAAATTCACACCAGAAAAATGTGCTGTATATCCAGTGTGTTTGTGTATTTTTTCCTGCATCCGTAAGCTGCTCATTAATATTCCTGCTCAGCAGTGACTCCTCTTTTATTCTGCTCAGGTTCCTAAATGACTCCCAGTAGCCTTATCTGTATTGCAGTAAAGTTGTTTTGTGGTTTAAGATTTTAAACTCCAGCTTGTTGCTTATGTGTAATAGTTGTTTTAATTCTAAATGCAACAAAATAAACCGAGAGGAAAAAGTGAAATCAGACAAAAGTCCACAGGTGTAATTGTTTTTCCTTAGAGGTTAATGCTATTATTGTATCTTTTTTTTTAAATGTTCAGAAGTGGAGCTCTCATGCTGGTCAGAAATGTCAAGTTAAAGGTCAACTGGAGAAAGTTTTGATTACACGGTTTTACGTGGCTGATTCCAATAAAAGCTTTGATATTACTGAATCCTTCCATCTGCAGTCTCGCCATCATGTTCCCTCTATCATTGCTTTTATAATACAGCATGACTTTTTCTCACTTTTTCCTGTCTGTTGCTTCCGATGTGTCATTATTCTCTCCATCTGTCTACTCCACTCTACTTTCTGACGGCAGCCTTGTTTTTCTTATCCTGCCCTTCACTTTGTTTCATTCTCTGTTGTTAGTGTCTGCCTCTCTTCCACTTACAGACACGTGAGCACCGTTGCGTCCTCTAAGCCGTATTTGTGGTTCTGTCCTGAGTTAAAGGTCAAATTTAGGAATTATAGAGAGGAGGACGCTATTTTCCAAATTGGGCACTCATCCACTCCAGCACAACTGGCCACCCACCTACCCTACGCTCTGCTAGCTGCTTACTTTTACTTCCTTCAGCTTTGCCTGTCATATCTGATGTTTCTTTTGGCCAAAATGTCTCTCTGTACCCTGGCCCCTGGTATTGCCAAGGCATTTAGAGTTCGCTGGTCAGGCGGCAGATCACTTTACTTCTTTATATCAGACGCTGGCCAGCCCGTGCCTTGGGCTTGGGTCATCTACACCCTTTAACCCCCCCTTCCCCCCCTGGTAAAGAACGCCTGTCAGACGGGATCAGCAGGTGTGTCGTTTACGTCCGTGGAATCTGTGGTGCCCTTTTACCTGAGTCCACCAGACAGGAACAGAGGAAGACACACCGGGGGTGGAGGGTCGTAGTGTAGTAACCCCTCTGTTCCTAGACTTTTTCAACAGCTGGAATGTTCTGCCTGTCTTATGTCATGAGTTATACTATTTGTATTTCCTTTAATATCCTATAAAGATTTGATAAACATTCATAAGGCAAATGTTTTCATGTAGCTTCCTGGGTAAATATGTAGAGTGTTACTGTTAACATTCTGCATGATAGCATTTATAGCTTGGTATTTATCCAACATGTACATTCTGTAGAATCATGTCAATCACAGCTGTATGATGGAGCCAGTATAGCCTGTTTTGCACTGAGGTGCAGGCTGGGTGGAAGTGATCATATTGGGTCTGCTGGACCGGAGGTTATAAGCTAATTAACCAGGATTAGAGTAGCATTTTTTTAGTTTGGCACAAGCTGCAGCACACAGTGGTCAGCGTGTGGTTCAAACAATAAAGACATTGTGGAATAAAGTAAACGTCTCATAGATTTCCCTGTGTTTTTTTTTACTTTCCCTTTTTTGCTTACCTTTAATGGAACCTCGCTGATTTAAGAGCACCCCTAAACTTCCTTCCGGGTCATTGTTGATATTTTGAAACTAAACACAATTGACAGCTGTGTAACGAGTACAGAGTGAGTGACATAACAAAATGTGCTCTTTTCAAAGGAAACTGTTTCGTTTCCTGTTTCAAAATCATGCCAGAGCAGTATGGCTTGCTTTGGCGACTGCAGAATTTATTATTATTTTATTGAAAAGCAAAACTCCTGCTTTGAATATTTACAGTTTCCTACATGGCAAATGTTTATAGATTTTAATCGCAAGCCCTTTATCTGTAAGTATATTTATAGCAAGTACCTGCCAATCAAAACCTTGATAATTTGACATCCACTTTAATTGCATCAAAGGAAATACATGCAATCACATATTGGGAAGAAGCCATTACTACCAACACTGACATTACAAATACTGCATGTATCCATTCCGGCACATTAATGAGTGTGTTTTTGTGTTGGTTGTCACCTTCTTTAGCAGGTGGGATGGTGGGAGGGGCCTCTGTGGTGGGGGGTTCAGTGGGAGCTTGAGTGGGCGCTGGCACTGGGAACGAACACATACATGAAAACACACAACAACACAACAAGACAAGGTCATCCATCCGTAGTGACAACACAACATCAATAAGATGGCTAATCCTCTTCCTCGCTCCGACAGCTGAGTTGTGGAACCTTCCAGAGAAAAGATTTTGTTGTGAAATCTGTATTTACGATCTAGATGTGCACATGAGAAATCCAGCTGCAGTTATCAGACTTTATCTTCCTATTTTCTTTCTATATCTCTCTTTTCCCTTCCCTCTGGAAGTTGGGGGCAGTAAGAGTACAATTTTCATCAGTTTAGTGTCTGTCTGACTATTCTTTAGAAACAAAACAGCCCGCAGGTTAACATATGCCAAGACAAAGCAGTGGGTTCTGTCAAACCAGGGGACAGCGAGTGAATCCTACTTTCTTCACAAAAGTAGATAGAATTATCTCGACAAATATTTCAACAGCTTCAAGGGTAACTTGACAAAAGTGAGCATTAGTCAGAGATTTGTGTGATTCAATCATGACCTTTGCTTTTTGTTGAAGTGAGACTGTGGGAACGTCATGGAACAATAAACATAGTGGAGTTTCTGGGCTTAAGGAGACATTTACTCTTTACTCTCTCCACACTAAAGACAGTTACGGACACAATGTGGGCACTCTGTGAGAGTAACAAGACATTTATACATGTTACTAATTTTGAGGTACATTTACCTTATTAAATACGTTTTTATTTAATATATATATATATATTGTATTACTTGTCAGACATATATCGGATGTTATCATCTTATAAAATAGCATGTAATGTTATGGAATAAATTACCCCATTTTTGCTCCAATTTGCATGTTATTTTGCATTATTCACTTTTGATATTCAAAAACATTTTCCTCCTGGTTAAGCATTTCAACTATTCTTTATTTGTCTCTGTTGTGAGGAGCAAATTGTGGAGCTTCTTGTTGAATTTAGTCCACAGATGTCAAACAGTGCATGTGCATCTGGTTCAGCTCCTCGGCTGACCGATGAACGGCAACAGCAGCCTCTGTGTTCTCAGAGAGAGAGAGACAGGAAGAGAGAGAGAGACAGGAATACTACTGTAGGCCGTATAGAAAGCTCAAAAGACATGTTGATAAAATATGGAAATAAATGGGATGAAAATTCCAATTAGCAGCTTTGGACCTGACTTAAAAGGCGCACATGAGAACATTATGGTGTACAAGATTTGCAACATACGTGTCATGTCAGTGATGGAAACAGAAGGTCCCTCCATTGCCTGCATCAGCGTATGAATGCTGATCTGGTACTGACTGCTGGGAGTGAGGTCATAGAAGCACTGTCGGGAAGCACCACCTCCCAGGCTCACTTCCTGCATCTGACCATCTGCAAGTAAAGAGCAAAACAAAAAAATTATTTGAATCAAATTCAGATCAAACAAGCTCAAAATCCCCCTCAAGCTCCTGTCGCAGGAGACTTCAACACATTCACTTTTCCTCTTTTTCAGCCATGTTCTGTGTCACATTCAAGTATGGAAGATACAAAATAAACAATTTCTTTCAGAGGGGTTGGGTAGTTGAATCATTCATATACTAAATATATAAATAAATCTGAATACACTTTTTGTTTACTAATTTATAAAAAAAAAAATTCACAAAACCAAGTTAAACTAGATTGTTAAGCATCAAACTCAACCAAACTGGCAGATTTATCACATATTCTGTAGTCAAATCCACAGCAGGAAAACATAATTATATCCCATTCAAATGAAAATAAGTATTGATTTCTTTCCTCTGGTTGAATTCCTTTGTACTGCAGACTGCAAAACACTTTCACAAACCTTGAGTGCTTATTTTAACAAGCCAATGAGGGAACGAATCACGGGGAAAACAAACAAAGAGAATTTGTATCGGTGGCCAAAAGGAGAGAACTGGAAACTGTTAGTGCACATACACATGCATTAAGAGCAGCCATTTGTTAGTTTCATTAGTCTAATTCTATTTCCTAATGTGTCTCTCATCTCGGTGAGTGACAAATTCACTCCTCCTCCACACAGGTACTTAGCCATAGATAACAAAGTTTTGGGAAACAGCTGTCAGACACAGAGAGTGCACTTTTCTATCTGAGAAGGTGTTTAAGCAGCTGCTTGGCTCGGCGTGGATTAAAACAAATCTCCAGCTCCAATATCCAGTGGCTCCTCAGGCAGGAGGGAGGAGAGACCGAGATGAATAGAGAAGTAAGGGAGCAAAGGAAGTTGAAAGAGGGGAATCTTTCTCCTTTTTTTCTGACAGTAAACAGGAGGAAAATATCTACACAATCACTTCTTGTGCATGTTTCCTTCGAATAGAAGGAAATCTACTGAAGCCCTGTCAGGAAAATCCATTTTAACAGAGCAAACATTTGGTTTACGGCTTTTCACCCCAGAAGACCCAAAATGAAATGATTTAAAATCAATATATTAAATAATAATATATAAAATAGTACTATCTTTAGATTTATGTTGTTAGTATTTAAACTTGTGACCAAATCCTTTTTCAAAATGCTCAACCGATGATCCAAGACAAAGTTAATTTCTTTCACTTTTTGCAGATTATTTTTTGTGGTCCAAGAGAAAAACAACGTAAAGAAATTGTTTAACGCTTATTTGCTTTTTTCAAAGAAGGTTAAGAATATCGCTACCACACTCACAACGTGGTATTGATCTTGTCATGTAGCTATCAGAAAAAGAAGTATGCATATTTGTTCCCAAAATATCCATCTACTCCTAGTCAAGCTAATCTCTCTTTAGAAATAACACTTCAATTACAGACAACAGGATTACAAGGAAGCTTGTTTACCCAGAAATAGCCACAGTTGCTTGTTTTAACCACAGCTTGAACAACTTCCAGACTACATTATTAAATACATTGCATGACATTTTATTGTGTCAAAGAAATAATAGAGGCAAAACATCTTTCTGCAACATTATATTGTACAGAGCTGTCTGCTCTAACAGTGGTCTCACTGAAGTGAAGGAGGGAGGCTGCATGCATCGTTGCAGAATACCTCATCTACCAGACATGAATGCAAGAAGTAATGTTTTTAATATCAACTCAAAGCAGAAGACTTACTTCCTGTTTTGCAATGAGGTATTTGTGTAAGCGAAAATCCATCAACATGCTGTCTAGATAAAAAGATTTTCTCATTGGACAGATAAATATGAAAAAGATTGTGCACAAATCTGACAGAATCATGCTGTATTGCGATAATGCAAACACGCAGGCTGCTATACAGAACGCTATCTCTATTTCTCTGTTGAAACAGTGACCTCATTCTTAACATTCTTCAGAGTTTAGATTTGATATGAACCTCGGCTGCACAAGCAACTGCCCTGTGAGGACAAATAAAAGCAAAACTTTAACTTGATTGGACGAGCTCAAAAATACTCTCTTGTTGACGGGACATATGGTAGAATGGATCTATTACAATGTTTAAATATTTTAGACACTGGATTCATGAATGAGGTTTAGATCGATTCTTTCGTTTGCTAACTGATTTATTTACAATATATTTGGTGGATAATTTACCTAATTTCTTTCTTTCTTTTCCCTGTTTTTGTTAATGTGGTTGCCGTTTGCCCTTCAGGGCCACCGTAGTAACCAACACACGTAACCATCACACACACCCAACCAACCACAGAGTCCTGAGATGACCGGTCTAAAGCAGAGGAGACATTTTCCCAAGGATGGACTGTGAATCAAAAAGGAATTATATGATGAATTCAGAGTTCAATCCAGCCACCGCACTAAATTTCACATCTCAAGTAATACATTTATGGATGGATTGTGTTCCAGTCACTAAGCTGGCAAAACTTTTGCTTCTAACAACGTGGAGCGTTGAAACACGTTGGACTGACTGAAGGTGTACGCCGAAATGTTGCTGAGAACAGCTGTCAACGGTGTGACCGCACATGGAGACAAGGCGCACCGCTCATATCCAAAAAAAGGTATTCTGAATTAAACTTCTGTCTGGAGTTATTTTGTTTTTTTCTTTTTTTGGGGGGACCTGCAGTTAAAAGGTACGATTCATACTTCAGCAAGCTGATGAGGTGTGACTTAATTTGAATTCAAAACAGGTGACGCAATCAGGTTACTGCTTGTCTGGTGACACATTCAAAAAACAACTCGTAAAAGCACAAAATCACCACCACCTTTGAGAATGAAGATGAGGAGCGACACACATACACGGATCACCACATAAACACTGGTGGGAAATTAACTTATAAGGTCTCGCGAGGGTTAATGTACTTACTGAGTGTAGACTGTATGGAGACTCTGTATAACGTGGCGTGTAGGAGAGGCTGCCATTGGACACACAGGCTGTTGGCACGTACCTGGTAGGTGGCCAAGCCGGAGACACCGAGGAACACTACAGATAGACACACAGGCAGATAAAACAATGACAGAAAGATACATTATACATTTAAATGGCTTATTACACTGAATTGGAAATCATTATGTAATAACTTCATGGTATGTAATAATGTGTCACTACAACGAATGTTCACAACTATACATTTGTGGTAGTACTTGAGCAGCCCCTCATTGCTATTCTGATGTTGTTATACAGTGTTGTTATATGAAGTTGAAATGGTGGAACTCTATACTGACAGTTCAGGTTAACGTATTCAGCTGTAGATGATAGAACAGATCCCGAGTTAGTCAGGCTGTTTCACTGTCTTGTGAAGACGCAACAAGGCATGATGCAGCAAAATGCAAAACACCAGTCTCTCACTCTCTCTCTCTGTCTCTCACTCTCTCTCTCTCTGTCTCTCACTCTCTCTCTCTCTCTCTCTCTCTCTCTCGTAAGCAGAATTTGCTGATTGTAGAAAATAAACTTGGTTCTAGCACAAGTAAATGTAGATTTTATAGGGGGACCATATGGTTCCATAGGTGACTTCACCTACAGTATGTCAGGCTGACAGTTTGCAAAAAAAATCCACTTGACAGGAGCAATAAGTATCAACTATTTGGGCTTGGATGCCATCACTGCACATGCATGCTGGCAAACTAACATCTTTTACTTCCCTCAATGTACAGACTGTAGGTTTGTTTGTTTTATTCCACACTTTTTCTTTTTAGAAAAAGTTTGAGTGTATTTCCTGTTTTGAAGGACATCCGTGACACGTCTCCCTCCCACTTTTGTCTGCAGCAATAATTAAACACTTGAAAGGTGTTTTGAAGTACATTACCAGGCATTCATGTAAGGTTAATAGGAGAGAATACACATAGAAACTAGGACAAATAAGGATACAGAGGAGGTGGTAACTATATTAATTATCTAAAGGTCACAATAGGATATAAATAATAGTGGGCCATATGGAGATACTGCAACCAGTCAGAGCATACCTGTGTGTCTAAGTGTGTGGGAGAAAGTGTGAGAGCTGAAGTTGTCAGATGTGAAGCCTTATGCCTTCCCAACCTCCACACCCTCAGTTAGTTTCTTACTTCTTACTTCTGCGTGTTTCTCCTCATGTAATCTTTTCACGGTTGTTTCCATGGTTGTGTTAATTCTACAAAGTTTCTTGAGACCAGATTGACCGAGCACCCGTCACTGGTCTCATTTCTACAGTACAGCTGAAGTGCCAGCAGCTCAATACAATCCGCACACAACTTCATTTGGGGGAAACAGGTTCATTTCATTCAATGGCCCCCAAGGTACCAATAATTACCTTTTTATACTACATGCTAGTATGTGTAATTTATTGGTGTAAACATGCCAGCTGGCTCCCAAGGTAAGGTTGCAACTAATGTCCGTGTACCCAGGGAAATATGTTACAGTGTCTCCCTTATTAGAATGACAAATGACTGAATGTATCCCCCTTAATAATTCCTCCAGTGGAAAGTACAAATATGGACAGTGAATTTAAATACACCCTGTGCAATATAGGAAAATCTGATACATCTGAAATGTATCAGTGAGCTGCGATTGCTTCTGTCAGACAGAGAATATGTAACAGAACTAGAACAGTGTGGTGGAGAATATCTCAAATTCAAAAATGTAGATGAAGTAATTATACATACAGATTATTTTTGCACTGTATATGCGGCTTACGAAGAGCCAAGAAGGTCTTATTAAATTTGGTGATGTGGACATGGAGGCCCACACTTCAAGTGTCACATTGCCATTTAAATGTGGAAGGCTGATCAATTTGCATGTCAATGCCTCAAATTTAATCTTTATCTTCTTATGAAAGCGTCTTTCATTATGAGAACTGTAGCGACAGGAAGGCGTGAGGGGTTTGTCACTCATCCTACAGTTGGATGATTAAAGAACAGATTATGGATGACATCACTGCAGCACACATTAATAAAAAAAATGTATGAAAAAATGTTAATTGCTGACGATTAATCCCTCTACATTTAGTAGTTAAAGTTTATTTCTCAGTTTTTTTCTAATACATTTATAAATTGAATCGAAATCTCTTTTTGCTGTGTACATTAATGTGCATGAGAAATTCATGAGCTATTAAAATTGATGTTTGCTTTCATCCCAATTGATGCTCCGCCATCTGAATTGTCCCTTCTTGCCAATCACACAGTAAGCCCAAAGAAAACACTAGATTTTTAAAGTGAATAATGATACAGCAGTTTTATGGAAAAAAAAACACAGACCAGAACAAAAGACAACATACATATTTGGGGATAGATAGTGACACGGCACTGAGAGCCCGTCACAGCGGTTTAGAAAAGGAATAGGCATATAAATGCATGCGTAGACGTCTCTACACTGCACGCGCTCTTCTCTCTCGCTCTCCATCAACAGTCAATGTCGCTCTCTCTCTCACTTCCTCCCTCACTGAGCGTCTATTTATTTTAGGTGTGAGAGGTGTTAGAGCCCTCATTAGGTCTTACTGAACCTCCTGATACCAAATCTATATGCAAAAAGGATCGTTCTCACTAGCTCACTGGGAAATATTAATATCCGTCTGTCTATCTGTCTGTTTGCTAAAGTCTCAGTGGAAATTAGAGTGCGTGGTATCAGCAGGCAGTTAATATGCATGTTGTTCCTGCTTCCCTCAAACTAGTTTTTCCGCGGCTGCGAGCCCCTCCCTCCCGCAGTCACACTTTACTTTGAGACAAATTTAGACCGAAAACTGAAGGTGACACATGTTTATTATTAACCTCAGCGACGTGTCTCAGCAAACAGTGTG
The DNA here is from genome assembly GCF_963514095.1 of Eutrigla gurnardus. NCBI lineage: Eukaryota > Metazoa > Chordata > Actinopteri > Perciformes > Triglidae > Eutrigla > Eutrigla gurnardus. Next base: position 7,713,236 of record NC_139937.1, on the reverse strand, counting down.
ATCGCCCCATCTGCTTACAATCATGCCAATACAATAAAGGCATTCAAATGAAGGAAAACGTGAAGAATTTGAATCCACAATCAGATAGAACACCTAACTCTGAGAACTCAGTGTGAGTAGTCTGTATGACCAGGATGCTTACGTGTCTTGGCGTTCACCAGCAGCGGTTCACTTTGTCCTGCAGGGTAGGAAGCCGTCACTTGGACACTGTACTCGGTGCCACTTAGTAGATTCAGGAGCAGCATGGAGTTCAAATCTTCACCCGCTGTTGTCTCCGAAACTGGTCCTGGAACTGAGCGAGAGACATTCACATGTTTGCATGTATTACATTCTCCAAACACATCTGTTGGTCCTTTCTTCTAAATGTAGCTCAGGTTCAAAGTGACCACACAGGCAACAATGATTATATTAGAATGACTTACATGGAAAATGTGCCACCTTTAATATGTGTCTTTAATCTGTTGATCTCTGCATCTGACGCTGTTCTATCACAGTGGAGGATGAACTGCAGGCTAGTTCAGCTTGTATTCATTCTTTTTGCTTGGATTTTTCTATGGCAAACTAGTGCATTTTCAACAGCACAGTGTGGGGAGGAGGTTATGTATGAGAATACATTTCAGGGTGTTTTGGGTGACTCGTTTACTCAGCCATATTCATTCGAGCCACAGTGGCTGATGAAATGCGGCTCAAGCGGGAAGGATATGACCTGCTGGCGGGGTATGACATCGGGTGCGTCACCGAACTACATTGTAAGCTGTTGCTGAGTTGCCTCTTAGTGAATTAATGAGTGAATTCAAGTTGGTTGCTTTTATTGTGAAATGTAAAAAATGGAAGCTGTAATGCACTGCCGATGACAATGTGGAGAATAAAGAGTTGTTGTCGTCGTTTTTGTTCACCCTTTGGAATACAGAGCCTCCATATTTTTTTTTATTTCCTGCATACGTTTAGGCCTCATAACCATCACCTACACCAGTTTTGGCTGGTTGTCAGTAGCTAGCGTGCAATGCATGCGGGTGCTCGGCTCTGAGCAGAAGAACATCCACATACAATGAAGCAAATTTTCCCATTATGTATTTTTCCTTATCGTACATTTGATAATGAGACTTAATAGCCTTACACTGCAATACGACGACAACAATGTCCTATTTCTATTTTCATGTTTTCTACATGGATCAAGGATGGGGATTTGGACATGCAGCTTCAGCCATAGATACACACATACATGTACAATGAACCCACTCATACAGAGCTGAACTATGACAGTGTTTCCATCCCTACTGTAAACAGTAGACGGCTTTACAAAGATACACACACACACACACACACACACACACACACACACACACACACACACACACACACACACACACACACACACACACACACACACTCCTCTTAGATATAAAAGTAACAAACTTAGCTCAGCTTTTCCAAAAAAACTACTACAAAGTGGTTTGCAAAAAACAATCCATTTAAAAAAAGGAACAAAACCATTAAGAAAAAAAAACATGAATGAAGGAGGAACAGCAATTATCTTTACGACTCACCACCCACAGGAATACTGCTGAACAGAAAACACGGCGGGTGTATTTGTGGAGGTATGCATGTATTTGATGTCTTTGCTTCATGACGTGGGTTTAAGTTTATATTCATTATATTGTAGCTACATATCAGTAAGTGTAGACATTCGCACACATGCACACACTATTCTTCCATCCATGTACCAACATTCTCACAGTCAAAGCGTGGTGAAATTAATTTCCCTTCAACTCAATACATGAAATTAGATTAATGCAGCCTGTCTGCTTGAAGCGGGATCCTCAAAGACACAGTAATTGTGTTTAGATGACTAAAAACAGACAGGAAACTATAAAGACTGGAGCCTTGGAAGGATGAAACAATTAGCACTAGAGAAAGCAGAACAGTGAAAATGGCCTTTTGATGATGCTTCAAGACAAATAAACGCGGAAGGCTAATATTTTATTTCAGCTCTGGATCACTGACGTTTTCTTTTACGCCTCCAGCATCTCGTTTAAACGAGAGAAAAAAAGGCAGGAGTAACTATCAGGGAAGCCAAAACAGTCTGAGAGCTGTTTGTTTTTCAGCAACGACGTGGGTCGTCCCATAAGCAGATTAGTATGTTTGGATGAGCCTGTGTCGCAGGGCAAAGCGCACCCTACGTTTATACAACGCTGCTGTGTTTGACAACGAACAGCTGCGCTTCAATGTGTGTGTGTGTGTGTGTGTGTGTCCACAATCCCTATATTTAACAGGCCATCCCCAAGGGTAAATTTAAGTATTATTACTTGACCATACAAATAATATTAGAATCAGTGTGTGTGTGTGTGTGTGTGTGTGTGTGTGTGTGTGTGTGTGTGTGTGTGTGCGTGTGTGTGTGTGTATACCATAGATGGGCTGGTAGACAATCCTGTAGCCCCCTGTAGGAGACTGAGGAGGATCCCAGGTGACCCTGAAGCGGTTGTACCACTCATCTGACACACGTAGGTTTCCAGGAGACAAGAGGGGCACTGTCAATACACAAAGTCAGAGTATAAGTACTTTTCAGAACTTGACTTAAAGGGGCCCTTTGGAGCTTCGTTGTAAACAAACAAAAGTTACGTTTACTCACCAAAATGCATTGTGGCTAACAAACGAGTCATGTGCATGACGTAATATTCATAAGCCTGCTTTGTTAACATCAATGTTATCTATCTTACATTCCTCTCCGTCTCGGCCTTTATTGGAATATTGCAACATATCTTGGCATCTTACTACAGTGTGTTTATAACTGGAATAGTGTGAAACGACTGGTTGGACTGTGTATCACCTCACTGGCTGACTTGCACGTGCTTCCTTGTGTTTGTGATCAAGATCAACAAAAAGAACGCCCACTATAGAAAAACAGCTCCGTGGAACTACAAGACGTAGATAGATTTAAATTTTAATAAATTGCATGTCATTGTGTGTTTGGGCTGGGTAACACTTTAAAGTTTTTTATACTAGTGAGAGAATTTCTCATTTGAAAAAGAAGCCAAACTCATGTTTGTATAAATGTTGAGCAGCCACACAAGACATTTGACTAAATGAAATACAGGTTAAAATTGTCAACATTTTTAAATCACTCTGAAATACGAAAAGGCCGGCAAGATGGAAACGTATAATTCATATTATTGAATGATTTGGCCATTTATCTTGATTAATCAATTAATAGTCCAGTCTATAAAATGTCAGACAAAAGTACAAAATGACTATCAAGGTCAAAAGGTGCAATTTAAAAATCGTTTTCTGTCTATTAAAAGTTCAATAACCAAAGATATTCAATTTACAAAAATGTGTACAGAAAAGATCAAAACAATCCAAAATGATAAAACAAAGATGTTGCTTGATTTTGTGTCAACATCAGTTTGAAGAGGCGTTTGATGCCAGCTTTTCACACTTGACAGTTTTTAATTCTGAACTATAGATTCATCTTGGTCAGCACCATAAAAGTATCAAGGTTTGATATCCAGCCTTAAAATGACTAATGACTTTTGTTCCTTGTCTTTTTTTGCCGGCACACTGTTGATATATGCTTTAATTTCTGTATATCCTTTACCACAGTGAAATATGAATCATTGTATTATTATTTGTCTAAACAGTGACAGGATTGGTTGAATTTGAGTTATCATAAGATTGAAAATTCCTACAGACCCTGATTCAGGAGAGAAGACAGAGAACCAGCCGTACCATACATCATGTACGCCTGGGTTCTGATTTATGACTACGCTGCTTTCCACACTGAGAAGGGATTTCTATTTGCAATGTGGCGAGCTATTAGAGCACCCTCATCTAATAAGATGACATATTCCCTCTGACATTTCAATTCTTTGTACAACAAGGAGACAATCACTAATGCTCATAAGAGGCAATCAGGAGAATGGTTGAGAAAATCAATTAGCTCTGGGTAAAATAATTTAATTGGCGCATTAATGAAAAACGCTGCTGTAATTATGAACAGCCCGCATTAAGACAATCAAGAACGCATCAGTATTCGTTGTTGCTTTAATTCACAATCTCCTTGGCAAATGAACAAGAAATTAATGCAATGCAAATGCACATTAAGCTCAATGCACTCAAATACATTTGAATTTGCTTTCTGTTTTGTCAGACGCGTTCTTCTAAACTGGGAGCTGCTTCTTTGTATCATGAAAATCTAGAAACGGAGAGTTGACCCTGGTGCCAATAATTCATTGTGTGTGTGTGTGTGTGTGTGTGTGTGTGTGTGTGTGTGTGTGTGTGTGTGTGTGTGTGTGTGTGTGTGTGTGTGTGTTGAGGGTGTGTAATGCTTACGTGTGGCACCCAGCGCAGAGACACTGATGCCATCTTGTCCGTCACCGTACACAGGTGTGACAATCACTTTATACTGGGTGTCTGATGATAAAGGCTGAAGCACTGCTCTCCTCAGACCACCAGGAACTAGCACCTACACACACACACACACACACACACACACACACACACACACACACACACACACACACACACACACACACACACACACACACAGACATATTATATTTACATACATTAAGGGAACATCTGAAAGTGCAGTACGGGAGCTGTTAAGAAATTATGAGTTCTGCTGTCTTGGGACAAACCTGCACACATAACAAGTCAAAATCACACAGGCATGTGTTCCTGTGCATGCACGCACGCACACACGCACACACACACACAAACTAGGATGCATGCACCACAACAGAGTCTGTTGCTCTGCTGCCTTACAGGGACATTTGGAGGTAAAATTTAAGGCCAGGCTTAATTAGGTGAAACAGAGAGTGCTTGTAGAATGCTACATATACCTTCAGGGAATTGAACCACAACTGTCCAAGAATTCTGTTCACTCCAGTTTAGTCAATAAAGTCAGTTTAGGCCAACAGTGAGGTGAAAAGGGGCTGAGAAAAACCCATTAGGCTACTGCTGTTTTAATGTGTGAAAGTTTGGGTCCTCCTCTGCTTCTTTGTTCAAGTTTTAAAGTATTACTTCGTATAAATAACTCTTTATCAAGAAATGTCAAAGTGCCCTGCAAAAATTATACTTGATGAGTCTGACGTTGCCATTTTTAGATTAAATCAAGATGAGGTTTGCTCAGTCATCATGCAACTGCAGAAGTCAAAACATTATTCATCCATTATTCTGAGCACTATTATCCATGTTTAAAAGTAGAGCTTTACAGTTCTCCTGTTTTTAAATGAACTCTCTCTTTTACAAACCACAACATTATTATTGTTCATCTGCCTTCCAAAACAAGACTTTAACATGAACTACAACGGAGGGATTCATTTTCCTTTATGCTAGCATATGCTCTATACTAGCAGCACTGATCCCCAGCCTGTGTCATCAAGAGAGAGGGCCAGGTAAATCTCTCACAGCCAATGAGATGGGAGGAGCTGTCCACTCTTTGTGTGGTGCTGAAACACCTGCCAGTGTCCGAGCAGGACGGCATACACACACATCAGACGTTTTGAAATACACAAATAAACATATAAACACTCAACGAGCTTATGAAACGCAAATCCACATTCAAATGCAACCAAACTTTTAGAGAGAGGCGACCTGCGAACAACCCTTCTTTATCAGCCAGTGGACAGGTTTAAACCTTTTCTCCCATTTTTGTGTTTAGCTGTTGTTCTTTTTTTCCACCTCCCTCTGTTTCTTTTGCTCTTTTCTCTGCTGCCCTCCATCTCTGCTCCCAGTGAGGTAAATGGCTGCTGAAAAGATAATGGAATGTCTTCTGGCTTGGCCTGGCCACTCCATCTTCTACGGGTCTGACACCAACGTTGGGAAATTAAAACAGGGGGCACGGGGGAGAGAGTGAGAGGGGAGGGAAGTAAGGGAAGGTAGTCAGAAGACAGGAGGGAAGGAACAGAGAGAAAGATGGAGGGCTGGAAGGAGAGAGAAAGTGTTTGTGGGGTTGTTATCAGGGTCAGTCCATGGTACTGAGCTCAAGGGCTCTTACCACAGAGGAATCGGGAGGGAGAGGGGACCGGGACAACAACTGTAATCAGTTTTTGGATTGGAGCAGATGACCCGACACTGACCGCTGCAGTCTCATCCATTCGGCTGGAGGTGTGAAATAACAAATGCTCTTCCTCCAAAAATAACTTCAGTGTTGTCCAGTTCACATAATCCATGTTCACAACTCACCAGGGAAGAGGTTTGTGTGTGCTGAGGTGCAAGTGTGTGAGAGCTACAAATGCCAAAAGTTGCACAGGAACTAAGGAGGGAGACAACTATTGACTGAGATGTAAAATAAAGCTGATAAAACAGAGATTATTTATGAATGATTGATGAACTCACAGACTCCTCTTTGCGGTCGCCTCTTAGGCCGGCGTAGGAGACCCTGTAGCTTTCCACGTGGGGGTCCTCCAGCTCCCATGATGCCTCTAAGCTCTGGGTGGTCTCGTCACTCAGCAGAAGGTTTCTCACAGCCTGACGTGCCACTGCAACACCACATCACAGACAAGGGTTACTGAACACAGTTACTGTAGGATTTAGAAGACATGACTTTACACAAGACCTCGACTGAGGTTACATTTTCTCCACACTAAATGTGGTTCAGCAAATTGTGGATTAGAGAAAGTCATAATGACTGTATGCTAAAAGAAAATCATAACAGCTGCTGTGAGTACCAACTTGCTAATGTTGCAGTAAAAGCTGCAGGAGCATTTTATTTTCTCAATATACTACCTAGAGTTTGAAACAGTGTGTTTGTGTTTCATTAGTCCTGATAGCGACTTTAAACCAAGCAGACTTGCTTTAAGGCCCTAAGCAGTCCATGAGAATCAGTCTGAGGACTCCATAAATAATGCAGCTTAAAACTACAAGCCTTAATGAAATAAACAACTGAGGCAACTTTTAGCCAGCCACAACTTGTGACTTTCATAGCAACATGCGGACTTTTAAACAATCTGCATTGTTTTAAGTTTCCAGGAAAGTGAGCACAGAATTAAAAATAAAGGAGAAATGTTGCCATAATGCGTTTTTTAAAGCCCGAGTGGAGAAACTGCTCCGACTTGATTAGTTGCGAGCCTGTTCCTCATACGAAGTACAATCCAGATGGTTTCTGGGACGCCTCTGAGGTAATGAAGTTTGAACTATACTCTCTGGGTAAAGCCAACTCAGTAAACACGGTTATAAAATCACAAACTTTTTGTTTCCTGCTGGAGAACGGAATTAATGTTTCGGTTTTGGCATTCTTAACTTTAGTGAGAACAGACAGGAGCGGAGCGTTTCCACTCCAGCTGTCAGTGAGTGTTTTAACGTGGACATGAAGGACCAGCTTATCATATTCAGAATATTGTGTTTACATGAGCACAGAGAAATTGTGTTTTTCATATTCCGCATGATGTGTACCCGATAAATACCAGTAACTAGATTACTGATTACTGCATTCTATTTAAGCAACTATGTGATGTTTACAAAAACTGACCAGAGCACAGAGAAAGAATATTAAACACCACGTTGTACTATTACTACTACTGGACAATTTAAAAAATACCAAATACCAAAAAATAACTGTTCATTTTCACACACACACACACACACACACACACTAGAAGAGCCTTTCATATATATTTCAGTGGCATTAGGCTTTCTAGACAGATGCCTTGACTTGAATCATGATTAAAATTCGGCTGCCTTGTCTGAAAGATTTTTTTTTTTCAAAGCCAGTTTCACTTGAGCTTAACATGCTGCCTACTGGACACATGCAAGCAAAGGTGTTTAAAGCAAAACTCTAGAGGTTATAATATTACAAAAATAAGTTTAAAATATAAGATTTCAGCACACAATTTCAATCCAGCATGACATATGCAATCATATAACTTCTTCTCAAGTTATTGCGTGGCCATTATTATAAATGTGCAACATTGAGTGTGATGCTTTGTGCACTTCTTACCTGCGGTTGTTGTTGCAATTGTCGTCGTCAAGGCCACTGGAAAAATAAATCAGCATAAATCAGATAAAATATCTCATCAACAACTCTCTGTATCAATAACTACAGTAATTAGACAGAAATACATAACAAATCATTGACGGGAAAATAGATTTTCTTTTTCTGAATTAAGCCGCAGCAAACAAATCGATGCAAATGAGCTCATGCAGAGCCACGCTTTGAACTCAGAAATGGTAATGTTGTGATCCTAAAAGGCGAGGTGATTGGACTGGTGGGTTACTCTCAGCACTGCAGTGAAGAGCGTCAGGAAGGTCGCAGGCTTAAACAGCATCGGTGATACCAAGGAGAGGTTAGCTTATGAACCTTCTCTCAAGTATTGTATTGATGAGATGAAGCAAATGACTGAGTTATTAACATCAGGAGCCGTACACGCTGTCAATGTCACTTACATGTGGTCTCTATCACAGAGACCGTGTCACTCTCGGATTCATCTTTGAATATAGCCGTCAACATGACTTCGTACTCAGTCGACGGAGTCAGCCCGCTCAGGATGTATGAGTTATCACTTCCAATCAAGATCACCTACAGAAGAGAAACACACACTGACATCTTAGTCTCGTATTACCTTCAACATCCAAGAACATCTTCATTCCACAAAAAAAAAAAACATTGCAAAGATGTTGTTTTTTTGTCATGTTGTGTCATTATTTGCATGTCAACATTTAGGTCACATTCTTGTTTTTTGTACTTTTATTTGTTGTGTCTATGTCTGTGAGAAGAAAATAAATAGTAGGAGTTAAATGTGATAATATTTTGGGTGTTAACCAACAGTCTGACATGATTATTTATAATATAAATAACACCAGACAAGGTCACTGAGTTCTAGTAGAGAAAGCTGCTGAAAACATAAAATAACAAGTCGCCTCAGTGCTCATGATTTCTGGCAAGAAAACAGCAGGAAATGGTGGTTGATATTTTCTCTGTTACTTATTTGTGATTTTGTTTGTAATACTGTGTTAAATAGATGATGCATCGTAAAAATGTATTTGATCTTCCTGTAAAAGTACTTACTATACTCGTTGTGTAATATGTTGTGTTAAACAAAACACTATTTGAATAAAGATATCATCAACAACTGCTGCAGATGTCTAAATGAGCGCTGCAATTTGTCCAACACAGAAATGAGGCAGACCCAAAGATAAACACACAGAGGTTATCAAAAGTACAGCTCGTTTCCACGGAAAGCAACACTGAAATTGGAATTTACTGTTACTGACATAATAACCATATTATGTGCAAGAATTAATTTATTTACAGAGCCATTTCAGGCACAGTTACATGCAAATTCCAGCACTGGGAACAACCATTTATGCTTTCCCATGAGGCTCCGTGTCTTCAGTGATTCATTCTATCACTTTTCTTTTTACATTTCCTTCCATTTAGTGAGATCAATGACCTTATTTTACAGCATTCTCCTTTGTGGTATTTGCCTATTAAATAGTGGAGTCTAACAGATATTGTATTGATTAACAAAGAGTACAAAACAAATCCCAACCCAAAATCTGCTTTCAAAAATGGTATCAGGATGTTAGTGAAACAAATGAAAGGATGAGGAGCACTGATATAATATACTCTTATCATGGAGGCTAAGATTATTATAAAGGTCTAATCTTTCAGTCTGTTTGTGTGTTCTTGTGGCTGTTCGACTCTATTATGTGTAATCTCCTCTCAGATATAACAATACATGTATATATATATATATATATATATATATATATATATATATATATATATATATATACATATGAAAAGTATGTGGGTGAGAGACAGAGAAAAGTGGTGTTTGTGCTGGTAGAATTACCAGCCCACCTCTCCAACTCCCCAGAGTGTTATTTTCAGCTCTGATGACTCTCAGCTAAACACACACATGCAAACAAACACACACAGACACACACACACAGACACACAGACACACACACACACACACACACACACACAAACAAACTCTTCCTGACCAAAGGGCTCTATCACGGCCGCCCAGCTGTCTCTAAAGCCCAGATCATGGAAATAAAACACCCAAGCCATTAATTTCTAGATTTATTCAGCTTTTATGTATACTCAGCCATGCCAGGGGTTTCACCAGCTATCAGTGGTGTAGTAAAGCTTTATGCAAGTCTATAGAGTATCGGCTCCCCTTTATCTGAGCATACCGAGTGCAGCCACTTCTTCCTCTGGAAAAAGAGATAATATGTGGTCCCCAGGCTAAATGAAAAAAAAAAATCAAAAATCCATGCAGGTTATTTCTGTTTTGATGCCAAATCATAAGTTGCTGTAATATCTGTCAGCTTGAGAAAGTTAAGTTTGTTGAGAGCTCATAGCTGCGCCAAGGACTCACACTTAAAGTGTCATAGTGTTGTCAACAAGATCTGTGAGGATTATCTTTTTACTGTCACATTTCACTTGTGGGTAAAACAAACACCTTCACATGCCGTGTGTTGTTGGTACTGACCTCCTTCGTGTCGCCACCTGTGAACGGAGCCCAGGAGAGTCTGTAGAGGACAATGTCATTGGCCGAGTGATCCCAGCTGACCTGGAAGCTGTCTGTGTCGACATCATTAGCGCGTAGATCCAAAGGGCCAGGCACTGGAGCTGAGAGGTGGACAGAGGGTTCATTTTTGCATTTTTTTTTCTTCTTCTTTTTTTTTTTTTTTTACCTTAACTGTCATTTGCATACACTTTCTTATACCGTTCTTGTTTCCACTCTTTACTAGTGTTTCCCCATGATTCCTCCCTCTAAGCAGCACATCCCCTGCATTATTTGGACAATAGAAAAGAGCAAGAAAGGAAGCTTGGCTGGCATTACAACTGCACTGCTTGATGCAACTTTCAGGAAATATTGCTTGAAACATTCACTGCTGCGGTGTAACCACGCTCATCAGGATTCTTATTCTAACACAAACATTAGCTTTTCGTTGTCGTTGAATATTTGTTTTCCCAAATACCTCCAGCTACAAAGAACTGAACATCCACTCTGGTTGCACCAAGCCAGGGTAAGGTGGCACACGTTTAGCAATCATCTAAACAAGAACACTTTTGGTGTCAACTCTCACCATGCAGGTTCCCATCATCCCCCACATCTCCACTCAAAAACGTTTAAAGCGCGGACACATCTGTGAGTTATTTCAGGAAGCACCCTTTCTTAAAGCTGGTCCAGTTAACAACGTTTGCCAGGAGATAAATAATAAAATCAGCATAGCCCTTTGGAGTGAGAAGTTTAATAGTTGCTTGCCAGAAATACATTTCTTTCAGCTGACTCAGCACTGGAGCCAAAACTGCTTGTTGCTTAAAGGGATAGTCCGACCAATCGATATCTGTAAGTGTGACGGAATAGTAAGGGACAGCGAAATGAACTTTTAATGTGACTGGGCTATTATGCCGAGGTGTAAATGAGATGGGCAGAATGCCAAAGTAGCAGAAGGACCAGTCAGGGTAATAAAATCCAACACTGTTTGGCACTGAGAGAAAAAAATGGTTTGGCTTCTAATGGTATTAGTCCAACTATCTCCAGGAGATTGAGACAAAATTGCTCTCAACAGAGAATGGTGATGGGGAAATGTCAAAGACCAAACGTGGAAGACAAATTGGACTACAAAACAAAAAAACAATTGAAATGTATTGAAAATGTACTTGATAATTACCACTGGTGCCAACATTGATTATTTACATCTCTCCGTATTTTAATTCAGTTCCAAACAGACTAAAAAACTGTAGTGTCCTCTAACGTGTCCTTACAGTAAAAGAGCAACTTACTGGTAGTGAATCCGTCTGTGAGCGGCTCTGATCGGCCCTCAGCATACAGGGCGGAGATGGCCACCGAGTACTCCATCAGAGACGTCAACTCACTGAGATCATAAGAGTTCACAGGACCCACCTCCACCTGCACAACACAGAGACACATCCACACAAAACCCAGTTCAGTCACAGTCAAATAAAAGCCACACATATTATTATTCATGCAACCACTCTGTATTTCTGTATTACTTGTAATGATTTCTTCTGGTTCTTGCTGTTTGCAGTTACACCAAGGCAATGTACTCCCGTACGTGGATATTTTAGTTGATCTAATTTACGCTCATGCACATGTACACAAAACCACACTTCACTCCTTTCTAATTTTAATTTCTGTGTGTTTTCCAAGACCGTTTATATCAGAGCTCAATACTCATTCTAGTGTGACCTTCATATGAAGAACAATCCCTTTAATCTCCTCTTTGTTCCATCCTTCCTTGCTCTTTTTTTCACTTTTTCTCGTCTCTTCTCATACAGACACGGATGCTCACGGATACAAAAGCTGTCAAATATAATCACATCTAAAAGATTATGTCTGAAAAACATCAAATTATTGAGTCACACGTCTTGTGTGCGTGCACGCCCACACACACACACACACACCTCCTCTGCGATTAGTCCGTCTGTCTTGACCCACACGATGCGGTAACCTTTAACTCCTATGGGCACCGGGTCCCAGCTGATGTGGGCAGAGTTGTGAGTGATGTCAGAGAACTGGAGGTTGCTGGGAGGACTCAGTGGTACTGAGAGAGAGAGAGAGAGAGAGAGAGAGAGAGAGAGAGAGAGAGAGAGAGAGAGAGAGAGAGAGAGAGAGAGAGAGAGAGAGTTAGCAATACTTCATGACATTGTTGGAAAAGAGAAATCTTATCTGAACCTTACTTCTCCGAGGCCTGTTTGAGATTTGTTTTTACATCCGAGATTCGATTTAAATTTAGGTGAAGGTTCAGAACGAGGCCCGCCTTGAGGGCAGCATTTAAAAATACTCACATGTAGTTTGCTGGTTTGTAATAGGGTCACTGGCCTCCTCCCCATACATGGCGTAAACAGTGACGGTGTATTCGGTGTGAGGGGTCAACCCATCCAGCTCCAGCTCCGTCACTGCATCCGACACCTTGACCTGCAGGGAAAACACAAATTATTTTAAAAAGAAAAGTAAAGACTCAGCTGCCGATTTACTGTTTAAGACTATGAGTTGACTAAGCATCGTTCTATTCAATATAGTTTTTGTTCTCTTATTCTGTCTTTTCTTAGCTTTCACTACCTCCTTCTCATCCAAGTCTCCAACATCGGTAAGCGGTGCATACAGCAGCATGTAGCCAGAAACTCCATCCACACTGTCCCATCTTGCTTTCATGGCGCTGTGAGTCACATCAAACAGCTGGAGGGCCGTCACTGTGGGAAGGGCCACTACAAACACATACAAACACACACAAACACACAGACCAGTCCAATCAAGGGGGAATCATACTAGTAAACCAAGTCTTTACAGTTGGTATTGAAAACCCTCGCCTCGTTTTCCTGCATTGATCTTCCTGTATCACGAGGGCATCATTTTCAATATGTCTGGCTTCCATAACTCAAACCTTTAAGCCATTTGTATCAACAAGCCTTCTAAGTGTTTAACTGAAGCATTGTTAATTATTGGCGTGTGTGAAAAATAAACTTACAGGTTGTTTCTGATCCTCTGAGAGCTTCACTTGCCTCGTTTGCGTACACAGCAAACACGGCCAGCTGGTACTCGGTGAGGGAGCCGAGATGCTGTAAAACCGCTGAAGTCTCACTGCCGTCCACCACTGCCTGGGGTTCAGGAGCGAGAGTGGGGAGGAGGATGTGAAAGATGGGTGGAAGGGGGCATAGGAGGGATGGGGTGCAGAAATAGATAGAAAAAAAGAGAAGGGAGGGTTCGGAGGACAAAGAATGGCAGGGAAAATGGAAAGTAGGGCAGTGAAATGGGGAAGATGAAAGTGACAAACGGAAGGGGGAGAGAGAGAGAGAAAGAGAATGTTCAAGGAGGGGAAACAATCGATTTATGCAACGGGATAA